>NW_023458556.1:1617072-1669591 GCF_013731165.1 Rhagoletis pomonella
GTTAGTGAAGTGGCTCGCTGGCGGCTCAGCAGCGCAATGCGCGCAATTAAATGACATGACATTTGATTTGTACCTTTCTGTCATTCTTCCGCCAACCCTGCGCGGTTAGCAGTTGATTGTTTCTGGTCTCTTCTTTTTTGCTGCTTTGAAAAATTACATTTTTACTGGCGTTTAGGCGCTTCCGCTCCACTGACAGGCAGCACAACCATGAAATTGTATTTCACTTTCACGCAATTTGATTTTGTTTGCCAAATCGGTTAACTCCATTCAAACAAAGTTAAGAGATGAGTTCAAATAATGTAGAACAGTTTTTAGATGTCGTTTTATAATGCCATACAAAATAAAGAATATTCTTATAAATATTATATATTGTTTAAAGTTATAAAAAATATAAAAAGTTACAACTATACCAAGTGGTTTGACACTTAAATATAAGATTTTTCAAAAAGTGGAGTTAATCGATTTGGCAATTTAGGCCTTCATATGTATGTAAGTATGTAACTATAAAGCACTTCCTAGCGCCTCCGTTTCTTACATTTGCTATGAACGGGGCCACCGGAACTAATGCAAAGAAATGAAATAAATATACATTTTTCGACTGGCGCGCGGCGGGTGAAAGCTGAAGATTAATGATGTGACAAATGTATGTATGTATATGTGTGCGTGAGTGGAGAGAGAGTGCCTGCAGGTGCGTAGCTGCTGGATACGGTAGCTGAGAATATCATTTATAATGTCACTGATATCAAAACCGCAGAACTTTAGGGAAAGCTGTCAAAAGGACGCGTGCAGTTGTGGGATGATTTCTTCTTTTCGCGGATGACATGCTACACTCAATTAGGTGGCAGGGTTCAAGCGGCCTTCAGCAGATTAAAACCTTTTTGAATATATGCATATATTCCGTTACCAGAAGGAGTCGTCTGAAGCGTTACGCCAAATAGTCATTGTGAAATTTTAACTCAACTAAAATTTCCATCGTCATATAGCACTTCCTTCCCCCTTCTGTACTACTGCAAAGTATGGCATTTCATCTAAGGGTCTCTGAGCGCGAAGAACTTCGTCATACATAGTTCTGAAAATTACATCTACTTGGTTAGACCCTCTGTGTACGATACTTCACTTCTATGTAGCTGTTGTAATCTTCAATATCGACAAGTAGCATGCGTGACCAACAAAGTAAGCAAAGTGAAAAACGTTGTTTTACTTGCACTAATCACCAATTAGGCCAAAAAAGCTCGTCGAAATAAACGACGAACATTGGCCATAAAATGACATTCTGTCAAAAAAGTGGAAGTTTACTTCAATATACTTTCGATTCACCTCTTTCGCAATATTTGTGATATCAGTGGTCAACGTTTTGCTGAAACCACCCAAGTGGCCTGCCATATTTTCAGAGATCTGGCTATTCTTGATCCATAACCATCGCGGAATCAGAGTTTTGTGTTCCCTCTCCTTCGTCCAGCCAAAATCGGTAGTGGTTTTCGGGTAAATTACTCTCAGTGGTCATAGCCTATACTAGACTATAATATGAATATCAGCATAAACTAGGCATGGTAGGGCTTCCAGAAGGATTGAATCCCAATTTGGGAACACGCCTTGCTTAACCTTCGCCCTAACGAAAAATTGCGGATTCTCATCGACAGTGATTTTTGCTGAGATATTTTTGCTTCTTGTCTAACTTTTTTTCCGACCACTTTATTTATCGATTTTGGTCTACCTGGAATGATCACATACTTATGTATTTATGCACGTGAATGTGTGCAGGACGAAATATCCATAACTATCGCATAGCAGAAGCTGTGATTTAATAAAGAAATGTATTTTTTATAGTTTGTGTTGCTCAATTTCTTATACTTTGTAACAAAAATGGGTGGACATACACACATGTACATATGTATATAGTAAATGCCTATGTGTGGATAAATTCGTTCAGTGCCATTCAAAGAATGTTGCACGTATCCCCAACTCCATGAAATCCATGGGAGCATAAATTGTTTGCGCTATTTCTCACAAACCGTGCAATTTCACAAAGTTTATCAAACTCCTACCTTCATATGTATTTGTGGGCCTCCAGCGGGCGCTGCTGCCTACGCTGGATCACTCGCATCTCTTCTCCCGGATGGGGACAACAACCGGAATAAAAAAGTTGTAAACATTTTTATGCGCCTGTCAATTGTGCGACTCGTAAATTACTTAATTCCATTAAGGCAGCAGGCGTAAACAATGCGCAATCGCTACCCTGCCTTGCGAGTTGGTCGCGTTGCAATTGCATGCAATTCCAGTGGCTGTTCGAGGTGTAGGGGCCGAGGCTAATTATTGAAAGTGAGTGCTCGTTCGCTCGGCGTGGAATGTTACACCATTCAGCGTGTAAAGCTGTCCAATGTGCATACATACATATATATTGTATACAAACACCGCTGGTGTCCGCTGTTGGCGATGGCGACAATCATGGGACCAGACTCGATTGGCAATAGCTGGCGAACACACACGCTCACACGCACACACGCACTTATTCACATAATTCGAAATGTCATACTCGTAGCAGTCGAACGTATTCGCTCCCGCACTACCCGCTCATGCGTCCGCCCGTTCGCGCTTTCGACTCTCGTTTTTCATTCGCAGCCAAGTCATTTCGATGATTTCCCGCTTTTAGTGCAGCTGAAACTTTTATTTTCGCTTTTTATTTCTATTTCCTACTTTTATTTGCAGCTTTTATGTTTGTCTTCGCTGCGGCAACTTAGAAATACGCTGCTTGCCACGAACGGTCGTCGGTGGCCCGGTCGCCAGCCATTGCAATGCAACTGAGGCGCACTCAAAACGCGATGAAAGCGTCACTTCTGCAAATTGCTTTAAATCGAATTAAATGAAATTTTATTTCACTTTCGTGAAAATGGCATTTCGCTGCTAATGAAGCGGGGTGCACAGGCCGCATGCAGGCAGCGAATTTGAGCCGTTGTGGGGCATGCAGCAAACGGTAGTTGAAATGTGTCGCCTTGCTGTTGTATTTGATTTCATAAATTAATTATTTGCTGCAAAGTGGCGGCATTCGCATTACCTTAAATGTATTTTCCTTTTTATTGTTATTTTCAGCGAGTATAACTCGGAAGAGGAAGTGAATTTAGAGTATTTTTAATGTTCTGCAATAATTCGATTAGGCTGGTCAATGATGAAAAAGTACCAAAAGTTTTGAAAAATTTGGTTACCAATTTTTTTGTCTATTTGAAGTTGGAGATTTTGTTCAATGGACTGATTATTGTTTTATTCAAATTTTAATTAAGTTTAAAAGAGACCTGTTTTCCCGAAGTTCAGAGTTTTTATTCGTTTATATTAAATTTTTTTGTGCAAAGTGCAGAGAAAGTAGCAATTTCGAACTTCTGTTCCTTTTAATAAATAATACATTCACGGTGCTAGTAATTTTCTTCCGTATGCATAAAGGGTGCTTGAAATGTCAGCAAAAACAAGTTATTAAAAATCAATGCGCATTTTAAGCCACTTAAAACTTCTTTATAAATTTAAACTTTTACTTGTGCAATTTTTTCGTTTTTATTATGTAACATTTATTTATAAATCTTCAAGTATTTACAAATTTTCTGGTATTTATTTATATTTTGACTCTTCTAAATGAATGCAATAAGTTTCATTCCCGTCACTTTTTGAGTGTAGCCTGTGTACTTCTGCATAAGGGTTAACAACGCAATGTGAATTCGGTGCGCAGAGGCACAAGTATATTATTTTCTGAAAGACAAGAACAAAAAATGTTTTCAAAAAAAAAAGTCTGCCAAACATATTTCTCTCAGCACATGATTTGGTAACTATAACCAAATATTGTGTCGAGAAAAACTTATTTAGTTAACGCAACTGAACTTTTTTCTCAGTGTAGTATTCCTTTGATTGCTAAAAATTGTATTGGCAAAACTTCTTCAGCGCCTAACCTTATAATAAAAAAAATCTAAATATCAATTACAAACATACATATATGTATACACTGCCGGAAAAAAGTATTGGCACGGAGAATTTTTCACAATATATGCAACAATTTTTATTTAAAAATTTTCCTGTTAATTTTTATAAAAGCATTTTACAGCCAAAAAATATAAAAATAAAATTTATAAACAGTGTTACCAGTTTAGCCATTTTCTGGTTAGATTTAGTCGGTTGCGATAGGCCTCACTTTCTTAAAACTAAAATACATAAGTTTCCTTTTTACAAATTTAGCGACCTAAAATCTATTAGAAATGGCTAGCCTTATCTTGGAGAAAATTCTCATGTCGGACTGTGTTATATAAAATTGAAAGAACATTTTTTCTAATGCGAAAAGTCCTAAAATTCTGGGCCGATTTCAATGATTTTTAACTACATATTTTAAGCGAATATACAGTGACCCATTTACTAATAAACTGGGACACGACATTTTAGCAAGCATTGGCTATTTTTATTTAGTTAATAATTGCATATTATTTTCATAAAGAAATTAAATACTTTAATTTTTTAAAATATAAAAAGCGACCTGCTTTTTCAATATACATACATACATATGAATGCAAATGAATGGCGTTGTACATATTTTCTCGAAATAATGTTGCCTCAGCCCTTTCACAGCTTTACGTGTTCATTTCTTAAAATACATACATATATTATTGCTTTGAAAATGTTTCCAGTGCCATGCATTTTCGTTTATTTTTAACTTTTTGCAAACTCACTTTTATTTACTTCGCTTCGTTGCTTCCGTTGCTGACTTATACGCTTCTCGTTACAGCAAAGCTTAAACTTTGACTTTTAATTCCCGAAACAGGAAACCGAACAAGAAGTGGCTCTTTGGTGGGAAATAAATGATTTTCGAAATGGGCTTCAACAACTTTTCACACAATCGCTTCGATACAGTCAGCACGTCAAAGAAACTCTAGACGTTTCACGATTGTCTTTCACTTTACTTTTCTTGCCCCGGTCGGCAAGTAAGCCCGCCCAGCGCAAGGGTGAGAAGTTGCTGGAAAATACTTCCCGGATATCTGAAGGTTAAACTCAATGATCCAGAACTGCTCAGCCGGCAACTAACAACGCGGAAAGTTCTGCGCGTCGCCGCTCATCTCACTTTGCACCCTTCACATATGGCAAGTTGCGGCCAACGGATTTTGCAATGTTGCAAGAAGACACTGCCACAGTCATGCGGCAGCAACTGAGACCGTATCAACTTTTAAGAAGTTCAATAAACAAACAATTTAAGAATTACGACACAACAGAAAATGCGAGGGCAGAACAGTCGTGGCAACAGCGGCAATGGCAGAATTAAGAGTTAAGTCAATTAGAAGCCCAACGTAGCGTTGCAATGTGGCGAACAGCAAATGTGGCATGCAAACGAAAGAGGAAATTGAGTATTAAAATACATTAAATACGACGACGACCAGTGCGAATGTGAAAGGTAAAGTATTGTCGGCTGAGCTGTCGAAGCAGGTGACGTCGGACGGTTGTAGGTACTATGTAGAGATGACAAATAGAGAGCTGACTGTTCTTCTTATGCATGGCGAACAGTTAGTGAGGTTATTTGTATTTGAAAAAGCTTAGCCCGACTGCCCTGCTATCCACGCAGCTTACACTTCCAACGAACAGGAATAACCACAATCAAAAACCCGCAAAAGCAAAGAAAAAAAACAGGAGAAAAAATATACATTTCGGTGGGTACCATCGATAAAAAATCAGTGAAGTCCTGTGGCTTGGAGAACTTAGAAACACCACAAAGGACAGAAGATACTGTAGGGAATGTAAGGATAGAAGTAGCAATGAAAAAATATTGGAAGAGCTGATCATTGCAACAGCATTAAATGCCCTTTGCAAGGAGCCGAAAAAAGCAACCAGTAAAAGCTCAAACAAAAAGAAAAAAAGCCACAACAGAGCAGACAACACGCGCGGCAACAAAAGGTCCTACAAGACACCGTCAAAACATGCCAATATTAACACAACGTGTGGACCGAAGGCACCGTTCGAAGCAAAAATGCCAAACATCGAAATGAAGATGAACTCGAAATGAAATTGGCAGTTACAAGCAGCGGCGCCCACCTCATGTCAACAGCCAGCCGCAGCCACAGCCGCAGCCGCAGCCACAGCCACGGCGCTGAAGCTATTGGTTTTATTAACGCTTTCTGTGCTGCATTTGCAACACGTATATTAGTTGTTGTTTTTGTTGTTGTTGCACTGGCTGTACCATTATTTACACACAAACTTGTTCGGCGATGTGTTGCGTCGCAGATATCGAAATGTTTTGACGGCATTCGGTCACACAAGCCCCGACCGTTGCTGCGATGGGCACATCAAAATAAATGGCAAATAAAAACAGAGCCAGAAACAGAAACAATAACAATATGTACTACATACAGAGTTCACTTTATTTTCAGTAGCCAATTTTGTGTAAATAAATTCGAAGCGATTGGCGCCAGCAACTGAAATCATTTTTCATTAACTCGCATTCGTTGTCACGTAAAAGACACACTCATCACTTGCCCATTGGCCGTTGGGCGGCGCTCCCCTGCCGGTCCGGTTATTTGCCTCCTGCACCCTCCAGGCCCTGCCAAACATTCTTTGCCATTTTCGTTACCACTTCTTCTTCTTCTTATTGGCTTCGGTGTGAAATGTTTTTGCAACTTTTGCAACTTATCTCGCCACACGAAAACAAATAGTGGCCCCGATGTCAGCAGCAGTAGCGGGTCGAAGCGAGGAGCTGGCGCAGCTCAAAACTTGCAAAGCAGGAAAGCACATAAAGACACAGAGATGCGCATACAAGGCCCCAACACTCTGGCAAGTAAATCTGGCTACTAAACGTCGCACGGCGAGGCGGCCTCCGGAACGCATGTGGACGTGTATCAGGTTGTGCAACGCGCCAGCTCCTCCGGCATTCAAGCTTAAATGGCAAACAAGTTTTTAGAGCAGCTTCTTTCACTGTTTCTGTTGATGCTCCTGATTTTGCTTTTGTTTTATAATCTCTCGTTTTCTTTGCACTTTTATTCTTTTTCCCTTTATGTGCACTTTTTCATCCAGTTCAACTCTACCAAAATGTCTGCACATTCTGGACATGCTGCGCTTAAAAGGCAACCACAACAACAGCGACAATTCACTGCATGCAACGTGCAAACAACTTTAATGCTTTTAACAGACCATCTATGGGTTGCAAGTCCGCATGCCTCGTTGCCGCTCCTCCGCTCGGCATTCGTTGCCACAGAAAAGCGGTGATGCTCTGTTTGGAAGTGTCCGGCACAGAAGAGGTTGCTTGAACTGCGTTTGAGTGTTTGAGTGTTGTCTTTTGCATGCAACAACAGCCATACAGAGACCAAGAACAAGCCACAACAGCAACGCGGCCTGCACGCTCCACGCTGACCATATTTGGTGGCAGGCAGCCACATTCGCTAGCCGACTCGCCTTTGGCTGACAAGGGGGAACACAGACACCAGGATTTGTTTGCTTCTACTATTGCAGACGTTTGCTTTGCAACCATTTCCTTTTATTGTTTTTGCATGTTTTTAGTCGCTTGAAGCGTGTACATATGTATGTGTGTGCGCAACATTTCATTTATTTTATTTCGCTACATTCTTCGGCTCTACCGGTTTCTCTGAGGAAGGGAGCGGTGAGCTCCAACCAAGAATCACTTAGTACGTGTTTATGGACTTATCACTGCTTGATGCTGAAGACAATAGCCCACGTGCATCGCCTGTTTTTCTTGAAAAATTATTTACTTGCAACATTGCCGTTCGTTTAATGAGGTCGAGCTGCAATGAATAGCTTAGGATTCTTCAGGAGGTTCTGATTTATTAGCGAAGTTTAAGCCATCTCATCTGTGTTTTGCAGGACTTTCGGCTTGCATTTTTCGTCAAGCTTTGAAGGAGTTGGTGGTCGACAGAAAACAAGGAAAACTGGCAAATCATGCAGCAACAATTTTGAGTTCGATGGCTCCAAAAATGAGCTAGGGAAAATACGCAAAGTGGCAGAAAGAGACCTCGATTAGAGCCAAAAGCCTTTACACTGTCCGAAAACAGTGTAAGCATCTAAACAAGAGAGAATAAGACCTTCTCCCACTCGACAACTCGAGCAATTTTAGTAGCAGCAGCAGGCACAACTCAAATGAATGGAATGTATCGAACTGTATTAACAACCGAACAAAAAGTTACACATAAAAGCAGAGGAGGCAAAAGAGGCACAGGGAAAATTTTAACAGGAAAATGGAAAACGTCACGATATTGATGAAAATCGTACGTGATAGGCTGACGCGCCACGTCCATGTTGCAGCACACAGCCAAACACAACAACTCCAGAGCGAGCGACTGGGGGCTGGCTAGATGACGAGTCTTGACGAGAATGCGTGCTGCAGGAGGCGCTATAGGTGGCGCTTCCGCAGGCATTAAGGAAAGATAAATTTCCTGCTTTGCAACACCAAATGAAACAACTGGCGCGAGCAAATGAACGAATTTGAATATTTTGGCGCTTTAAATACAAATACAATAACAAATGTAATTTTTTTTTGTGTGTGGCGAGCGTACGAAAAAGTAAGCGGGTGGGTCGCAGATGTGCAAAAAACAAAAAAAAAAATATTTTGCAGCCTGCTGTTGTCGGGCATAATGTCAACTTGAGCGACTGGAGATGCGCAATAAAAAAACATTCGGCTCCAATTTGTGCAAAATGTCTTCAAACTGGCCACGCCGATGCCGGGGATTGCGACTCACTTGGAGTCAGGGAAGCAAAGCAGCGCTGAAGGATGGAGAAAGTGAAGTGAAGCAGCTGGTAGTAAAAAGGCAATTCATTGAAAAAGCTCGTTATTATTTGATGGTCTTCTTTTGCATATGCGAGAAAGTGTCTACATATGTATGTACATATAACTGCTCTTACCACCTCGCCAAATACAACTGTTGCCAAAAATGCCAGGAGAGGGGAGGCCTGAATGGAAAATGCGTTACCAAATTGTGACAAATAGCAGACGTGTCACTTTTCACTTTTGTGACTTCTGTTTATACTGAATTGTTACTCTTTCCCTTTTGTACTTGCATATGGATTGTAACTGGCTTCTACTTTTCATTCCAAATTTCTGTCACGTTGTTATTTTGAACATAAAATTGGCAAAACACAAATATTTGGATACCCCTCGCGTGGCAATCTTGTTGCCATGTTACGCTGTCATATTGATTTAACGCCTCCTGGCCCATCTGAGGAATTTTTTTTTTACGCAAATATGGCTCAACGAGCGAGCGATCGCACTTTTCGCGCGTGACACATTCCTTTCTTTTTTTGGTATTACATACTTTTTTTTTACCTCACGGTACTACATTCAGATAGACACTTACCAATGCATATATACATATGTACATATATATGTGCATTGTATATGTATGTAGGTATATGTACATTGAAAATACATAAATTCACTTGTGCCTACGAATCTTCATACACACATATGTAATATGTATGAGTGTATGTACAGACGTTTAATTAAAAATCAATTGAGCTACACTCAGAAAAAACTCGGCTAAATTGCTTTCTCTCAACACATGATTTGGTAACTAATTATAACCAAATAATGTAACTATAATTAAATCATGTGATGAGAGAAACATATTTAGTTGAATTAGCTAAACTCGCCAACAAACACTGGAACAAAAATTTTCAAACGTTTGAGAAAATCATATTTCTCAATTGGATTTTCAGCATTGTTTATCATTTGAAACTAAAAATTTCCTCAAATTTTTCTCAAACATAGTTTATCAATTTAATAATGGTTTGAGAAACATTTGAGATCAAATTTGTTAGCATTCCGTTCCGTTCCATCTGTGTCAACATGGCACAGATGTCGAATCAGTAGTCTACTACATCAGTCGCAAAATGGCTCTTCGATCACGAGGTCGCTGTTATTCGCATTTTGTCTAATTTCAAAACAAACTATGCAACTAATTTTTTACATCAACCGCATTTTTCTTTGTTAAACTAACTGAATAAATAAGCTATTAAATAAACTGTTAAACTGCATAAATAAAAATTCCTTTCCTGTAAAAACTGTGCTTCTCTTACATGTATCATTGGCAACACTATACAAATTTTTCAATGAGAGTAACTAGATTTCATTTCGTTCCGCTCCACTCACGTTTGAGAAAAAATTGAGAATTCAACACTTCTCAATTCGAAAATTTCATATTAAATATGTGCCTTTTTAGTTTGAGAACGCTGTCAACGGTTATTTGGGATGCTTTTGAGAATTAACGTTTGAGATTTGAGAAAAGGAGTGATTCTCAAATGCATCTCAAATTGGGATTTAACAAAAATGTTTATTGGGTCCTTTTTCAGTCCCCACTCACACATCCGCAACCAAAGTCATAGACCCATTAAAAAATTTTGTTAAATCTCAATTTGAGATGCATTTGAGAATCAGTCCCTTTCTCGAATCTCAAACGTTGATTCTCAAATGCATCTCAAATAACCATTGATAGCGTTCTCAAACTAAAAGGCACATATTTAATGTGAAATTTTCCTTTATTTTCAAATTGAGAAGTGTTGAATTCTCAACTTTTTCCCAACCGTGAGAAATCAACCGCGTAATGAAATGAAGTCAAAGCCAAAGGCTTTTTAACCCCACTAGGGCAAAACCACTTTCGTGCATTCTGTGAAGCATTCTCGGTCAGACGCGCTGCTATTATCCGCGCTAAAAACGGTCGAACAGTAATACATTTTTCTTAAACCTTGACTAGTTCTTATGATGAATTGATGTTTTCAAATAAAAAAAAGCAAAATAGACAACTTTATAGCATTTTAATTGGTAACACTTCGAGTGCCTACCCTCTAGGTAATATCAAGCTCGATAACTGACATCCCACGATTTATTTTTAAATGCACTTTTGGGTTTTAAATTATTTCTAAGATAGGGTAAATGTTGGGTAACTTGTTTTACCTAAACTTGCTAGATCATTCAAACTAGTTAAATTATTGAAACGCATGGTGATGAAGTGGAAAGCATGTACATAATATAAAAATTCAAAGGAAGTGGGAGGAGTTGCGGTTGTTTAAAAAATTAATAAGGGAACTGCTAAGTATAATTGACAAATTTGCAGAGTGGTGATTCACGATCGAAGTTGAATGGAATATGTACATATGGATATGTTACTGGCCAAACCCGATCTTAGGATAAACTAGTTTTTCCTAGGATAAACTTGTTCTACCTAAATCTAATATATCCCTCTAATGCGAAAAAAAGTTGGACGCAACTGTGTGGACTGCGTACCTGGAGTTGGACTGATAAGCGTTATTTTTTTTTAAGTACGGCCGAAAGCCGCCTACGCAGAAAGGTGTTCTGGGCAAAAATACTGTCGCCCCTGTTCTAGTTTAGGCTAGGCAAAAATAGTTTGTCCTAAAATCGGGTTTGGCCGGTAACATATACATATATACTTTAAATAAGATGAACTTCTCCTGCCAGCTTCATTATAGCAACACTTACCCGTCAATCACTCGGTGACATCATTCTAATTTCTGTCATTGTTCATCCGTCTGCTCTTTGTTTTCCCTAGAAAAATTAGCTACAATAATTCGTATTGTATTACAAACCGCAATGGCCCATGATCCCTTCTTTTAATATCCCTTTCCCTTTAGCACTCGTCTGCATTGACTTAACTGCCCATGTTATACAATAAATATAGATAAATTGATTGACATGTCGACATATCTCCACACAACCCGCTGCTGCTCCTGCGACTCAGCAAATAAATCTTTGCCTAAAAGGGTTGAGAGCGAAAGCAAGAAAAAGCGCAATTTGCAAATAAAAAATAAAAAAAAAGTTCATCAATTTTATTCACATTCAAAATATGTAGTCGATATTCTCTGCAAATCCCTTTTCTGAACGATTTAAACAGCAAATCGTAATGAAAACACTTTTTAGGTAGCTATTTTGTGTTCACACAAACACACCGGCACGCAAGCAAAATGCCCATTGATACGAATATGTGTGCCTTCTTTATAGAGACACTAAACATTTGGCAGCTTGGCAGAGTGACTGCCCTGCCAGAGAGAGAGCTTTGCTGGCACATTCGGCTCATCGCCTGTCTGGGCTGTCAGCCCAACTGCTGCTGTCTGCTGTTTTCAGTTTCAGGCCATGTCTCTCTTCATCTTCTTCTTCTGATGTCTTTCTGCCCGGAAGGTTATTTGTTTTTAGGCAGCTTCCATTGCGTCCATTGCGAAAACGATACATGCGTGAGTGCGAGTATGCGAAGAGTTCTTTTTTTTAGGGTCGCTCCCACACTCGCGAATTTGCCGCAGTTTTGCTAACTCCCTGCTACGTAAATTATTGGCATATGTGGGTTTCTTGAACAGCGAATTTCCTTCATTTCAACTCCGTTCCTTCCACCGTAGGTTAATGATCCAACCCAACAAACACTGGAACAGAAATTTACAAAAGTTTTAGAAATTTGATTTTCAGCATTGCTTATCATTTGAAACTAAACATTTTCCCAAACTTTTTTCGAATATTGTTTATCTACTTAAGAACGGTTCGAGAAACATTTTAGAACAGTTTGTTTTGCATTTCGTTCCGTTCCATCTGTGTCAACAATGCAAAGATGTCGCAGTCTATCGGTAGGTAGTCTGCTCGCTACATTAGTCGCAAAATGGCCCCTCGACCACGCGGTCGCTGTTATATGTAATTTTTCTGTCGCAAAATCGCTCCTCGTTCGAGTGAATTGAAGTGCATTTAATTTATTAATTTGAGTGATCAGTTTTTGATATTTTTTTTTTGTGATTGATCGTTTTCTGCCTAATCTGCCGTCATAAGCTACTGACTGACCATTCAAACTTAAAACCGAAAGAAAGAAATTGTCTGGTGCATCGATAGCGACAAACAATTTGTCTGCTTAAAATGAAATGATATTTTTATTTAAAAAAACTTTATTTATGTGTATGTATTATAAAAGGGCTTATGCAATAAATAAAAAAAAATCTTTTCTATAAAAACTGTGTTTCTTTTACATGCATCATGGCAACGCCATACAAATATGTCAATGAGAGTAACTGGATTTCATTTCGTTCCGCTGCTCTCACGTTTCAGAAAAGGTTAGAAATTCAATATTTCTCCATTTGAAAATAAAGAAAAATTCCATATTACAAATGTGCCTTTTAGTTAGAGAACACTATCAATGGTTATTTGAGATTCATTTGAGAAATAACGTTTGAGATTTGAGAAAAGGAGTGATTCTCAAATGTATCTCAAATTGAGATTTAATAAAAATGTTTATTGGGAATGATTTAAGCCTTTTTTCTTGGCAATCAACAGCGACTTTTGTGTGTCTGCGTGAATGGTTTCCCTGCAGAAAATGGGACCATGCGTAGATTGATGATGAATACTGGTGTAGAACTAGCCCAAATCGATACGGATACAGTCTGCTGTTAACATATCCTCTTGTAAATGCGTGTGAGTATCCACGTGTGAGTTTAAATGTCTCATTCCTGCTACATACATATGCACATACGTGTGGTATAGAAATTAAAATATCAATATTAAGGTTTGACTTTGCCATGTAGCAAATACAAAATATTCGTAGTAAGTATAAGGGTAACACAAATGTGATACATGTATGTATATGGTATAAGTCGTAGTATTTATACTATGGACGAGGTTTAATGCCTACCTTTCGGATACTTACATATACAGTATATTTTGCTTAGCTGCACATCCTTCTTTGCACGAAAAACTTGTGCACTTAACCGAAAAAGGCACTCAAGCGAATTTTCTTTACTACTTCAATGAGGAAGGTATCCAAATCCCTATGAAACCAAATAATGGAGAAGCACTTACCACGTAGAAATTACTGCAAGCGAAATTTTTACCGAATAGTATCTAATTATCTATATAACTACATAAATTTATAGCCATTTTCGTTGTTCTGCGAGATGAACAAAATAAATAAAAAGTTGTAAAATTAGGTAATTGTGGGGCCAGTGCAGGCAAACGTAATACTTTCTTTGATAATTGATACTAGTCGCACAATTTTTAAGGCAGCTATCGCCAATGTGCAGGTATGTTGAATGCATCTATCGGAGCAGTTTCCTTATAAATGTTAAAAATAATGTCTCAGATGCGCATTTTGGGGTAGGTATCTTAAATGTGCACTTAAGCATAAAGGCAGCAAAGCAAAATATACTGTATTTACATATGTACCTATGAGTACGTTCGCATGCTACATATATGTACATATATACATACATATGTAGTTCATGTATTCATTGGTATTTTTCGCCTTTCTTTTCACCATGTCATTTTTGACGTCAGTGAATTGTTGAGTATAAAATAACTTAGCCACTGTCGACTGTCAGCGCCCTTTTGTACTGAAATGGAGTCTTTAATTCGACCATTCACTTACTCGTCACTCCATTATACACCCTTTACTGCCATTTGCATTTGAAAACACATACAATTATATATGTATGCATACATATACATATCGTCGTTTAAAGTACAAAACCGCGTAACTGACATTGGCTGCCAAAAAATGGATTTGCTCACTCAAGCTCTTGGCTCAATCCTTTATCCATTCGTCCTAAAATATACTCGTCAGATAAGCGATTGCTTTATAAAAAAGAGAACCATTTTGAAATATGAATATTTTTACTCTCTAGAAAATAATTTCTACAATTCACATACGCGGTTTTGCATTTTGCTGATACGCGGTTTTGCATTTTGTTGATACGCGGTTTTGCACTTTAAACGATGATATGTATATGTATGAGAGACACACCGTATTGTATACACATCAGGGTACGAAAATAAACTATATTGTACGTTACTATTTCGTTTCGTTTATTACTTTAACAGTTCGGTACAATACGAAAACAAAATGGCTGAGTTCACTTTGGCGATAGTACACTACAGTAGTTTAGTAGTTACAGGCGAAACAACAAACGAAATGAATCGTGCCGAGAAAAATATAAGTATGTATGTACACATATGCAATAACTAAACACAAAACGGATGGCTGCAATGAATAAAAAAATAAAAATGTTTTTTAATTGAGTTGGATATGAAAATTTACAGAAAAAAACATTTCTCGCGTAATTGAAACGTTTGTGATATCACAGTATGTTACAATTGTCACAAACGAAAAGCAAACGTTTCTCGTTGGGGAAAATGACAGTGAATCTTACAATTTGTTTCTGACTATATACAAAACTGTACAAAACCAAAAATGATATAATGATCGATGAGCAAATGGGCATTGTTTTGTACAGTTTATTTTCGTACTCTGATACACATACATGGGTACATATATATGTAAACAAATCAGTGCGGTTGCTTGAGTGAGTGTTTTATATTATTTCCAGGAGTCAAAGTTAACTTAAGTTTGAATATATACAATTTAAGGAATAATTATCAGCGGCAAATGTTTTTACTTTGAAAGAAAAACTAAATGGGAAGATACAAATTAGTGACAAAATTGATTTTATTCAAATAAAATATAATATGGGTACTCATCTAAAAACGTAAATTTCCCGTAACCGCGTAAACTTTGTATAGATATGAGTCGATTTTCCATACAATTATATATAAGTTTGCGAGGCATTTACGCGTTTAGATGAATTGCCCTAATATTCATAAGTTTGCAATCTAGGATACATTAATTTTAAAAACATAGTGGAGAGTACATACATACGTAAATATATATCTTTGACTCCTGTTTGTTATAATTGGGTTAGTTAAACCATTAAGAAAGTTCAGCAGAAATATAAAACCCAACATTTACTCGCCTTTTCGCTCTTGTGAATTTGTAAGATATTTGCGTCAGCTGTTTGGCCACTTAGTTATTGCCCTCCGTAGCATCTTGCGACTCCCTGTATAGGTTTTCATGTACGGTTGTAAGCAATCAAAAGGATACACTTGCAATAAAACTCATTTCAGCAAAGCAATTTCGAAACACTTCAGTCTGCGCATCCAGAGTCCAGCGAGCGTCCGATTCCTCCACCTTCGAATAGTTTGTAAATAATTATTCCGCTGACTCAGTTCACTGGTCATGTCCATGTGTTGCGATTATTGATCGCCGTCAGCACAGCAAAGAGATTCACATCTCTTCGGACATATTGAGCCACCTCGGCTGCTGTGAGTTGGCGTTGGTGTGGCTTTCATGTGTTGGCCACAGCAGCTGTGAGTTCATCTCGATTGCTTCTTTGGCTTTCACATCCTGCAGCCAGTCGCTCGCTCCTCACTTTTGCACTCTCCACATAATTCTGATGATTCACATACGACTAGAGCAGACATTAGAAATGCGCATCTGGTAGTAATAACTTTTTCTTGGCATCTCGCCCTCGCCCCTAAACATTTCGTTTTGGTGTCGTTTCGTCTTCTCTTTTGCTGCAGTAAAGTAAATACTCAATGGCCGCTGGTCAGCGTTTTTCTCAACTTGATTGTCCCAGCAAAGTTTGCCCATCTTTCATCCATCGTCCATAATTTCTTGTGAAAGTTGGGCTTCTGGTTTTTGATTCTCCGCAAAGCTTATTTTTTCTGCCGGCAGAAACAGCCACACACAAACATGCATATGTACATGGGTACTCCCACACACTAACGTGCAAGAAAATGTGTGTGAGAGCACTTAAAGTTTGCCTTGACAAATTTTTATTTCCTCTTCGGTTGTTTGCGCGAATTTTCCCCGCAGTTGGCTTTGCTCTACGCCCCGCCGTATGCATAAATGCTTTTGCTAGGTTAAGAGGTCACACAGCGGGGCATCCAAGGTGCGTGTTCGTATTTTTATTTACCGTTTTTAATACATATTTTTCTGTTCGGTGAGCTGCTAGCCGCTCTGGCACCTAATCCTACACATTTGCCTCTGTCTCCGCACTACTTCGTCTTCAAATCGTATCTTTTTCCAAAGCCACGTATTCCCATTGTTCACCTAGGAATTTGGAATAATTCTATGCGGGCTTATGCACCTGCCCGCCTGCCTCGTAGTTGCGCCGCCGCTGGTGTTTCCGTTTTCCGCTTCACTGCCTGGTTCTAAATAAAGGCGGCGTTCGGCGTAGGGCGTCGGGTGTTGGGCGGTCGCTTCCGAAAGCTTTTGCGTCTTGGGCCCACTCGCCCATGGTGGCGCCTTCGCCGGCGCTTTTGCCAACATGTGCAACGCTGCTAATGTATTCCGCAAACGTACTACAAGTTTGTTTTGCTCAAAACTTCGCAAGAACTTCGGCCCCGTCGCTGCCGTCTTCCTCGCCACAGTTTGGCTGAACTTTTGCATTTTTTTTTTGACGCTGCTATTGGTTTTGTGTGTTGCACGTTTATTTGCGAATGTTGTTGAACTATTGAAATATGCAGAAAGTAGGTCATTAAATGTACTACAGACCAGCGAACATGTAGCTTCATATGTAGGGTATTTAGCCAACGATTCGGCGAGAGCGAGGGGGTGTGCCAGAAGTGTAAATTGACTAGTGTGCGTGTACGTGCGGGTTCCAGGCTGTGGCAAGGGCATAACTTTTGCGAAAATACTCTTGGGTAAACACTCACATTAAATTTCTCGGAGGCGGTTTGCGGGAACGAAGAGGGCCAGCGCGTAGCAGAGCGAAATAGAATTCAAGAGGGGAGCATCGTCGGGGTGTCGGGGTGTCGGTTGTGCATCGGCAAGTTGTTGAGTTGAAAATTGCAGAGAAATTCCAAGTGCAAGTGCAACTTTATGCCACATTTTGTATTTGCGGTTCGAAAATTGAGCTCTAAAATGCAGCGAAGCATGAATGCAACAACAATGAAGTTTTGCCAAAGTGTCAATCTACAAAAAGTTGTTTGCACAGATTTCCATTTAATTGAGGTTGAGAGGGTGAAGTGAAACTCTTTTCGATGATATACATACATATGTATCTATGAAAGTACAGGAAAGCAAATGCACACACACACACGCACACATGTAAGCGAGTCAAAAATAAATTCGTGGAAAATGGTTTGCATAAGATTTTTATGCAGAATAATTCGAACGTTTGTTTGGCCTTTTAATTCAAGTTTGTGCAAATAAGAGATTTTCATAAATTCATAGACCGCGAGTGAAGCCAAAAATGTGCATGAATACCAAAAAAATTATTGGAAAGGCGAAAAGTTGTTCTAACAGCATGCTGGCATGAATATTTTTCCCATTTGCGGTATAAGTACATGCTCACATGAGTGGGGGATTACATGGGCGTTAAAATTACGATCCTGATGTTTTTTTTTGGGTAAAATATATGCACTCTTTAAAGAAGCGTATATCGAATAAGTTAATTCTTCTTTCATGTCAGGATCATTCCAAATAAATAATTGAGGGCGTACCTCGAACATTTTTCCTTATGTGATTTAATCCGTAGATTATTCAGGTAATAAACTCCGGGATTATTTTCAAAAGCACATCAGTTTTGTACAAAACGAGGCCCTCCAGATTGGATAAAAATTTGCTTATTAACTTACAAGTCCGAATCTCTAACCATCTCTTTCTTGCTTGTTCCAGAAAGTCCAAACGGATTTCGGTTTGTGTTTGTCTGCAATGGTATCTCAGTCACACATTGTATTCTTTAACTAGTTGAGACTGGGTGCGAAAAGTGCCGCTTGGCTATCAGAACAATCATCATTGATAACCATTTCATGGTAACGCTATTCTTTAATATTCAGAACGCCTCGTATAGAACCGAAAATTCGGCTTGGAATATACGTGGCGTGGTTTGCCAGCCGAAGGGGCTTAGCGACACCACGCTCCTACCAGTAAAATAGCATCCATCTTGGACTCGTCTGTGTATACATATACATATGCACATACTATATGGTTTCCGGATCAGGTATTTAGTTGATCTCTTTTCCACTCCCTCCGGGATAGTAGCCGAGATATGGGTTTGCCAAAGCTAATTCACTTAAAATTATTGTTTGCTATAGCCAGTCACAGTAGCCGAGTGGTTAGGGGTGCGTCTACTAGTTCGTTGGACCAAGGTTTGAAGCCTGGTCAAGGGAACATTCCAAAAAAAATATAGAAAAAGGTATTTTCTTCACATCGGTCGACTCTGGGCAGACAATGACAAACTGACGAGTGTATTTCTGCCTTGAAAAGGCTTCTAAAAAGGCTTCTAATAAAGTTCATTTGCTGTTCGGAGGAGGTGTAAATTCATTGGTCCCTCAGTTTGTGTCAACGTCAAGACGCACACCACAAATTCGAAAAGAAGCTCGGCTAAACACTTAGCAAAAGTGTAAGCGCCAAAATGTTACTAGTATTATTAATTGCTTAGAAAGAAATGCGATTATTACACATTTTTAGAAAATGGGAGTGGCACCGCCTACTTATGACTACATATGCATACCCCGTATTCGCTTTATCGATTTTTTCCAGACTCGTTTACTAGTTAAACATCATTATCGACGTTTTCGACATAATGCATATAACATGTCATCGATAAAGTAGTCGTTGTCCTAAACAGGATCGTCTAACTCCGGTTTGTAGTAACCGGACATTGAATAAACGGCCTTAAGTCTACTGACGTTGCATTGAAGATTCTTTCACAAGTATGATAGCGACTTAAGCTCTCTCTATACGTTATCGAAGTAAGTATTGCAATGACGCTCAGTATCCAGTACGACACCCCAATTATTTCCCGTTGAAACAAGGTGAGGTTGTCCTTCTGGTTATAGATGAACGTCTATGGGTTATACTACTCCCAGCGCTCTCTAGGATTTCATTAATCTTAGATTTTTCTCATTTCATTATAAGCATTTTGGTACATATACATATCTACACGCGTTTGCACCAACAAAGCACTTGTGCGCAATTGTCCTCGGGTTTGAAAATAGGGCAATTAGCGACTATCTGACTTATTTAGAAAAGCCGAATTCAGCCTTTTTGTCCACCTAGATTTGCGCTAAACTTTATGCCGAAAAACGCATAGCTCAGTATTTTTACATTGACTTTTTAACAAAAACAAATCAGCTCCAAAGACTGGCGGTGGCATGCAAGCTTTAATCCACCCTGGGCCAGGGGTAATGGTTTGGCGACTTGCAACATGCCTGCCACGTTGTCATTGCCGCATTGGTTACAAACATTGTTTTACTGTTTTTTTTTTTTTTGCGAAATTTTGCCGACCAAGAGCCATACAATCGACTGACGACTGGCTGCTCGCTGCTGGAGCCGAAAAGTCAACTGGAATTGTGATTTTAGGGTTCATGCGCGCATATTTTCATGCTGGAATTGCTGTGCGATAACAACCCAAAGCCGAAGTGATTCCCACTGCTGCCAGTGCGCTTCCATTGCACTCCCATTCCTGTCTCATTGCTATTGCCTTTGCCGCTGGCGCTGGTTTTGTTGGTTTAAGTATTTACAAAGGTTTTATTTGATTTCATTGGCAGCCGATTTTTTGCGTGACTTTGCACATTATTTGTTGTTGTTGTTGTTGTTTTAGTTGCAGCCACTGCGCCGACTGCACACAATCGAATACAAAGCCCTTCAACTCTGGCAAACCGGTTTTGTGGATTTCGAGTGGATTTATGTTTATTGGAGTTGCTTACGATAGACCTACTCTGTTTGGAATGATGCCAAGCTGAAAAAGTCCTTCTTTTTTTTCCAGTAAAACGTAAACAATAAAAAACATAAGGTTGTGTTGCCAATTTAAGGCCGTTTGAACAATTAAAGCGAAACTTCATTCGCCGAAGTTCGAAAATAAATAAACAACGATAACTTTTTTTTTTATCGAACTGCAATATTGGAAATTCACTTTTCTCTCGTACATCTTACTTATTTATAACACAAAGATCCAAAGTTTTCAACGTTTTTACGAAAAAGTTTTGACCCTGATCTAAAATTTTTCCTACTGTCTACAAATGATATGTGGGAAGGAAAGACCATTTGTTTTCCCTATACAAATCTGAGTTAGTTACTGCAACTTGAATATTTAGTACATCGGCAGGTGGCAACTTATGCAGATTACGTTTCCGTTATCATAAGCGGCGAATGTCTAAAGACTGTTAGCTCACTACCGAACCAAACGCTGAAAGCTTTTAGAGATTGGGCTGCAGAAGTGGTACTGATTATTAACCCAGAAAAGACTGACTGAGTACTATTCACTATAAAATAGAAGGTTCCAGTTCGGAGTAAATCTAAATTGTGGGAGACCATTCTTCAAGCAAAGCGAAACACGAAGTACCTTGGAATCGTATTGGACAGCAAATTGTCGAGGAGAAGCGGGTGGCAAAGTTTTCTGCAGCACTGTATACAGGTAAGAAGATGTTGGGATGCACTTGGAGGCTTTCACCAGTTCTTTCACATTGGATATTCACAGCTAATAATATAAGCCAACACAATTCTATGGGGTATTGATATGCTGGACTGCAACGAAATAGAGCACACCTTAAAAGACTGGATAGTGTTTATCGGCTCTTAATGATCAGTATAACGGGTACTTTGGGGACAACACCTACAGCGGAGCTCCACGCAATCTTTAAAATGCCTCCAGAACATACGGTCACAGTGGTATAGCGTCTGGGTCTCGTAAGGGCTCTGAAAGCTACAACAGAGATTTACGGTGGGCGTAAGGGAGTGGATTTGAAAGGGAACACAACGCACATCTACACAGGTGATTCTAGAACGCAAGAGATATTTTAAAGCATGTGAAGACGGCCGGTAACTGCTGAAAGCTGGGCGCTCGCAAATTATATGTCTGTGCTGATTGCAAACAATGCCCCTTTATCAATTATACCAGAAGTTATTCTTGTTATTCTTGTTGATAAAAAGAAATCAGTAAGTTTATTGTCGTATGAACTAGACATAATCTTTGCAAGGCTGCAACTCTGAGTTCTTTTCCAAAGTATATCTGCTTTGTGGAGCCGAACTTCTGATCTTTCGATTTCCTGAAGAGGAATTGGTATATTCCGGACTAGTGAGCCGTCAAAGAGGACACCCACGTTGGCTAGCTCGTCAGCTCTCTCATTACCTTCCACCCCTTATGTCCTGGAACACAATAAAGGTGGACGGTTTTAGCATCTGCTAGCCTTTTTATAGTCTCTTTGTAGTCCGAAACGGTGATAGAATTTGTATTATAGAGCCTTGATGACCGCCTGACTGTCTATGTAATAGCGTTGTGCTTTTTTCTCTCGCAAGTGAGATAGAGTTTTGTTGACTGGGCACTTGACCGCATACTTTTTCATTTGTAAAATGTCGCCAACAAAGAAGGTTCGAGCTTTGGAAGCTGAATTTGTATTTGCCTTCAAAATAAAGGATGTTGCTACTCTGCAGAATTCTGCGAGATGAGAAAATACCTGTCAAACAACAAAAAAGACAGTTGAAAGCGAGCGAGAGCTCGCAAACGGCCGGCTACGCAGCAATGCACAGCTGCAGAGCCTGGACAAAGGACCAAAGTGTCTACTCAGATTCGCTAGAGGAACGGCGATGTTCTTTCACGATTGCACGAAAGCACTGTTTCATGGATCGTAAACGCGTTTGGCAACTATACGGACGTTATATTCGTCTATTTGAGACCTCTTAAGGTCAGCTGGCCTAATCTAACCCAACCTTCCGAGTGGCTCTGAGAGTTGGACTCGAATAAGAAAACCAAAAATTCCTTTTTCTTTACGCAAACAAGCAATAACGAAGAAATTAGCGTCAAATTTGACGTAGTCTTATACCCAACAGAACGTCAGCCCAATGACAAATCAACACGCACGTCTACATTAAAACAAATGTATTTATGTATGTAGGTACAAGTACAAGTAGATGAGAGAAAATGAGGCAACATATCGCATTAGCCGAACTGGCAATGATATGCCAAGCTAAATTGAAGCAAAACTATCTAAAAAGAGCAGTGAACAAATCGGAAACGCTAATGGGAAACATCTGTAGGCATAACACCGCGCTGCAACACCGCACACCTCGCTGCGTGCCATGATCGCTCCGAGGCCGCGGCGGCGGCTGTTTATGTAACTCTAATTGCCATCATTTGCGCAATCAAACAAATCCACAAATAAGCTGGCAAGCATAAATGAATAAAGAGAATTTAATATGAAGACGAGAAAAAAGAAGAAGAAGACGCATCGCTTGAGCTGGATACGCTCCAAACGATCGCACGAGCAGAACATCAATTCGTCGTAGCAACGGCGTGGCGCGAAGGCATAGACACCCTAAAATTTAGGGCCTCAATAAAGCGCAATTCGGCTGAGAAATGGTGCAAGAAGAAGAAGAGCAAGATTAAAATTTGGAATGGGGGAGTGGAGGTGAAACAGCAAATGTCAAATGGAATACATAAATTTGATATGACATCTAGGGAATGGTGGGCTGACTCCGAGCGAATGGCTGCATAGATGAGTAGGCAGATGGATGGATGAATGAATGGATAGATAGTCGTTTGATTTGCTTAGTTGCTGGTTGTTTCTTTTCGGAAAAGGCGGAGGGTTGTGGTTACTTTTACTGCTCAATTAAAATTTGAGAGTTTCATTTTAAGTGGAAGGCCATCGGGTGTGCGAGTGTACAATTTCAAGCAGATCGAGACTGAAAACATTTTTGAGGGGAAAATGCGAACCTGAGGAGGCTTTAAATTAATCAGTATTTTTACTGCATTTAAAAAATTTAGAAGTTGGCATGCTGACGATCCACCAGCACGCAGCTAAGATGGCTCGATTCATTCAGTTGCTATGCAACATAAAAAAACTCATGAACTTACATACATTTTAAAAATATATAACGGGATATTTTGCTGTCAATCTAGGAGGAAATATACATCCATAAATATATCAACTCCAAAAACCTTAAACATGCTAATCTTCGAAACGGCTGGCTATCGATACAGCAGTAAGAATATTTTTGAAATCTAGGTAAGAAGAAAATACTTAATAGGTAAATAAGAAGCAAGCTCCGAATCTTTTGTTTACTTTCTTAGTTGATGACTGGTGGTTGACGTGGCCATAAGAATAAGAGCTGATTCGTGCACTGCCAGATACTTACCTAGAATTATCGTCACCTTTTGCCTCAGCATACAATTTGTGAGTTTCTCATTTGCTGCCACTTTCGCCTTTTCTACTTCAGACATCTACATACATAGGTACATATGTATTTACAAATATTTGTTATTGTGTTTGTTATTGCATCGCCTTCATTTCTTGGATCTCGGCCATTCCGGCGTCCATTGGCGGTCCAAGAAAAATAGACATGCATATACGGCCATACGTAGTTTGCTTGTAATCAAAACCATGTATATTCAGTTTTATATCTTGTATATCTGGTAACCAGTGGCGTAGCCAGGATTTCGCGAAGGGGGCCCGGATGAAACAAAACTTCAGCGCTAGCTTAAAGGTGAACCCCTCAATGGCTAGAGGAGTCGACTTTGTATAATTTTTCATGCATATATGAGCCTTTCTTACCGCTATCTATTTCTTGTATGTGCAAAGAGCAATCGGTTTTATAAAGGTTTTGTAAGACTCTACTCGTAGACTGTGCTTTTTATAAGGGTTTTATAATGCTCTTAATAAAGAACATACATATGTTCTAAAAGAGGTTTATAAGGCTCTGCGTGTAGACATATTTGTATAGGACTCTTTTTTATCCTGTTTTCTTTTCCATTGCATGATGCTCTACAAATTTAAGCTTTTACATCTCTAAAAGTTTCCTTCACTCAGAATCAGCAACAAGCAAATGTATACACTTCCAAAAAATTTAATTCTTAGAGAAATTGCGCATTCTCTTTTCGAAGTAGGGGTTGTCTTCATAAATATCATAAATACTATGCAGTCATACCACTTCGTATTTTGCTAGATAACAAAAAATGCTTTTTGTTTGAAGTTATATACTTATTTTTCTGTATAGATAACTGCTCTTCCTCTATTCGAATTTGGATTCCTCTTCACAAAGATCATGAATATTTTTTAACCATACCATTACAGACAACACAGATAAAACAGGCCTGCGAGGGTATCTTTCTTAAAAATCTAATTAGAAGTTTTGGTAGGTATTAGGTACTAATCTACGGATATAAATTGGTCTTGTAAGAGTTTAAATACACTATTTTATAGACACAGTGTTGCCAGGAATTGTTCTTATTAAACTTTTATTGTAAACAAAGGTACATATGTACGTAAGGCATATTAAAATATCATTTGCTCTGTCACATTTAAAATTCATTCTAAACTGGTTTGAGATCGTTAAAATAACAATTAATTTAAACATACACTTGTGATCAGCTGATTAAACCATCGATTTTGGCTATTTCTTTTTTGTTTATTTTATGTTTGATATTTTTCAATAAAAGCCTAGCTCATTGTATAACAAACAAAATATAAATCCACATTTCAAACTTTGTGCAAAAATTATAAAAAAAACGCAAAATTTCAGCTAGATTTTCAACTTTTTATTCAGATTTTTTAGAATTTTTTTGAGTATGCACGTTGATAGCCTATTAAATTACAGGGCAATAATGTGCAAGTTTTAAGGTGCTAAAGAATCGCGTTGATTTTTAATTTTTTTCTTGTAGACATTTGGTTAGGTGGTCGGATGTCGAAAATGCTAAATTACGTTCTGTTAAGAAGGAACATAGCCATATTTCAGACTTTTTACGTTCATTACATTTTCAATAAGAGGCCCCATGCGACTAATTGTGTCATTTTCTTTATTCTTTTAAATAAGGGTTAAGTCATCTGTGTCCAAAGAATAAATATTTTTTGAAGCAGCTGGTGCAAAAAACAAAGCTTGTAAAGATTTATTAAGAAAATAATTCAAAATCAGTTCAACTTACAGGATTTGGTAACAGAGAAAAATTACTAGGAAGTTAAAAAACGTTATTTTTACACAAAAAACGTCCAAACGTCAACAGGTTATAAAAAACGTCAACCTGGCAACGCTGGTTAGAACGCCGACCCCTGTTATAGAGCAAAATGTAAGAGTATTTGCTCTACAGTTTTGCGCAAGTAAAAGCTCAAAAGTCAACGACGTAACGTAGACGTAGGTTGACGCAGACACGATCTACCTTATGGGATTCGTGTGTTAACTAAAACTCACCACCGCATGGCGGTGACGTTGCCGTTGCTTCCCTTTCTCTCTATCAGCAGTAAATTTGATATGCTGCTACGTACGTCAACCTACGTTTACGCTACGTCGTTGACTAACTGAGCTTTAAACCATTATAAAAATCTTATAAAACTTTTTGTGTTATCCGGCTGCATACCGGCTGGCTGAAGTCGGCTTTTCATGGAAGGTAGACAGAAGTCAGTAGAACTTTTTTTTCTGCAATTTCAGACCGAAAAAACTGCGGTATTACATATGTATGTAGCTTGAAGCTGGTTTCTTCGTCTGAAAAGCCTGGTGTATTTTTGCACGTTGAACTTTTCATACGGTCTCGAAAAGGCTAGTGTGTACAGGCTAAATATTCACATACATTGGACTATGTAACGGATAATCTCCAATCTTTTTTTTCATAAGTCTGAATTCAAAAAAATGACAAATCAGATGAATAAAATAGCATTATGTTATTAAATAAAAAGTAAAAAAAAGTAGTGGTTTATTGACGAAGGGGGGTCTATCCGCCTAATCCCCCCTCTGGCTACGCCACTGCTGGTAACTATACATATTCATATGTATGCATGTATCTGGTGCCATCGCAATCCATATCGCTGGGCGTGCTCGCGTTCCCTTCGCTTGATTGTTTATTTCCCTTCGAATTGTAATTATTTGCTTTTGCACTCAAAGTCTCTGCGGCGCTGCCCCAACACTGACACTAAAGCATTTGTTTATTGTTTTTTTTTACGTTTTTCAATTAAAACCGTTGTTTATATCCATCGCTGGCGCACTTAATTGATGGGCCGCCAAAGTTGCTAATGTTCGTTGTTTTTTTCTGCTGTGTGTGAACTGATAAATTGACTGGTTGATCTACTCGCAAGACATTCAAATGGATGTTGCCATGAAGTGGCGTCTGCGCTTAATTCACTCAATCGGATAATTAGTCAAAGTTTTTTGTTGCCTTCCCAAAAATGAGGTTAAACAAACACTCGAACAAATAATTATTGTTGGATATCATTAAAACAGTACAGATATCTGTACAATCATTCGATTGTGTGCCTGAATAAGTCTATGACTTTGTATACCTTTCATGAAAATAAAATCGTACTATAACATTGTTCCGATGTCCGAAAGTACCCGAAGAAGAAGAGATGGACCAATGAAAAAGTATACCAAATGGTCACAAAACGTCGAGATGAGCCGATTTAGCCATTCTATTTGAACGCCATATAGTCCCGCAGTTTTCCAAGTATTGCTGAAATTTGGCGAGCGGATGTCGTTTTATAATGTTTTAATCATTCGTCGGAACCCTACAGCTTACTGTTAAGATATCATCGGTACTTTATACGAGTACCATGCACCGTCCATATCATTGATTTTGAGTTTTTGATACTAAGGTCGAAAAAATGTTTCGCCTACAGTGAAAATCAATTGTTATAGTAATTATATAGCTTCCAAACAACTGACTAAAATTTCAATAGTAGGCTGATGTTAAATTTTCTGATATTCATGAAAGGTATAAAGCCTTCGGCATGCGCCCTTTTGCCTCCCAAAAGTTTGTTTAATATCATTCGAAAACGATTTCTCGGCGCAATAAGTGTGTATAGCAAAAGTTTTTTATGTACTATATGTTTTCACATTTAGTGACCAGTTCTACCCTGCTACTAATTTACGCGAAGTAGCCTACTCCAAATTCTAATCGGCGCTTTGTATGTTAATTTGTTTGGGAAGAAAAGAAAGCATACAAACACTTGTAAAAATAATCAGCTATCAGCTTTACAGCCAACTGCCGAAACAGTTCTAGCGATTAATGTAAATTGAAAGCGATCTGGAAACACGCAAGTCCCCCACCTTTTGCGCTACCTCATGCATTCTTAAATACCTACATATGTACATATGTATGTATGTATGTGGGTGTTGCATGTGTCAAAGGTGATTTTGGCCAGCGTCCAAAACGTTTAACAAAAGACACCTGGAAATAAATTTTGTTTGCATTAATAAAAAAAATAACTGTGCATACATATATAGAAATGTACATATGTATGTAATTATGTGCGAAGGTTTAACTCTACTTTGTAAAGTAGTAAAACGCTCTGATGAGGTTAGGTTGAAAATTAAAAAAAAAAAATATGAATAATTATAGTGTGGCCACCAACACACGTTGCTTTTGTAAACGCCGCAAAAACAAGTGGAGCAGACAAATATAAACGCAACGCTAACATTAAGTACCTTTGCTTTATTCCGCCGGAGTCGCAGACGACCATGAATTTCGTTTGTTTGCCAACCGTTTTGCATTTGTGCGTGTTTTGTCCGATTAACTCTACACATAAGGAGCGCAGGCAAAGTGAATTTATGACAGGTAAACGTCACATGGCGACCAACTGACTGTCCGCTTGACTGACTGACACCTTTGGGCGGCTGCATGCTCGCTTTTAAATGTGCGGGATTCACGGCCCACATGCCGGGTCTGCAAATCATGCCACCAGTTGGACGTTCGCTCGGTTGGAGTCCACCCGTTGGACTGCTCAGTCAGGTGTCGACCAAATGAGCAGTTGACGTGCTATTTAACACTTGTGTCCGTTTCACTAGATTTGTTGTTGCTGTTGAAATTTGGCAAATTAAAATGACACTTTTGTGAGTTTCCGCTCAACTGAGCAAACAAATAAAGAAGTAGAAGAAGAAGAAGACAAATGAGCAGGGAATATAACATTGGCATGCCAAATTAAGGGGTACAATAAAATGTCAAATTAAATTACCTGTCTGTCTCCGCGGGTAGCCGATAAGTCCGCAGTCGGGCAGACACATTCAGTTTCAATTAGGTGGTGTTGAGGTGTTTTGGTCAGTGGCTTTTATTGATTATTGATAAATACATACCTGCTATACATACATACATATACATAAATTCATTTGAAGTTTTTACTTCGACCTGTTTTTTGCGAAATTAATTAATCAATGTTTCTCTCTTTTCTTATCTTTGCAGGTGAGTTTCAACATTCGAACTGAAAATGGTTCATCTGGGCATATCTGTACTCGTATACAAACATACATAGACATGTATTGCAAGAGTGCTTAACTTCAAAATCTTAAATTACTAGTGATTATTGAGTGAGTATAATACAAGGCTGAAGATCTGTTTTCTGCAAGCCACAGCGCGGCTTCCTTAAAAGCTTTCAATTCGGCTTGAAATGCGTTGCAGTGATCTGGCAACCGAAGGCACGATTTAAGTGAAAGCTCCTGCGAGTATACACCACTTGATACGCTCTGCTATGGCAGTCGAATTAAAGTCGGTTCCAAACTTTATCTTCTTCCCCTTCGCGTGGTAAAGCGGAGGCCGGTGTTGTTGACATTTACGATTGCCAGATGCCTTCTTTACCGCAGGTTTGCTATCTTTAACAGCAGGTTTTTGAAGATGTGTTTGAAAGATAAGGATAGTAAGTAGATACGGCAACGTGGCAAATACAATATTTTTTGTATATAAAAATGGAAGTTGAAAGCTGAGAGAATTCCCTGTTTGCAGCTCAACTACTTGTTTTACTTTTGGGGTTGCTAGTGTGAGTAAAATTGTCTTGCATTTGTTTTGTAACACAACAACAATATGCATTTAACTGCTAGTTTTATGATTAACTTTTTCAAGTATACATTTGCTTGAATTATCGACCTTCTACCTTAGGCCTTTCTCTACTTCAATTTCGTTGCAAGTTTCCTTGACTTTTTCGTTTGATGGCACATTGTAGCAATTCGATGCGCAACGACAATGCTTTTGACGATTTGATAGCTAATTTGAAGTGATTACTGTTGTTGTGTTGACTCCTTCATCCCACCTTGCACTGGTTACATAGTACCTATAATTCAAATTGAAATCAAAATGAAAATGAAAATCAAAATCAATGTTACCAGCCTCATATGGAGTACCGTTAAAATGATGCACTCGGAGTTGAGTGAAAAATTCACACGTTTATACAGTTATACAAACAACGACAACAGCTATGGCAAGACAAATTGCAAACGAGTGCTACAAATGAGCGAGGAGACTATGTTTTTTTGGCGGTGGGTGGCAGGAGACGGCACAACTTGCTACAACGGCTGTCCCATTGCCCCACCTCGACCCGTCACACCCGCTCGTCTCTCGTCCTGTTGCTGCTGCTGCGGGCTCTGATTCTGCTGCCGGTACCGTCAGCCCGATAGCTATGTTTGCTTAAAATGTTCACATTTGATTTTCAATTTCCCTCAAACTAGAAGAGTTGGAATTATTGTTGACTCATGCAACACGAAATGCAAACAGTACCAACAACGCGCCCACCCCTCGTTCAAATAAAAGTCTGTGTGTGTGTGTTTGTGTGAAAGTTAAACACTGTTGTGAATGCTATAGTGTATTCAACGCAAACAAATTGTGCTTGCAACATGCCACACCGATGCGCACAGATGCTGCCACTCTTCGTGTACCAATGCACTTGCAACGGAGTGTTTGTTTCTGAAATCAATGCAGCAAATCAATGCGAATCGAACGTAATCAATCACTCGACGAGCCGTCGTCAATACTGTTACACCGTGCGTGTTGTTTCTGTTGTGTTGTTGTTTTTAGTACTGAGAGTCAACCGGTCTGAGGGACGGCTGCATACGCCAAGCTGTCTGACTGACGGCAATGCAAACGATCGAATTGTACTCGCATGCTCTTAAACACAGCCGAGAAGATGCATCAGGAAATGAAAAGCGCTGCACATGCCCGCTTTGCAGAGAGAGAGACGGATGTGGAGAGGTGGCGAATATGCAAAAAAACAAATCAAAATGCAGAGGCCGTCGGCAAATGGCAGGTACACGCACACACTCACACATCTAATATACATACATATATGTAAATACATTCGAAGGTACGCAATATTATGCTGGGCAACCTGCAGGAGAAGCTTGGTTTGGTTTAACTAGTCTCTGGTACAGAGCCACGGAAAAGTAATCAGTTGCGAACTATTTCGCTACTTCAGTAAAATCATGAGTAGCGAACAAGTATTTAAATTTGTTATAATAAAGATTCAAATTTAAAACGGGTTGTATAAAGAAAACCAGCCATTTTTCACTTCGCGTCAAATTAATGATGTGTTTATACCTGTTTTCTAACCGATGTCGAGTCAATATACTTTTGAATTTCTGAGCGTGTTGAAAGTCGGTTTATGCCTCCGTTTTGAATCACAGCGAACTGGGTCAAATCGCCGCTTTATGTGTCGGTATAAACAAGGTATATGTCGATCAACACGAAGTGTTTCTGAGTTTAGTCAGAATGACAAATCAAATGAGCTATCTTGTATTACCCAGAAATGATTTGTAGCTCGTTTCTGTTACTCTTCCCTTCCGATTAAATATTTCTCTACTGGTAGATAATAAACGTCATTCTCTACGACTCATTAGCAGCAGAGAACAAGGCGGCAAACTCATATATATATGAATTCGCCTTGGTCGAGAATTGTTACAGAAACGAGATACTGGTTCGAAACAAGAGATTTCCCGCCTGCAAATCTTTGGTGTGTTCGGTTGGCTTACTATAAGGCCGTTGGTTGACATTCCATTCATTTCAGCTGTTACCTCAGCCATTCATTAGTTATTTCTCTTCTACTGCGACACCGCTCAACGGCACAATAGTTTCTACTAGTCTATGTTCTAATTTAAGGAAATCTTCATGCCTTTATGGCTGGGCTCTTTAATTGTCGTTCACTGCAACTCTCGCATGCTAAAAAATATTTCCGTTTTGTCCATATTTGCATACCGGTGCTGGCTGTTGCAAGCAGTACTCCTCGAAGTTTGTTTTATTCTTTGTTGCCTTAGTTTGCTACATCTTACCTCGCAGATTTTATGTGTGTCTTGCGCACAGTTCGGTAAGTGATTTTCTCATTCAATTTTTATTTACTTCCAGTTTTCTAATATTCGGTGGTTGCAAGCTGCATATTCTTTGCCATGTTGCAAATGCATCTGAGTTGTGCAGGTTTCTCATTGAAAAAATTGGCACGTCCACCTTTAAGTTGCGTGTTTCAAAAAGGTCACGTTCCATTTGTGATTTCCACTCAAAATTCCAAAGTAAAATGCTATTTGTGGTACTTTCGATGTGTGTGTGTGTGTGTTTGTATTTTCGTGTATTTCCAATTCACCAACGTGCAGTCAAAAAATGTTAGCCAAACAAAGCACTACCAACTATTTCATAAAAGTTTAAGCTTTTCAACCGAATCGTTTTTTTTTTGTTTTGAACCCGGCGTTACTCTTTAAAACTAGCTTCAAAAGACTGAAAATATAAAAAATTGATTCATGCGGTGGGAATATCGTTGAAGTGAAGTACATTTTAAAACCCGGAAGAATGATATAAAACAAAAATATATTTACAAAAATCAGAATGGATATTGCCAATCCTTTGGAACAACTAAAATGATTTTAATTTACGTACTTTAAGTGAATTTGTAGCAAATGTGGGGGGTTTTACGTCTTAGTATTTATAAGCTTTTGGGATTCAGAATTATTTGTATTTGTTGCAGCCGCACTTTGCCTATCTCCCATATAAAGAAGTGTGATTTTCCGCTTCCATTTATCTTGTTGCGATTTCTTCTCTGGTTTTGATGCTGTGTCAAAGTATCTTTAATGTTTGCAGGTATTGATATTGCCCCCGGTTTATGTGGCAGTTGCATCTATTGCCTACGGGTGAATTAGTGGACTGTATGTATGTATTGGTACAAGTGTAAATTTTTTTATATTTCCTCTGTATATTCAAAAGATTACAAATGTTTATTACTATTTTTTTTTGAGGGTTTTTAATACCCAGGAATATATGTATGTATGTATGTTAGCACACATGTTTTTATGTGGTTCTTAGCTTGTTTACTTATTTTAACGTAATCAGCTTCTATTCACAATATCCTCCGCTTTCGGAAACTAGTGGAAGTGTATCGGACATTTCTCAGCACTTCTTCCTGCGACTACACTACTCTATTAGCGGTGTAAATTAAGAGGCTTCGATGTTTTACATACTTTGGCAGAGAACTGCGACAGCTTAATATCCTTAGGAGATTACTGCATTTTTAATATTAACTTATTAACAGTTGTCTGTATGACTTTCGTAATAATGTTTTATTACAAATTAATTTATTTGTTAGGGTAAGGTGTTTCGTTGAGGTATGTGTGTTAATGTAACAAGAAATTTAGTTTAAGTTGGAGCGATACCGAACGCACCTATCCACATTTTCATAGCAAGTACATAATACTACATTATAGGAAGGTTGTTGCTATGTTTCAGAAAACTTCAATATATTCCTTAATTGGGCCGAAAAAAAACAAGTGTATCTACTACACACATACATACATATATTTCAAAGAAATCGAATTTGCTGCAGAAATATTTCTCTAAATACAAACGTGAAACATTTAGCATATTTTGTTACATAGTGAAATATCGCAGAATTTGCATATTTGGAAAATACGGTTATAGGAAAGGAGAGCGTAGGATTTTTGAGTGGGGCTGAAAGCAGTACGTGTACTAAGTCAAGCTGAAATCGGCTAAGCGGTTACTGATATACACTAATTTCATCATAAGTGGACTTTACCACGCCCATTTACCAACATTTACTGAAAACTAAATTGTTTGCTTAAAATTCACTCTCTCTATAAATTTTTAGCAATTTGGCTCGAGCAATAATCGATTTGCAGATCCGATAACGCTTGCAGTTTCAAGTCTCATCTGGAAAGCAGATTCCACTTCACGATTTTCCTCAAATATTTACGAGAATTACTTTTAATAACATAATACGTACAATCCAAATTCGGCCAAATATTTTATATACAATCATCCAAATTTCATTTTGGCAATAACATTTATGTAAGTACTCTATTTGAATGTGTGTGCAAAAGCGATTTTATATATTACATCCAATCAATAACTTGCACTGTGCAAATAGCATTACAGCAAATTGCCATAGGTCAACATCTTTAATGCGGAGCGCACACTTTTGCAATGCACCCACAGTCACACACACACACACACACACAGCCAAATGCACGCATGTAGAGGGCCAGGGCCATTAAGTTGCCAAGCTCCATTGGAGATAATCTCTTCTTATCAGTGTTTACATTTTCACACAATACCAACCAACCAACCAAATACGCTTACGAATACAGCTCACAAATGCGAGCGTTGCCCACACAAAAGCACCACAAGTGACTCGAACAAATAATCCTATTTAAATCCATTTAATGCCAGCCATTTGTGTTATTTATTTATCCAACTTGCCACAACACTGAACAACATGCAACTAAATACACTTGCACACACCCACACACACACACAAATGCGTTTGATGTTCTTGCGTGCACAGGTGTAAATTCTACAAATTAAATACAATTTTATGACGTTGGCAGCGCGGTTGCATGCGCTAGGTGGCGGGTCTTTATTTGGCTGCTACGCAAAACTTTTGGCACTGTTCAGGCGCGGCAAACAAATGGCGCCCGCGCGACGACGCACGGTTGCATTTCGTTGGCCCCAGAAGCACACGTTTGCACATTTGTGCGTAACAAGTTTCAATTTAACCACTAAACAGCTTAAAAACTTGCAATGAACTTGAATTACAATCTGGCAAAGCAACAGCAATAACGGCAGTTGCATTTCCACTCGGGTAACTAGCAGCGTTTGCTGCCTCCGCCCACCTGCCCCATCGGGCACGAAGACTCTTCAGCCGCCTTTATTCGATGTCGATTTCCTTTAGAAGCAGTTACTCCGTAGATACTCTGCAACTTCTTCCTTCTAATGTCGCTGTTGTTTTCTGTTTCGGTGGCAAAATATTTACAGACAAACCAAAAAGTGTTTACATCCTCACTGCGCCGCCGCCGCTGCTGCTTATCTTGCCGCTCTCCTGCGGGCAACTTGTGTTGGTTGCTGGTTCTTGTGGCGCGCAAGGATATCGAAGGAGTGCAGCTGTTGTAAATATTCGTAGATATTTGCGGTTAAGAGCATTTCTTCTTGAATGCGCAAGAAACACACATTGACAACCCAACACATATGTACATGTGTGGCATACATACACACATATGTATTTTTGTAGGTTTAAATTAGCCAGCGAAGGGAGGATACCAAAGAGATCGGGGGCTTCGTTGTTGAGCTGCTTTTTAGCAGAAGCTTTGTGCTCGGCTAATCTGCGGCTACATTTGTTATTTATTTGAGAAGCAGTAGCAGAAACTCGGGGGCGTGCAACGTGCAAAAGCACGCTCAACTATTGTTGTAGCAACAACAACAAAGCACAGGGAACGTACATACATATGTAGGTGGTAATAGGACTAAATCACACGTTGCAAGATGGCAAACGACTACTACGAATACAACAACAACAGTATCAGTGTACATTCTACATACAAGCGCGGAGCTAAGCTGCCTACGCCGGCAACAGCAGCAGCTGCAGCAGGATGTGGATTGCATTAAAAAGCAACGAACACACTCTGGTGGCATGCGGTGCCCCGTTAGTTCTGCGGTTGGCATATGTGTGTATGTATGTAGGATATATGTATGTATTATGGTGCGTGGGTGTGTGTGCTTGGATTTTGATATCGGCGTTGTTGCAACAAAGACCACGCCGCCACATTCGTTTATGCACCGAAAACAACATTAAACCACTCAACCTGCTACATGCGGTTGCCTAGTGTGCCGTACATTAATACTCGTATATGTATGTACATATTTGCGAAACTGCTTGTCGAGATGTTTTATTGAATCGGAAATTAATTGCTATTTAAAATTAAACGCAATACCCACACAATTTGTTCAGATGCTTATTTGCACTTGTTGCGGTAAGTGCATAGGTACATATGTATGTGTGCTTATACAAAAGTTTTAGTCGACAACGTACATTTATTACAACAAATGTACTCATACACACATACATATGCTCATAGTATGTACTCGTACATTACGGAGTATTAACATGGGTCAACGACTAAAGAAAGCTTGTGAGCTTTGCCGTTTCGAATAGTCGAAAGCATATTCATTAAGGTAGGCTGATAATCGTAGCTGTCGCAGTTACCATTTTCGGAACTCGGTATTCACGAAAATAAGGAAATAGACAAGAAACGGATCCGATCTCGGATCAGACGATGTTCCTGTGAGAGCGATCACTTCTACAAGAACTTAAGCACCTCAGGGAAAATAACTTTACAAAACATATAATAAGATTTATCAGAACTTAGAATGGTTTAAGGACCCATAGAATCTTTTACTGGGCACCGCAATGAGTTATTGCTGCTCCCAAATGAACTTTCAACTAAAGCTATGCGTGCAACCCAATCTTACAGGCACCCTTTTTATTACAAGCTTTTATTTAACTTCACTTGTATGTATGTCTGTATGTATCTATGTATGTCGTGGAATTTCGCAAGCAATATTTTACAAACTTCCCGATAAGCTACAGACTAGAAACTTCTAACTTATGTAGCTCAGAACCCGATGACAAAGGAGTCGAGATATTTGAAAAACCCGCCTTTATCGCCTGATTTGGTTCATATTTGAAATGTATATTACTTATATGAAAGGGAATAATCTATGTACTCATAACGCAAACCAAACTTTTGTAAAGTTAGTTAACAAATAAAGAATAAAAAATGTACATATAATACTTATATACATGCAGTGGTCGAAAAATTTTTTGTCGCACCAAAATTTTGGCAAGTTTTGAAAATTATTATTTTTTTAGTTATTTAATTTGAGTTATTCTTTTATAGAAATATAGTTCATTCTCCAATAAAAACCGTACAAATCCAAGCATCAAACTTTGTGCAATATTAAAAACAAATCAACAAACTTTCTTTAAAATTTCGAGTTTTCTTTATTCAATTCCCTAGAAAGATTTTGGGTACGTAACATTGTAGCACACTCAGTTCTAGTATAATAATGTGAAAGTTTCAAGTGGCTAAAAATTTTCCTTTTAGAATTTTGTTCGATATTGGTTGGGGTTTTCTTTCATATAAAAATAAATTGTTCTATTCACTACAGAAAAATAAATTTGCATAATTTGCAGTGTTGCAAAATCAGTACTTATAGTTGTAGTTGTATTTCTTAAGCAACCTTTTTAGACCATTAAAAAATTAATGAAGCAAAAAAGAAAAAAATTAGTCGTACCTAATTCCTCACAAAAAAACCAGTTCATCTCCCGATTCCCCACGTAAACTTAAATTCCCCACAAAAAACGGTCCATTCCCCGATTTTCCACGCACACTTTTTTTTTTGACCGATATCCCATTGAAAATTATGTCAAACAGCTGAAACTAACTTTAAGTCGACTTTATTTTGACTATGACTACGGTCCAATCACTTTAATCCTATTTTAGGCTAGTTTAAAAAATGAAATTAAACCAAGTTAGCAAACTTCCTATTATTCTTAAACGTAATCGCTATATCTATAAATTATTTTATATTTTTTAGTTCTTGTTGTAATAAAAGCGCATTTTTAGTTTTTAAACAATAATTTTATTAGATCATGCACACAAAATTTCTGATTTTCTATTCGAGATTCGCTATAGCCATCTTTTGTGAAGACCATCTAAAAATAAAAACCTGTTTCATTGTGTCGTTTCTAACCGGTTCTTGGTAAAAAAAAGCCTCTACTGAACTCTCCCCCAGGGTGTCGATCGGTAATGTATATTACAATCTAATATGTGCGGTATCAGAACGGAATCTAGCAAAGATCAAGAGAGGACGATAAGGCCCGCTGCTGTCGAATAAAACATGAAAATAGATTTCCTATAGTCTCTGAACTCCAATTTTTTTTATTTAAAGAAAAAACCTTATCTTCGTACTTTGACCACTTTTCACCCGATTTTTTTAAATCAAATATTATCTATATGAGACATATCTACACTTAGATTGATGAGAATTTTCATCGGATAAACCTAAAAAAACCCCCAGCGCTACCATGGCAGACGGGTATGTAGTTTACCTGTTTTGTTGTGGTTGTTGTAACATCATATAAATTCCCCAAAGAGATTTTGGGGAGTATTGCTGGAGTAACAGTCCTTGCTCAGATATAAATCTGGGTCGTTCCGTTTACGTAGACCCGACTGTCGTGGTTTATTTGTCGTTCTGTTTACCTGTTTTGTCGTTTTGCGCGGTGATGTTTTTTCCTAAACCTCAGCCTGAAAAAATATGCTCAGTAGTTTCGCGTAGTCAATGGAGACTCAGAGGCAGACTTATTAAAGTAACACCTTCACATATCCTCACATAAAATTTTAATTCATCCCAATCAGTCACAAATCAATGCAGATGCAGGTGGAGCTTATTTTCCTCCAGGCTCGCTAGGTTGGATCTCCAGAAAATGATAAAGCGCCTATGTATTGCGCATTTCAAAATACCGAGTTAGTTTATTCTCTTTCATTCCTTCAACACAAAAATGTTTAAAGCAAATTCATCCGGGTTTGGCAACTAGCGATGCCGTTAAAGCGTACTGAATATTTTTCTATCGATGTGCCATTGAATACTCATAGCTATTTACAGCAAAAACCTTGTGCAACAATTTTTATCTGCCCAAAAACGTGATGCCACAATGGGCAAAACCCACTCACATGTGCCTACGGGAGCGCGGAGGCAACATTGGCGGCATTATTGCGGCCACTCAACATCAAAATCATGTGCAACGCAGCCGGTTGGTTAGTCGTGCAACTTACATGCGCTTACAACATCAGCAGCAATCAAAAGCCATGTGCAACAAAAAAAAAATAAGTACAACAAAACAAACAAGCAGAACTGGAAACAAAACACGACCAACCAATACCCGAACCCCGCATGGCAGTCGCCACACAACCTTGCGGAATAGCGCGAACCGATAGTCGTGTCGGCCACCGCCAACGCTTTGCCAGCCTCCGTAACCGCCCGTTGCCGCGCGGACCACCACCATTTGCACGAAAAACCCAACTAACGGCGAACGTTATCTGCGTTCTGTGAATGTGGCTTAAGGCCACTACCGCCAAATCCAGTCCACGTATGTAACTCCAACTCGCCAACTGCAAGGCTCCGGGGCAGGAGTTGAAAGCTGACAGGGGCTGCGAGTGCGTTGTTAGCCACTAACCAACGACCGACCGACCGTTCAACTATTTTTAGTCTTTAGTCTTAATTTTCATTTTTGCCCACAAATTTGGACTGCTGCTTTTCCAGTTGTTATTGTTGTTGTCCTGGCTTTTTGTTTGTTAGTTGTGATTTTGCAGTTTTAATTTGGTTGCTTTTATCGTCGTTGTTATTGTCCTTGTTGTTGTTGTTGTTGTTGTTGATTTCGTTTGCTAGCCGAGTGGCGACAGTTTTTGAAGTCTGGCCGCACATTTCGCCATGTCTGCAAAATTTCTTATTGTCGCCGGCTCCATGGCAGCCGGCTATGCTGTGCCACCGCGCAATAAGAGCCGAAAACAAAAGCGAGCTAGCGGAGGTGGAGGAAAGAGAACGATTTCGGCTTGGAAATTGGCCAGAAATTCACAAAAATTCAAACCTGCCTACACCAAGTATTCTCCAAATCTGAATCCACGAAGAGCGAAGGGTGAGGCAGCGCCGAGGAAATGTGGAGCTGAGTGTGCACAAGTGCAGATAAGCGGCATGCAACGGCAAATCCTTTTCATGGTGCGCTGCACCGCCTTCGCAAACAGAAGTGCACACACATGAAAGTAACCACACAAACGCATGCATTTCCTCACACATACGTATGGACGCACTCAGAAGTACATATGTACATACATACATATGTATTTAAATATACGAGTTTGTATTTATGGAGAATATATTCCACCCGCCGTTTGTCGCATTCCGTCTGCCAGACAGACAACCACATTTTACTGCTCATGTCGACTGTATTTGTTCCGAATTTGTGCTGCCGCTTGAGCTGGCTCCGGCTCTGGCTCTGGCTCTGGCCATGGATCTGGCCTTTTTGCTGCTGTTGCTGTTAGTGATTAGCCACTTGTACTTATTTTAATTTTCAGTTTAAAACTCATCGCATTGTTGGCAACATTTTAGTTATCTGGAAGTTCAGCTTTTTGCCATGGAGTTCGTTTGTTGGCGTGGCTGTGTTTGCTGTTGTCGCCCGCGTATGTCCTCACACCCCCACCTCTAACTGTGTAACTGTTTGTGCGGCAAATGCCTGCATTTTAGTGTTGGCCCGCCTAAAACCCCGCTCGTGTGCCAGCACTTCAATGACTGCATTTGCCTTTTGTTCTGTCGCCTGGAAATTTATGGTTTCTAGGAAAATTTGGTTACTGAAATCTATGCGCAGCAGTCGGGTATTTAATTAAGCCAGCGAGGAAAGGCTTCTTCTTACCAAAATGGTAAGGGATCCACTTAAAAGTGTCGAACATTAAACGAGTTGCAAAATTTCAAAGTACGCCTACCTGCCTCTCCAGCACTTAAATGTAGTTTGTAGATGGAAGTAATTTCACTTGCTTCGACGGTTAAGCTCCTCAGCTCCTCAGCTTCTCAACTATTTGCTAATTAAATGCGATCTCTTTAATTCGACGCAAGTCATTCAGCCTCAACGAATGGCAGTTGCCGCGCCTATCTTGCGATTTCACACGGCGCGCCTATATGCATGCACGTCCCACGGATGGACGTACCACGCCATTATCTCAGTTATGCGCTGCTTCATCTTTGTCATCGTTCTCCTCATCAATAAAACAAACACTCACCGCTGATTACGGCCTCAGTGATTGCGCCTGATTATAGTGCTCGCACCGATCCGCTCTCCTCCGCGCCTCTGATTGCTGGACATCAGCGCTGTTATGGCGCTCCGAGCACTTAGCACCAGTGGCCGCGTCATAGCGTCGTGCGCTTTATGGCCATTGTTGTCCGTGCAACGGCCAGAGGCCCTGAATAATGCAACGGCCGGCATGTGATTGCTCTCCGACAAGCTGTTGTTTCGCTCGCTTTTTACTACTCCCCAATGACGTTGTGCAGATTGCTGCATTCGCAATGTGCTAGGCGAACAATTTTTCTGTCTCCCCCTCCCTACTTCGTTCCACTGCGCTTTCACATGTGCTCTTTGCTTGCTCACACTACAATCAGCTTAAAAGCGCTCGGCTCTGCTGAGGTAATCGGGGAGGTGGTTGAGTCAAAAAGAAGCTGAGGTCATCGTTGCCGGCGCTATGTTTGCTGTCACTTCTGCTATCTCTGCCTCTGCTGCTGCTGCTGGTCATTGTTTGTGGCGCTCATGTTTGTGTCCATTCTTTGGATCTTAGCACTTTGGCTGGCTCACGTGCCGCATGTAGCGCATGCTTTGTTGCTTCCACTTATTGCCTTTTACACCAGCCATGAGTGACTATTCGAACGGCTGTCCTTCATGCCGCCGGCTTTGGCTGCTGGCTGCTGGCTGCTGGCTGCTGTGCCCAATCGGCACGTCCGCTAACGACCCAGCCAGAAACAGTGACAGCCACTTGGAGAGTTCTTGTTAGTTGGACATGAAAGTATGTATGAAAGCCCTGCCCGTAACGACTTTGGCCTTGTGCAGAGATTTCGAATACTGCCTCCTCCTCACACACATATACATACTTGGGCCATCTCCAGCTTGTAACCATTTCTTCGTTGGCTTCTTGGCGCAGGCATCATTTTCGGACATTGGTCATCTTTCATTTGGTGTTTGGGGATTTCACGTCGTGTCTGCCCTACACACATGCCACATGCCACATGCCACAAACGCGAACACACAATCACAATCGTAAACTAGCATAAAATCGGCTACGGAAAACATGAACTATGGCAACAACAAAAAAAAATAAAATAAATGCACATACGAGCAAAAGAACAATAAAAGAACCACTAAAAGCATTGTACCGAATGAAGTCCGTACAAATGCTACAACAAATTCACATGAAACCATTCTTCTGTCTCACTTGAAATTCTGCTCAAGTAACAGGCGGCGACTCGGAGGGACGGACGACCGAACGAACGAACGAAGGCATGGACAGACAGACATCGTTTCCTGGTGCACAACTTGAATTGACTCGACACAAGTCAAAATCTTTAAGCTCCTGCCATTACTGCGAGGGTCGGCAGCGGCACTTCAAGCTGGCCGACATATGGCCAGCATTTTCGCATTTTCGCATGGGCATGTGAGGTTACAAGTTGTGCCACAGATGCGCACATATCTGCCTCCGAAGCACATCACCCAGGCACTTTGTACGCCCAGGCGGCTATTGCGTGTTTCAGTTTGTTGGTGTTGTTCTGTTTTTGTTTCTGTTGTCCGTGATTTCTTGCATACTTACTTGGTCTACGTCCCATTGGAGAATTCAGTCAAGTTGAAATGTTCCGAAAATGTTATCGTTTTATTCCATTATTTTAATGGGCTCCACTCACTCGGCCAGCCGCGCCCCTGCGTCCGCTGCTGAGGAAAACTGTCATTTCTTGACTCTGAATATTTAGTTTCGTTTGCACATATGGTCATACATATATATCCATATACTATTTACATATGTATGTGTAATATGTGAGTGTGTGTGTACTCGTCTGTGCATCGGTTTGTGCGCGTTTTGCGGCTCTGATTTCAGCTGTATCTCTGCTTTGTTGCAGCTTTGTTGGCAAACTTGAGGAAATGCCAATTTGGTTCATTGCGTTCACTTTGACTGGCCTGGTCGGTTGGGTGGCTAGATCTGAACGCTGAAATCTGGAGTTTCTGGGCCAACAGAATGTCGCAGTTAAAGTTAATGGCATTTGCTTATGGCATATTTGACAATTTTGCCCAAAATTTCAACACAGACACAAATACATAGATATGTGCATGGGCGAATGCGTAGTGGTAAGAGTGTGCCCATCCACATTTATTTAAAAGACAATGGCTGTCATTTGAATGCGCAATAATCATTAGCTATTTGTATCTGTCTGTCTGCTTGTTGGCTTCCAAAACCGAAGGATGAAAATATATTCCATTTTGCAAACTTCTACGAAGCGCTGGACGGGTAATATGGCTGCAAGGCAAATGTAACTAAACTAAACGCAAAGTCACTTGCCACAATACGATTTGGGCAGCAGAATGAGGTCAAGATATTGCCATAATTCCTTGAGACTTCTTCGAAACTATGACAGAGCGCCATGGAAATAGGTAAAAGTTGAAATTTGTGTCATTTATCAAGTTGCAACTGGAGTGAGAGCTAGATTGAGGTACGAACGTTGTGAGAGAGCTCATTACACAGGATTGCTGTAGTGGATGCAAGATTTATACGCTGTAGAAATGTGTAAGTCCGCTTGCTATTAACCGTTACATCGAATTTTAACCGGAAATTGAGTAACTCTCCCAGTGGGAGTGGCGGTCCTCTCTGTGCCAACCTATCGAACTTGTTTTCTTTTTTAATTATCCCAATATAGACGTAATTTTGCTGCTTTAAGTGACCATAACTCATAGCCCGTTCCGCCATTCTGCCATAACTCATTTCCATAATTGGGCACCCACTCCCCTCCCGCTCAGCCAACATTCCAATGGCGCCCATCGGCAGACCACAGACCAGACACTTCTGTGAGATAATTATAATTAATGTTCCGACTTAAAACTGTTACCGAAAAAGACGAGCCAGAGCTCAGTAAACGCACAGCATTCAACAGCATTCCATGCGGAAAGGTATTTTCATTGGAATATTTTTATGTGTTTATTAGTAGGAATGCTGAGCGCAGTTGAGTTGTCTAAGAGCATAAATCATTCGCGTGGCCGAGTGGCCGACACAGCTTTCGGTTGACGCTATCTCAACGCTTAAATACTGGCAGGAGTTGGTATGACTCAGTATTGGAAAGTCATTAATAAAAGTATCGGAAAGCCAAAAGTTAAAAGAAAACAGATAAAATAAAACGCAGCACCAGCAACAAACAGTCGGAACAACAGCGTACAATCGATGTGGAAAACAGGTAGCCGCAAACAATTCTAGTCTGCTGCATTTGACTCGCCCGTCGTCCGAGGGGCGGTGAAAATTGTCAACGCTGCTGTGAGGGGCTAAATCAAAACAACACCAGTAAGCTAAGCAGATCTGATGAGGTGGAAGAACAAAAACCGACAGACAAACAAACAAGCGCCGAAGTAATCAATAAACCATTAATTTTACAAAAAAAACCGAAGCAACGAAGTGAGCAGAAAAAATAAAAATAAATGAAATTGGTAGAAAACGAGTCGAATAATTTATTATAGAGGCGACAAAAGCCGCAGCAAGGAAGGAGCAGGCGAGCGTGGAAAGAGTGGAAGGGGGTGGGAGTGTTTTTATTTAACATTCAATGTATGCGCATACATACATATGTAGATACTGAGAAGTGCGATATAAATACTTGCCATACGGGAGCTAAAAAAGGGACAGGCGACGAAGGAAATGAAGAAATAAATTATTTATCTGTGCGATAAATAGTAAACACAAGAGCGCGGCTTAAATGCATGCATGAAGTTGCCCTGCTACATACCGCACGCCACAAGCCACACGCCAACCATTTGCACTCTTCTGTGGGTACACGCTTAAACACGCACACACACATACATGCTATTTTTAGGCGCCAAGCATGCGACTGGGGTGGTGGGGTTGCAGGTACAGAGCGGCTGGGTGGCAAGGTGAGCCATGGAACTTCAAAAAATCAAGCCTCGAGAAGTTGAAGAAGGGCGATGCATACCAGCAGGTAGAGGTAAAAATATATGGCAATTCCCCAAATCCCTGGAAAAATAAAAATAAAATACACCAGCTGTACGGGGGTGGGTGGGGGCTTAAACAGCGCCAATGAACGGAAAATAAATAAAATGCTAGCACGGAAGACAGAGCAGCAAAATCAAAGCAACACAAACACAAGCACACAAATGCAAATACGACGATAAAACGAAGCAAAAAGGAGCAAGTAAACATAAGCAAAGGACCGAGTAGTAACCCTAACGGTAAAAACTGTTAATATTGATGCATGCTACATGATCCTGAGCTAAAAGACACAAATACGTATGGCATACATACGAGGGAGGCGGCAGAAAAAAGTACTCGGAAGGTAGAGTCAGCGACGTTGAGGTCTTGTGGCAAGGCGGCAGGCAGCCCTCTCGTTCGTAGGCCCGTTAAAGTCGCAAAGGGGCTTTGTCTTCATACGATTATATGTATATGCACTTATGTATGTGTGACTAATGCTAAGCAATTTGCAAGCGACTCGAGAGGCTAAAGAGAACGACAAAATCGTTAATGTTTACAACACGGCCAACAAACAGCTGCAACAACAAAAATAACAACAGCAACAATCAACATGACAACTAAGTCGAAGCGAAGAAGTCGATTCGAGAAAAAGAAAACATTTTTTGCCATGACGAGGCCATTAGAGGCAAGCCCCACTGTCGCTGGCAGGAGCTGCCCAACCACCGCTTCAGAAAAGAGGGAGGAGGTACATATGTTTGCACAATGTACATGTGTGTGTGTATGCTCTTGTCGAACGGCAGTCGCTGCTTTCAATTTGCTTATCGATACTTCGTATTTGTAGCTACATACATATGCTACTTTTTATCGTTCTTTTTTTTTAACTTAACTTAGTATATAAGCTCCTCCGGCTTCCTACCTCCATCTTGTTCGAATGACGCCAGCAGAAGGTGGGGCTAGAGTCGCTCAAATCACTTACTTGCAATGACAACAAATCAATGGAAATTGTCATTAGCGCCAACTTATTTGGAAGCAATTTAGGTGTCATTTCGATGACAGCGTCAGCTCGACAAATCAACTGGCTTAAGAGGTTCCTTCAACTGATATTGAACAAATTTGTTTTGTTGTTGGTTTTTTGTTTTTGTGCCGATAAGCGCAAAGTGACAGACAGACGACTACCGACAATCACAGCGGCAGTTGGCTGACTAATAAACGGACATTCTGACTAAATTTAGAGGCGAGCTGGCCCTGGCCCTTTGGCGCGTCCGTCGTGACTAAGTATTGCATTTAGTTAACTGAAATGAAATGTGCCTCCAACAACAACAACTTGATAAGGTGCTCGTGCGGTGAGTAAGCGACTGGGTAGAACGGTTAATTTGTAGCGTATCTGTGCGACCAACTTACTTCATTATATGCATATGTATGTATGTAGCTTGACAACCGGCTTCCTTCTCCACAGCTTCTGCGCTTACAAAGTGATTGTCTGGATGCTCGCTTCATAAATATGTATTTGGCTAGCGTTTTGCTTGGCCAGATTACGCCCGTTTTGCTGCGTTCAGGGCGATGGTCGACATGAGTCAAATTGAATTCTTGAAATTTTAAATTAAAGCTACGTGATATGCGGCGATACATCATCGACGGGCTTTTGTTTCACTCATTCGTCGGTCGCAAGATTGTCGATTCTGGTTCTAGTAGGTTGTTTGGCCGTTTGTTGTTGGCAGACGGGCAAAATTTAAATTTGTAGCCATTATAGCTGATTTATCGACTTAATCTGCGTGCATAAATTTAGCATTAAATACTAATACAAGTTGGGTAATAAATCTTGCATTTTTTTTTCTTTTTTGGTGTAGGCTAAGCGATTTGTTTTTGCATTTGCGTGCGGATTGCAGAAAATTGTGACATATGTTAATATATACTTATATGCATATATATGTTGGAAGATGAATATAACAACAAGTGTGGCGATGCAAAAATGTCGTAAGATAACGGCTTACGGTTTTAACTTATTCAAGAGAATTTCGTGTGGCGAAGTGCGCCTCCATAACATCTTGGATGGATTTTGCAATTAATAAGAAAACATAAATTTTGTCACCATTAGTTAGGTGATTCTACCGAACCAATTTCAAAACCAAGAACACCACTGGGAAGGTATTTTTATTTGATGGTTTCAAAATTGGTTGAAAATTACGGCCTAAATCGTCGCGTAAAAAATTCCGTATTTGTATACATATGTATATTTGTTGTTGCAACCTGTTCAATTTGAGTTGTTTTCGCATTCCTTTTTTACTTCCTATTTAAAACTAAACATTGCAATAAAGATGAATGTTATGATGAAGAAACAAAGAGAGACGAAGATAACAATTAAGACAAAAAGTGAAAGCAAAATTAAAGATACGACGAAAATGAAAACAACGAGGAATACATAAGAATTAGAGTAAGTGGAAGGGTAAGAAAACTTATTGCAATTTTTCGATTGGAATCGAAATAAATTCAATCATGAAAAATTTAGTTAACAAAATTTATCAAGTTACCGAAATTTATCGAATCATCCAAGTTTATAGTTATCGAAATTTATCGAGATGTTCATGCTTATTGAGTTATCGCACCGTATAGAATTATTCAAATTAATCAATGCTTATTGAGTTGTCGAAATTTATAGACACAGAAAATTAATGGTCGAGATTCACGGATAGTTATCAAGCTAAAAATATTTATGGGATATTTATTGAATTATCATTATTTATAGAGTTAACGAAATTTATCGAGTTATCGTAAGGCATTGAGCTCTTTCAAATTATCGCGCCAACAATATTTAATGATTTACTGATATTTGTCGATTTAACGATTCGAAGTTTTTGCTGCTTATCGAATTGTATCGTGTTGCCGACGTATCGAAATTTATCGATAGCTCTTGAAAAATATGGAGTTATAAAAATTAACCGGGCTATCGAAATTTGTAAAGACAATCAGTCCATCGGAAGTCATTACATTGAGTCCACGACATTTTTTAAGTTCAATTTTTGAATTTTTTCAGTGACTTCGCCTTGGGCGCCTGAAGTAGTGTTAGTTGCTCTGTCAACTTTGTGTTCTCTTGGCATTTGAGATAGAGAATTGTTCATTGTTTTCCAGAAATGTGTAAATCGATAAGTCGAAAAGAGCTTATAGCAATACAGAAAATAACCAAAAAAAAAAAAGAGGAAAGCAAACACAACTGAATCCACGCACACACAATCAGAGTTGCTTTTTTCAACAGCTTCCATACTTGGCTAAACGGAAGTGCCGTTTAAGCTGCATACTTTTAATTGTCACTGTGATGCTTTTTTGTTCTTTATTTCGTAGCTGAAGTATCATTATGTTTGAAAATGAGTCGAGTTGAATATCTGAGGTGGTGGATTTTTTAAACAGCAAAACGACGCAAGTACCTCTCTGTCTGCAACATGCACCGCGCGATTTGTGGCATTTGAAATGCGCGGCGCCAGCAAGTGCGCGTGGGTGGGTTGAGCAGGCAGCGATGGAAGTGATTAATTAATATGATTTATTATGCTGAAAAGGTGCTGATGATAGCTGAAAGGGTTTTTCAAAAACGTCAGAGCTCCACTCACTCACCACCACCAAGAGTGCAAATATATGTATGTACATATGTACATAAATACTACGTACTTACATCCGTATGCACACTTAGCATTACTTAGTACGAGCACGATGCTTTGTTGAAATGAAATGAAGAAAGTAGAATTGTGTTGGATCTGTCAAAACATGCGATTAATGTAAAATGTTTTCGTACTCACACACAGGTATCTTGTACACCAATCCATATATATGTATGTAAATATTTATACCCTGCATAAATATAATTGATAAAAAATAACTCCTAGATGTGTGGAATTTTTTGCGGGATTTCCATAAAATATATCATTTGTAGTTAACTATAAAAACCAAACTTGAAACTGGTTGACAAGTAATGCAGGAGTCGTACAGAGGTGATTGGGCGATTGTGTTTTTGGGACGAGTTTCTTCGATTAAGGGACCACCTACAGCAGATAAATAAATTAATTAAATGTACAAGTAAAATAATTATTATTAAATATTGTTATAAATGTACGCATATAAATAAGTAAGTGTGTGTACTCCCCAGGCAGCTAAACATGTACATATACATACATATATTGTTGCGATTATCCTTGCGCTGGATTGTTAAATAAATGCTTGGTATTTCCAAATTACAGTTAAATTAACTTTATTGTACAACAAACACTTTAAAATACTCGTTAAAGCAATTACAATGGTTTACAAAAACTTGCTAAGATCTCTGTTTCACACTGAACTTGTAGTTTGCTGATTCGCAATTAAACTTCGGGTGCGCGGTAGCAGCGGCTTTATATATACCTGCGCTCGCACTCATGGCAACTCTAGAAGGTTCTGCCGTCTATCGCTCATTCTCTCATTCTCTCGCTGTTCGCAGTATTCCTCCACTTGATGTTTCTTGCTGTCGAATATTCTACGTCTTTCATCGAACATTCTGCCATTTCCTTGTTGTTCCCTTTCTGTTGCCGCAGTATTTGCCATGTATATGTATGAATGTTCATAAATTCGCAGATCAAAAAAAATGTATTAAAGGAAGAAGTCAAATAAAATTGGATAGCAATGGGGTTTATGTAAAACCGGTTCAATAGCTTTTTATTGGGGTTAACTTAAAATGTCTATGTACATACGATCCCATACTCTCAAATCAAAAATTGTTCAGTTCAGTTGGTGGAAGCCGTTGCAAGCAGAAGTGTATGGTTAAATAAATAGGGGTATTCACGATCCGGAGCATATGGTCTAGCATGGTGCATAGATAGCATAAATAGCATGATTGTTGTTGTTTCATGTGTTCAAACAACAAAAAAATTAGCCAATCTAGGCACCATAATATACAGTATGCACCGGATCGTGAACACCCCTAATATATTTTAGCACGAATTTCTCTGTTGTACTCAAACGGTCAAATATCAGCTGGTCTGCAAACTAGAAGATTAAGTAAAGTCAATAAGCAAAGATGCTGAGAATGGTGTTTTTTTGATTCAATCATCATTACTACCCAGTACGGAAAGTAACTGGTTTAATTATCGGTGTTAAATCAGTTTTCTACCCCCCGCCACAATTAGTTGAAGATCTGATTTTCTTCCTTGGAACGAACTGATGCGATGTCCTAGGCATCGGTCAATTCTCCGACTCTGCATTTGATTTCAACTACTTTAAAATGCATTTGGCATAAAGCAATGCAAAGTCAGTATGTTTCTTTTACAGATGACTTTTCATGCTGAAATAGTAAATTGATGATTTTACAACTACTTAATATTGAACTATTTGCAAAGAGATGTATCAAAAGTGTAAGCATTTGGTTTATCTCAATGAAGCTGCTAGGTAATTATACATACATCAATTTGAAGTTAGTTGCTGCATAAGTATAAATAAACTAATTTTTCTGAGGTAATTGGTTTAGCTACGCCGTACTGGGTATGTATAATGAAAATCACTAAATCGATTAAATCATCGTGTAAAGTGCTTGTAAGGATCCAGTTGCAGTACACATTAGTAGGGCATTCAATTCCGAAGCACTTCAACAATCCCGGAATTTGAGGATGCGAAAAATTTTAATCCCGGAATCCCGGGATTTTTCTGAATTTATAGAAAAGACGAAACGAATGCTTTTATTTTATAAAACAACAATTTCCATAAAACATACAGCATAAAGAGAGATCGTTTACATTTCACAAATGTATTTATTTACATATCGTTAACTTCATATAGAAAGGCTCTAACTCATTCCACTCTGTAAACATGTCGAACTTAGTCGAATTTAAAACCACTTACCACATCAAAAAATTATGTTTCTATGTTTATTTAGAACCAGTGTTGTGAACAAAATCGCTAATGAAGAACTTGACTTTTTGCAAAGTTGTATAACTACTCTGTAAAGAAACTAAAATGTTAGGCCATTCCATATTATGGTAACGATATATGCATGTACATATTATTTCATATTTTTTATAAATACTATTATTCCATAAAGCACAAAACAAATTGCTTAAAAAATATAAACAATACCTATTTTGTCAACGACTAAAACTCGCGGATGGTGTCGTTTACGTTATGTGGTGGTTAGGGCTGGAAATGTTCGAGCTATGTGCATATTGACAGTGAACAACTCTTCCACACTGTAAAAGTTTCACTTTTGTTTTAAAGTGCTACCAGATTTTTCGCTTTTACACAGTTCTTGCATAAAATGTTTTAAGCAGTGCAGTTATTCACGGGTTCCGAGGGCAAATAACTCAAGTTTGCCATGAATCTGAATTTCGGTGTTCTCAATTTCTCCTTTTTTATGTCAAATGCACTTAAATTTTTTTTTCGCTTTCAATATCACTTCCACTCGGATTATAGACCCTGCCTAATTATGCAAATAAAACGGTAAAACATCTCGGCGTCCCGGAGCTTTTATCCCCGCATTTCGGGACATGGAAAAATGTTCGGGATCCGTGGATTGAATGCCCTTGTACATACATACGTATATAAGTCTTGCTTTCAATTGCATCAATGCACCTTATTTCGTTCTTTATCCTGCTGTTCGTCCGGAAATAGCGACGTATATGAAAAAAAATACAACATTTCTTCCGAGCTTTAGCGCTGAAAGCTGCTGTTTTTGCCACCACTGTCACTTTAGTACCAGTATCAGTACTTGGCTATCGCTTTTTTGCTTGCTTTTTAGTTAGTATATTTATTTTGTTGTTGTGATAGTTTGAAATTGTATTGCCTTTGGCGCGTGCGACGCACAGCTTGACACGTTTTTGGCTAAAGTCGGCGCTACTTTGGGTGTCGCTGTCGCGAACAGGCTCCAACGACATCAACGCCCTTCCTTCACCGCAAATCCACTCGCTGGCGCACAGTTTGACCTAGAAACGGTTTTTGTGCTCTGCGCTATTTGTCACTCATCCTTGATGTTTTCGCCTTGAAGGCAGGCTATAAGCTCTTGCTGTTTTTTTTTGTGTGCCGGCTGTGTATGTTTGAGAGTGTGTGTGGTTACTCAGCCCACTGAGAGTTTTGAGCATTTCGATGTTTCTGACAGCCGCTCATCCTTTTGTTCGAAAAAAAAATTCGATGACGAGCTTTTCGCTAATTCATTTGGGCGTTTCGATGATACAAAGCGAGCGAGTTATTTGCTAGTTTTAACAGCAGTAACGGGAAAAATGGAAAAGTCATTATTATTTCTGAGTTAGCAAAGTTCTGTAGGCTCATCTTCTAACTTACATATACATATATATATATATAGCTAAATTTATATTTTTGGTCATACATCTGCATAAAATATATCGCGCATTTAATAATATCGTCACCTAAGGGTGAAAAGGTGCCAAATCCATTTTTTCAAATTGTTCAGGAGACACGAAAAATCGATGCAGTTTCGTATTACCTGTCATTCTACATCAAAAACTAAATTAACAAAAAAAATGGACTTGGCACCTTTTCACCTTTAGGTAGCGATATACAGAATTATTTCAACATTTCAATTTTGTGGGAAAACGCAATCAAAGTATACCAAAATATAGATGGAAAGACACATATCTTCGCCATTTTTGGGAAGATTAGTCATCTCTTAGGCTGGGCATATTCACCTTATCAAGCTAATTAATTGTATTATTAAATCTCCTAAAAACTTAAATTTTTAATTACATTTTTATATTATTAAACGTGCTATATGGTTTGTGATATGGAATCTAATTGATAAAAATGTATAAGAGTCAATAGATTTTTTATATCAGTGCTTTTTATTAACAGCGAGCCAATAGTTCTAACTTTAATTGGGATTTTTTGCTATTTAAAATTGTGGGTTTTCATTGTTTTCTCGGCAACCGTGTATTAAGGGTGACTACCATATGGAAACAATCATGAACCAAGAACGCCTATTTTATAAAAACTCCAAACCC
>NW_023458556.1:1669691-1673980 GCF_013731165.1 Rhagoletis pomonella
TAGTTTTACAGCTCTAGTTTCGATTTTAAGAACAAGTGACATTTTATAGCTCGCTCATTGCTCAGACATATTCGTTTGCTACTGATTTGACTTGTTTGACTTTTATTTGGAATAATCTCGGCATCATATATGTATGTATGTACATACATAACAAAGTGTGTACATATATGTATCTCCCGCGATATACCAAAACCAAATGACTGTTTGTTACTTGGTTTTATTATACTTTCAATTTTAGAATCCTTGAAAAAAATCCAAAAACAAAAACTAATGCACAAAATCTTTATTTTACCTGTTTATGTAGCTAGTGTAACGAGAGATATGTATGTATGTACGCATGAATGTAAATTAATTTACTGTGCTTTAAATATTGCCAACAATGAAAAGTACAATGACACTAAAACAATATTTGCATGGGTCTTGGATACTGGTTTATCATTGAAAAAATAAAATTTTATTCCACCGTCGCCAAACAGAAAACCGAAACAAAATGCTATCGTCTCACCTTTCACGTCTACAAATATTAAATATTTTATTGGTGTCATAAAAATCAAATGGAACTTTTCATTTGCCAGCATGCCACACGTTTATGTATGTACATACATATGCACATCTGTACGTATGCATATTCACTTTGCAATTGCGCTTTTACTCTCGCTAAGCCACTCAGATATGGCATTTTCATTTGAGAAATTCATTCATGCCTGAATGTCAAATTAACTGTCATTTGTTGTATACACCGTCGCTTTGACTGGGTTATCTTGCCACTGAAGGCGTTGGAAGCAAGAGCTCATGGGCGAACGGGGCAAGGAAATGAGTTGAGAAGTTGTGTGTGTGCGCCGTGCGCTGTAAAGGTTCGTCCGTCTGCTGCCTCATGACAAGCACATAAATCATTTTAATGCAACTACACTAAATTACTATCTGCCACAACACCAAGAGGGCGCGCGCGGTGCACGAAATATGTAGCTGCAACAACAAACGCGACATCCAACAAGCAGCACAGCTACCACCTATCCATCCATGCGCTTAGCGCAGCTTTGTAGTCAATGAACTATCACCGCACCACCTACACTGGGTTTATGTGTACATACATGCATGCATATGTATGGATGTACAACTACAAAGATGAATGCAAAAAATATAAATAATAAAGTATAATAATACATATAAGTAAAGCAGGGATCACACGATTTGTACATTTGTACACAAAATGCCAAATTTAGATTTGTCCACATTTGCGCATTTGGATAGCAATGTACAAATGATTTGTTTTGCGATCAGACGATTTGGCTGCCAAAGATCCAAATGATTTGGCACACATTTGCGCACAGCAGTAAAGTGACAAATATTGTCCAAATTCATTCACACGATTTAACCATTTGGTCATAAATACTTAAACAGCTGGTCCGGTGTCAACCATACTTTTGCATTTATGATTTCGTGAGATTTGAAGTGAAATAAACAAAAATAATATATACGCACAGGTACTCAGAATTTTAAATACACCCTCAAAATCTGGGCTAAAAAACGCATTTTTCATAGGTTGAAGCATATACTTGCTCGTAACTTTATTTCTGTTTGCCCGATGAAAAATACTTACATCTGCCATTTAAGAGAAAACATTTCGTTGTTTACAACCATTTATAAATGGTTAATTTATCTTGAGAATGGGCACCCTATGTATGTATACTAGTTAACAAAATGAAAAAATGTTAAAAATTTTAATTTTGCATATCGATGGCTGAGTGGAAGATCGACCTATCTCGAAGCCAGTTCAAAAACGCCCTGTCTGTGAAAATTTTTCAAGAACGCCCTACTTCAAAGTTTGATTGAAAAACGCCCTATTTCAGAATTTGGTTGAATAACGCCCTATCTAAGAATTCATTTCAAAAACGCCCTATCTCAAACGAAAATACATTGAAAATAAGCTGATATAGGGCGTTTTTGAATCGGCAGCTGAGATAGGCCGTTTTTCAATGAAATTCTGAAGTAGGGCGTTCTTGAAAAGTTTTCTGAGATAGCGCGTTGTTAAAAAATTTTCTGAGATAGGGCGTTTTCGAACTGGTTGCCGAGATGGATCGATCTTCCACTCAGCCATCGATATACTCTGTAAGATTCCTTTCAGTGATCGGACTTCTACCACATTGTTGTAGATCTGCCACCTACCACACAAGGTCTGAAATCTACCACATATTCGCGTTTTTGGGTAGTTTTATTTTTGCTCAACATAATTTTCTTAATTTAAAGAGCAAAAATTGTCCAACACTAAACACTAACAACAGGCAGAATGGGAGGATAAAATAAACTGTAAAATAGTAAATTTTCTCAATATTCAATTTTTCGACATCAAACATGGTTTTATTGTGTTAAATTGCAAAACATATGATTTATAAAAAGAATTAATAGCGAAAATGATAAAAACCGGCTATTTTGTGAAAGCATTAGCAAATTTCAGTGCATCTCAAATTTCTAAAGCGTTGTTTACTTTTACTTGAGAATTGTCAAAATCGGCAAATCCCAAGCAGCATTTTTTGGAACGAGCCACATTTGTTCGCTACATCGTGATGTGATAAAAAGAAAAGCTGGCAGCGCTCTGCAAGGTTGCAGAAATCTTTCAAAATATGTTCGAAACTGTAAAGGAAAAAAATTGCCAAAACCTACGCAATTTTTATCAACTTCAATCTAAAAATCAATACTAAAATTAATTTTGTTTTAGATTCTAATTAAAATGTTTGCAATTTAGGAGAAACCTTGCAGATTTTTTTTTAATTTTTGGAAAAATTTTGATCCAAAACCTGAGATCTACCAGATTTTTTGAAATCTACCACATTTTTTTTGAAATCTACCACATTTTTTTTAGATTCTACCACACAAATTTTTTTTAAGTCCGATCACTGATTCCTTTGCCATTTCTTAAGATAAATTATCAATTTAAACATTGTTGTAAGCAGCGAAATGTCTTATCATGAATCACATACATAAATATGTATTTTTCACCGGGTAAACAAGAAAAAATTTACGAGCAAGTATACCTGTGCGTCACCCTTTGAAAAACGCGGTTTTTGACCTTAAGCCCAGATTTTGAGGGTGTATTTAAAATTCTGAGTATGCAGATTTTACTGCTTGAATAGACCTACAACAAGTGTGAACATCGAAAAAACTATATACATTTTTTTTTGTCACACAGTGTAAATTAGATCGTCTTTAATAATCTGTATATCGCCGTTTAAAGTACAAAACCGCGTATCAACAAAATGCAAAGCTGCCTATGTGAGGTTGCATAAATTATTGTCTAGATAGTAAAAACACTCATATTTCAAAATGGTTCTCTTTTTTATAAAGCAATCGCATTTCTGGATAGTATATTTCAGGACGAATGGATAAGGATTAAGCCAAGAGTTTGTGTGAGCAAATTCAATTTTTGGCAGCCAATGTCAGTTACGCGATTTTGCAGAATGACGATACGCGGTTTTGTACTTTATACGACGATATGCATGTATGTATACATATATGTATAGCCAGCAAAAACTGCGGAAAGAGATCCGAAAACTGAAAGAAAGGTGAATAGTAAAGTGCCACGAAGGGTTGTGAAGCGAAAACTTTTCCGGTTGGTTTTCTGAATTTTTTCATTCTGAACTTCAAATATGCTTTTTCATAGTTAATTATATTCAGAAATTAATTATACTTTTAATATGTTCGTCTGTCGGCATAAGAACCTGGGACCTCATGAAGGTTACAAATAGTCACACGCTTCTCTGCACACTCAGCTACTGTCGAATACGTATATGTACATGTTTCAGTTTGAGCAAATATTTTAAAATTATTGTTTTCAAATAACGTGATATTTTTCGGTAGTTTTCGGATACGAATATTATATTAAATAATAAAATTTTACCAAAATTGGAAAATACAAAGGTTCACAAGCACGAAATGGCAATACCGCTCAACAATATTTGTATATTTGTCACTGGCATTTGTCATCAAGTGGCAAATCAGATATTTGGTCATTTGCGTAATTTTTATTTGGCTTATGTAGCAGCATTGCGTTCACACGATTTGGCCACCAGGGTTGTTTTTCATTTGCCACAAGAAGGCAAATATTTGGCTTTTCTGATAAATGACAAATGTAATTTAGCGTTCATATGATTTGTCTATGAATTTGACAAATTTTTAGCCAAATGTACAAATCGTGTGATCCCAGCTTAACTCCAGAAGAGAATGGTGAGGTGGGTGGAGTTCGATGTTAGTGAAGTGGCTCGCTGGCGGCTCAGCAGCGCAATGCGCGCAAT
>NW_023458556.1:1674080-1679908 GCF_013731165.1 Rhagoletis pomonella
TCCCGAAAGCATCTGAAACTTTTAAGCAACGCTTTATAAAAGCTTTAACCGTATTTTTTCACTTACAAAAAGCAACAGGTATGGTTATAATTGGAACTACTCCGTGGATATACGCGGCAATACTTCAACAAAATATGTATACTCTATAGTGGCATGGTGGCCTATATTCATGAAATCAACTGCGCTCAGAAGTCTGAAATGAACACAAAGAAGCGTTAGCTTTTACTTTCCGGCCATATGTGCCCTAAATGCGATGTAGCCCCCGCTTTATCTACATAATTGCTCGAGAGGTGGCCGTTAGTCTAGCTGTACATAGTACTTAAAGAAGCAGGCTCATAGATCGAGGTAACCCCAGGCCATTCCATTAGGCTAAGGATTATGGCCTTACACTTATGCATATTTAGACAATGCAAACCCATTACCTTTACCTTTCTCTCTTTGCAAGAGATAACCAAGCTTTGTAGCATTACAAAATCCAACTCATGCGGATGCTTAAGGGTAATCGCAAAGCTGACGAATTGGCAAGAAAACCAATGACCAATCACATCCTTCCGGATTGCTAGTTTGTAAAGCAGCACTATAGGCTTTATTTATAAAACGCAATTATTCAAGAATCTTTTCAAAATTTTTTGTTTGCCCAGTATCTCTTCCGTACGGTACTAGGTTCGTATTCTGGTTTTTCTTTTTTAATTTAGTTACTAAACTAACCACTTTTCTGCGGTGTCACCTAAATGCTTTTGTGCCATTCCTTTGCTGTTTGTGGAGGTCTTTTGTTGTTGTTGTTCGTTGCGAGCTCGCAGCAAAGGTAAAAATCGATGGAAAAGAAAGTGGCACAACTCACCGCTGTATGTAAACAAACATAATTTTCATTATGTCACTGCCCCTGCTCCGTTCCCGGTTTCCACGAGCGGCTGCTTAATTTGCATTTTAAATTTCTTGACGGACGTTGTCCCTTCGGAAGTGCTTCTAATGAATTTTCAACAACGCAGACAACATGGAAAAGCGAAAATGGACGAGCAGAGCGAGATGAAAAGCGACAATGAGTGCTGGGAAAAATTAAATGCTAATGCGATTTTAAAGCAAACTCACTCGTGTACTTAGTTGTGCTGAAAGTTACTCTGTTACCGCTGTTTGATGAAATATTTAAACTTGTATGTTGGTATGTATGTATGGTAGGCAGGTGTTTGTGTGTGTGATGTGATGAAGCCTGGTGCGTGTCCTTGCAATCAGTAACCCAAATTATATTTAAAGCTGCCTCTGCAAAATTTTCCAACGAATTTGTATTCGCTTTTGGGGGCCCAAAGTCGCCTAAGATGCTTGCGTAAACTTTACTTTCATTGCTATTTCGTTTCGATGTCCTCTGGCTACACTCATCTATGTAAGTATGTATGTATTTATATTTACCGATGGTGCGGTAAGGACCTATGTACATACAAACATATGTACATATGTTAAATGTACATAAATAAAAAATAACAGAGAAGCAGATAATAGAAAAATGGAATAAAGAAAACTCAAAAAAAATTAGTCGAAAAAGCAAAATTTCGGATGAAATATATTTCCTCAAACGAAAAATTTGAAAAAAAATCTTTAAAAGTTTTTTTTTTAATCTTCAATCGTATCAATTTTTAAGGCTTGCACAACATTATTTATAGAATAAGAAATCGTGTAAAACTCTTCGTCAACGTGAAAAATTAAAACAATGGGTATGTAGATACTATCAGGCGGATTCTGAACAGGAACCCCCTGGGAGTTTTCTCTATTTTCCCTTTTCTCCTATCATAAACAAAAATTCCCTGCGGATTTTTTGTATTAAATGGCGGAGTTGAGCTGCCAAAAAAGTATCAAACAGCTCTTGCAAAGTTTGAATTTTCTCCTTCCAAATTTTCGAGGAAAATGCTACTTGCTGGGAGTTAATTGTTAGAGGTTTCTTTCTGGGAGTATTCAGAATTGGGCTGTATGAATGTATGTAAGTATGTCCAATCGAACTTTCTGAAACTACTTTTTGTCTATTTCCGCGGTGCACGTATGTAGGAAATTTCACTTTCAACTGTGTAACCAGACATTTGTAAGCGCATAAAAATATTAATGACTTGAAAAATATAATAAAAATTAAAAAGTTAAATTAAAAAATTAAATGTTTACTTCTCCAAGCGCCCTCGCTTGACTTGAATCGTGCTAGCGAAGTAGTCAATGGCACTGTGAATATTCTTCGAAATTATAGAGAAAATTCTGACACACATTTTTCTGATATATTTTCAAAAGTTACCGATATCGCTAAGAAATTGATTTTGATATTGTCCTTCCTCGGAGAGCGAAAAGACAAAATTTTCGGGCTAATTATCGCGCGTCTAACGCTGAAGATTATTATCGACAGGCAATATTTATACCGCTATTGGATAATATTTTGCTCGATCTCCGAGAAAGATTGCCGAAAGAGACATTAAACATTTTTTATTTGAACTTATTACTTCCATCTAAAATTGGGGAATATAATACGCCTGACGAAAAAATAATGCTATCGAACGCGTAAAATCGCTTGGAAAACGATAAGAACTTTTCTTAGAAAAAGACGATCTCAATTTGGAAGGAGAGTATAAAGTGTGGTTGGAACGATGGAAAAATAAGAAAAGCGAAAAGCCATTCCCAAAATCAGCAGCAGAAGTTCTTGGTAAATGCGACGAATATGCTTTTCCATTGATTAACAAACTTCTCCGCATTCTGGTCACACTTCCAGCTAGTAACGCTACTTCCGAAAGAAGTTTTTCAACCCTTCGCCGGTTAAAAACATGGTTGCGTAGTACCATGAATGAAGAAAGACTGATAGGTCTAGAACTTTTACACGTACACTTCGATATTGAAATTGACACTGAAAGGATACTAGAAATATTACAATAAAAATTCTGAATAAGTTGTTAAGTTACTTAATTACATCCTTCATTTTACCAACATTGTCAGCAAGAAATAAGTATTTATATGTATATATTGCATTAATAAACCCAAGGTAGAACTTTACATCTTGTGTTTTTTTTTTTTTTTAAATAGTACATGCAATTGCTTTATTAGACCTTGCACCAAATTCACAAAATGAAAACTAATATTATATCACAAAACACTTTACTTCACACTTCATAAAAAATACTCGAACCTATATTTGCATGAAAAATCAATTAGGGTTAGATGCCTGTAATTTGACGTTATTTGACAAGTTGATCCCAACCGAGGCCCAGCAGAATGGTATCGCGTACTACTAACCACTACACCACAGCGGCCGCCGCATATATATCGCCTTTAAAATCCATTTTGATTTGCGTTTCAAGCATTAGAGTTGATGGAAAACATATGAAGCCGAGTGTGAAACGAAAAATGGCGACCAAATGAAGCGAACGCCGCAGAGGAGTAGACATATCGAATGCCATTCAAAATGGATGAGGAAGGGGCGCCGAAATGCTGGTAAATGACGACCCATCTACCTGTGCGCCTCGCAGCGCTTAACGGTGCTTTGCATACGTTCAGGCGTACAAGGAAATTTAATTTTTTCACTTAAATGATTCGCTGTTGCCAAATCAATTGTGCGTTGTTGGCAAAAGAGGGCACTCGGAAGGTACACTCCAATGTGCTCACCTATGTATGTATGTATACATAGGTACATTTGTATTTGCATATATGGCTGGAGTCTAATGCATGCGGATATGCGCATACAAATGAGAAGCTGAAGCTGACAGCAACAAAAGATTTGCTACTTTGCATAAGACCCTGCTTTTGCCAAATGTAAATAAAAAACGAAATGTGGAAATGGGAACGTATGGATCGTATGTACACATACATTTGTATGTATTTACTAATATTGATAACCATGATGGCGTTGATGCAGAGTATGTACATATGTATGTACAAAAAAAAAAAAAGATCGGGAAGCAACAGCGCACCCCAACGCAAGCGGCATACAAATTAGCTACACGGAAATGAGCGCAGTGCACAAAACTCGCCCACACACACCGCCACACACACTGAAGCTATAGTTCTACAGCTCGTAAGCTGCTGTTTTTATTCTCCTCCTCCTAAGCGTGTTTTTGTCGCAAATCTAAAGCGTCGGGAAGTGAAATTCCCTGTTGCGGGAAATTTGCTTGTTTCGTAATTGAATGTTTTGCTCGCCGTTTTTTACAATTCACGTGTTTTTGACATTTATTTTATTGTTGCACGCACACACATACCCACATCCTTGAAATATGTATCATGTAAACTTTACATTCGCTCTGCGAATTAGAAACACACATAAAGAAACCCACTCGGGTATGCGCTCGCATTTCGCCACTCATTTTCATTTGCCTCAAATTACCCATGCACGTACACAAAGCACAAACACACACACGCACGCACATAATACTTGCGACACATGCATAATTTTGCGCATTTGCAGCACCTCCGTCGCGTCGTCGTTGTTTTTGCTGGGTTAAGTGCGCCCATGTCCTCTGCTCTTTGGCCGACATCTAAGCCCCCGGCAGTGTCAGAGCGGACAAGTCGCCTAGGAAATGTGCGGGTGTGGGTGTGGGTGCGTGTGCGTTTGAGTAATTTCCTGTTTTGACTTTTTATGCATGTCACCTTAACGGTTGCATGTACGTGATTGGTGGGGCGTGACTGCCACTTTAAGATCCAAGAAAAAAGTGGAGTAAATTGGTAAGAAACCTTTATAAAGTCGGCAAATGGGGCAACATTTTCACATACATACATACTCCTAACTATGAATGCAAAAAGCTGCCTTTAGCCTTAACCGATGGCCCTAAATTTAGTTTTGGTAAGTATTGAGCTAGTAACTTTAATAATGATTTGCTTGTCGAATGTAAATTTTCACTTTTTGAAATCTGGCTTCTTCGAATACCCAATAAACCGGATTTTTACAATCCACTCGGGGTTTCACCTAGTTTATTCTAGTTCTAAAAAATTATTATTATTTTTTTTTTTTTTGAAAATGGACCCAGCAAATCAATTATATAAATAGGCAATCATGTTTCCTTTACACCCCTTTTACGGCTAAACTATATTTCTAAGGTATAAACAATTATATATCATTAGAAAGGTATTTTGATGCTGATGTGCAGGCAATTTTTAAAATTTCAAATTAGTTTAAAATAGAGCGAAAAAATCAATTTAAAAGTCACACCAATACCAATGCCATACATGTACATGGTTGGGGCGGAAATGCCTCCTAAATGTATGCTTTAATATTGATAGTGAATTAAAGAAACGTGCTAAGCAGCAGTTTATGCATAAGATGTATGTATGTATGTACATGAATAGATTAGACTCAAACGAGGAAGAAGGTAAAGTTGAGTATGGAGAAGAAGAAAGGATAAAGCAAAGATTAACAGAAGTAAGAGAAACCGAAACATGAAGACAAAGAGAGAGGTAAATTTAAATTCTTCATAGTATACATATATAATCGCAAAGATGTGGGTGAATATGTAGATGGAGATAAAGATCTGGTTAAAAGTCAAGGAAATGATAAATATAAAAATTAAAAGATAAAGATATAGAAAATAATATATGTAGATAAAGGTAGAGAGAGGAGAGGTAAGACAGGAAAAGAAAGATACAATTGAAGAATGACATGTTAAGTTATTTTATGTTATGTTATGTTATGTTGTGTTATGTTAGGTTGTGTTATGTAATGCTATGTTTTGTTATGCTATGTTATGTTATCTTATGTTATGTTATGTTATGTCATGTTATGTCATGTTATGTCATGTTATGTTATATTATGATATGTCATGTTATGACTTGTTATGCTATGCTATGTTATGTCATATTATGTTATGTTACGTTAAGTT
>NW_023458556.1:1680008-1696877 GCF_013731165.1 Rhagoletis pomonella
AAACAATCATGAACCAAGAACGCCTATTTTATAAAAACTCCAAACCCCACAATTTCCTATCATTAAAAACAAAAATAATTCTCCCGAAAGCATCTGAAACTTTTAAGCAACGCTTTATAAAAGCTTTAGCCGTATTTTTTCACTTACAAAAAGCAACAGGTATGGTTATAATTGGAACTACTCCGTGGATATACGCGGCAATACTTCAACAAAATATGTATACTCTATAGTGGCATGGTGGCCTATATTCATGAAATCAACTGCGCTCAGAAGTCTGAAATGAACACAAGGAAGGGTTACACTTTCTTTCCGCCCATATCTACCCTAATACTATGTTCACATATAGGTAGATTATCCTCATTTTCGAGCTTACCACCCTAATCTGTAATTAAAACAAGAGTTTAGCCATATAAAATTCGTCCCTTGTTAATCTGTAATTATAAAATAATCTCAGATTTAACCGATAACTTTTCGGTGTCCATCTTAGTTTTATCGATTGTTTTTGCGAAAAAGAGGAGAAATGCCAAATGTAAAAGTAAACAGAAATGGACGTTAGCAAGGAAAAGAGGTTTGTAAAGGTATTTTAATAAAATTTTAAGTTAAAATACATATATTTATATTGCTTAATATCAGAAAAACGTGATCACGGTGGCACAGAGAAGAAACATAAATTTTCCTTGAGATGTGAGAATAACAAGTACAACAAATTTGACGGCTAATAATCTGAGATTTACCTATGTAAACGGGGTGATTAAAACACGAGCTTTGATTGAGATAATATTGATATGTGAACATACTTTAAGTGCGATGTAGCCCCCGCTTTATCTACATACATAATTGCTCGAGCGGTGGCCGTTAGTCTAGCAGTACATAGTACTTAAAGAAGCAGGCTCATAGATCGAGGTAACCCCAGGCCATTCGACTAGGCTAAGGATTATGGCCTTACACTTACGCATATTTAGACAATGCAAACCCATTACCTTTATCTTTCTCTCTTTGAAAGAGATAACCAAGCTTTGTAGCATTATAAAATCCAACTCATGTGGATGCTTAAGGGTAATCGCAAAACTGACGAATTGGCAAGAAAATCAATGATCAATCACATCCTTCCGGATTGCTAGTTTGTAAAGCAGCACTATAGGCTTTATTTTTAAAACGTAATTATTTAAGAATCTTTTCAAAATTTCTTGTTTGTCCAATATCTCTTCTTTACGGTACTAGGCTGGGTTAGTTGGTGAATATTTGTCTGCACAAGCTCGTATTCTTGTTTTACTTTTTTAATTTAGTTACTAAACTAACCACTTTTCTGCGGTGTCACCTAAATGCTTTTGTGCCATTCCTTTGCTGTTTGTGGAGGTCTTTTGTTGTTGTTGTTCGTTGCGAGCACACAGCAAAGGGAAAATCGATGGTAAAGAAAGTGGCACAACTCACCGCTGTATGTAAACAAACATAATTTTCATTATGTCACTGCCCCTGCTCCATTCCCGGTTTCCACGAGTGGCTGCTTAATTTGCATTTTAAATTTCTTGACGGACGTTGTCCCTTCGGAAGTGCTTCTAATGAATTTTCAACAACGCAGACAACATGGAAAAGCGAAAATGGACGAGCAGTGCGAGATGAAAAGCGACAATGAGTGCTGGGAAAAATTAAATGCTAATGCGATTTTAAAGTAAACTCACTCGTGTACTTAGTTGTGCTGAAAGTTACTCTGTTACCGCTGTTTGATGAAATATTTAAACTTGTATGTTTGTATGTATGTATGAATGGTAGGCAGGTGTTTGTGTATATGATGTGATGAAGCCTGGTGCGTGTCCTTGCAATCAGTAACCCAAATTACATTTAAAGCTGCCTCTGCAAAATTTTCCAACGAATTTGTATTCGCTTTTGGGGGCCCAAAGTCGCCTAAGATGCTTGCGTAAACTTTGCTTTCATTGCTATTTCGTTTCGATGTCCTCTGGCTACACTCATCTATGTAAGTACTTATGTATGTATTTATATTTACCGATGGTGCGTCAAGGACCTATGTACATACAAACATATGTACATTTGTGAAATGTACATAAACAAAAAAATAACAGAAAAGCAGAAAATAGAAAAATGGAAATGGAGAAAACTAAAGAAATATTAGAAGAAAAAAATTATATGGGGGGGGGTTCGAAAAAGCAAAATTTCGGATGCAATATATTTCGTCAAACGAAAAATTTGAAAAAAAATCTTTAAAAGTTTTTTTTTTTTTAATCTTCAATCGTTTCAATTTTTAAGGCTTGCACAATATTATTTATAGAATAAGAAATCGTGTAAAACTCTCCGTCAACGTGAACAATTAAAACAATGGGTATGTAGATACTATCAGGCGGATTCTGAACAGGAACTCCCTCGGAATCTTCTCTCTTTCTTTTCCCTTTCCTCCTATCATTAATCAAAATTCCCTGCGGATTTTTTGTATTAAATGGCGGAGTTGAGCTGTCAAAAAAGTAGCAAACAGCTCTTGCAAAGTTTGAATTCTCTCCTTCCAAATTTTCGGGGAAAATGCTACTTGCTGGGAGTTAATTGTTGGAGGTTTCTTTCTGGGAGTATTCAGAATTGGGCTGTATGAATGTATGTAAGTATGTCAAATCGAACTTTCTGATACTACTTTTTGTCTATTTCCGCGGTGCACGTATTTAGGAAATTTCACTTTCAACTGTGTAACCAGGCATTTGTAAGCGCATAAAAATATTAATGACTTGAAAAATATAATAAAAATTAAAAAGTTGAATTAAAAAATTAAAAATTAAATGCTTACTTCTCCAAGCGCCCTCGCTTGACTTGAATCGTGCTAGCGAAGTAGTCAATGGCACTGTGAATATTCTTCGAAATTATAGAGAAAATTCTGACACAAATTTTTCTGATATATTTTCAAAAGTTACCGATATCGCTAAGAAATTGATTTTGATATTGTCCTTCCTCGGAGAGCGAAAAGACAAAATTTTCGGGCTAATTATTTATACCGCTATTGGATAATATTTCGCTCGATCATCGAGAAATATTGCCGAAAGAGACATTAAACATTTTTGATTTGAACCTATTACTTTCATCTAAAATTGGGAAATATGACGAAAAAATAATGCTATCGAACGCGTAAAATCACTTGGAAACCGATAAGAACTTTTCTTAGAAATAGACGGTATCAATTTGGAAGGAGAGTATAAAGTGTGGTTGGAACGATGGACAAATAAGAAAAGCGAAAAGCCATCCTCGAAATCAGCAGCAGAAGTTCTTGGTAAATGCGACGCATATGCTTTTCCATTGATTAACAAACTTCTCCGCATTCTGGTCACAGTTCCAGCTAGTAAGCTACTTTCACAAGAAGATTTTCAACCCTTCGCCGGTTAAAAACATGGTTGCGTAGTACCATTAATGAAGAAAGACTGATAGGTCTAGCACTTTTACACGTACAGTTAGATATTGAAATTTTACACTGAAAGGATAATAGAAAGATTCGCAAAGGGAAAGCGCAAAACTGAATTTGCAATTTAAATTATTACAATAAAATGCTGAATAAGTTCTTAAGTTACTTAATAACATCCTTCGTTTTACATTACATTACAACATTGTAAGCAAGAAATAAGTATTTATATGTATATATTGCATTAATAAATCCAAGCTATAACTTTACATCTTGTGTCAATTACATCATGCAATTGTTTTATTAGACCTTGCACCAAATTCACAAAATGAAAACTATGATTATATCACAAAACACTTTACTTCACACTTCATAAAAAATACTCGAACCTATATTTGCATGAAAAATCAATTAGGGTTAGTTGCTTGTAATTTGACGTTATTTGACAAGTTGATCCCAACCACTACTCCACAGCGGCCGCCACATTTATAGCGCCTTTAAAATCCATTTTGATTTGCGTTTCAAGCATTAGAGTTGATGGAAAACATACGAAGCCGAGTGTGAAACGAAAAATGGCGACCAAATGAAGCGAACGCCGCAGAGGAGTAGATACATCGAATGCCATTAAAAATGGATGAGGAAGGGGCGCCGAAATGCTGGTAAATGACGACCGAGTATTTGGAATTTGCTGTGCAACATTCTTCCCATCTACCTGTGCGCCTCGCAGCGCTTAACGGTGCTTTGCATACGTTCAGGCGTACAAGGAAATTTAATTTTTTCACTTAAATGATTCGCTGTTGCCAAATCAATTGTGCGTTGTTGGCAAAAGAGGGCACTCGGAAGGTATACTCCAATGTGCTCACCTATGTATGTATGTATACATAGGTACATTTGTATTTGCATACATATATGGCGGGAGTCTAATGCATGCGGATATGCGCATACAAATGAGAAGCTGAAGCTGACAGCAACAAAAGAATTGCTACTTTGCATAAGACCCTGCTGTTGCCAAATGTAAATAAAAAACGAAATGTGGAAATGGGAACGTATGGATCGTATGCACACATACATATGTATGTATTTACTAATATTGATAACCATGATGGCGTTGATGCAGAGTATGTACACATGTATGTACAAAACTAAAAAAAGAGATCGGGAAGCAACAGCGCGCACACCAACGCAAGCGGCATACAAATTAGCTACACGGAAATGAGCGCAGTGCACACAAAACTCGCCCACACACACCGGCACACACACTGAAGCTATAGTTCTACAGCTCGTAAGCTGCTGTTTTTATTCTCCTCCTCCTAAGCGTGTTTTTGTCGCAAATCTAAAGCGTCGGGAAGTGAAATTCCCTGTTGCGGGAAATTTGCTTGTTTCGTAATTGAATGTTTTGCTCGCCGTTTTTACAATTCACGTGTTTTTGACATTTATTTTATTGTTGCACGCACACACATACCCACATCCTTGAAATATGTATCATGTAAACTTTACATTCGCTCTGCGAATTAGAAACAAACATAAAGAAACCCACTCGGGTATGCGCTCGCATTTCGCCACTCATTTTCATTTGCCTCAAATTACCCATGCACGTACACAAAGCACAAACAAACACACGCACGCACATACTACTTGCGACACATGCATAATTTTGCGCATTTGCAGCACCTCCGTCGTCGTTGTTGTAGGGGTGTTTTTGCTGGGTTAAGTGCGCCCATGTCCTCTGCTCTTTGGCCGACATCTAAGCCCTCGGCAGTTACAGCGGACAGCGGGTGTGGGTGTGGCTGCGTGTGCTTTTGAGTAATTTCCTGTTTTGACTTTTTATGCACGTCACCTTAACGGTTGCATGTACGTGATTGGTGGGGCGTGACTGCCACTTTAAGATCCAAGAAAAAAGTGGAGTAAATTGGCAAGAAACCTTTTTAAAGTCGGCTAATGGGGCAACATTTTCACATACATACATTCTCCTAACTATGAATGCACAAAAGCTGCCTTTAGCCTTAACCGATGGCCCTAAATTTCGTTTTAACGTTAATTAATAATGATGTGTTAGTTAATAATGATTTGCTTATCGAATGTAAATTTTCACTTTTTGAATTCTGGCTTTTTCGAATACCCAATAAACCGGATTTTTACAATCCATTCGGGGTTTCACCTAGTTTATTCTATTTCTAAAAAATTATAATTTTTTTTTTTGAAAATGGAACCAGCAAATTTGTATTAATTTCATCCGCCCAATTCTGTGTTTTCTTGATAAATTTTTTGTAAAGAAATTTTATTCAGATTTTTATCAAGTAAAAGCTTCCTTCGCATTCTGTGTCAATATTTATAAAACAAAAAGCTCTACGATTTCCACATTAGTGGAACTGATTTCCACATTAGTGGAACTGATTTCATTGTCACATATGAAAACAAGTAAGAAAGTCTAAGTTCGGGCGGGGCCGAACATTAAATACCCGGCGCAAGTATTACATATATGCCTTTTCACCTTTCCGAAAGCTACCGCTACATGGTAAGCCGGGGTGTATCAATTTTTAATAAATTAGCGTCCTTAAATTTCGAAATATTGACGTTTCGAGCATTTCTAAAATTTACCGTTATATGAAAAGCCGTGATTTTAGTCCGATTTCAATAATTTTGAACGTTTTGCTTTTATGTGGCAAGCACAATAACCATACCGAGTTTGGTACAAATTGGTAGAACGGTTGCCGAGATACATATATGTGATCATAAGTGGGCGGTGCCACGCCCATTTTCCAACATTTTATGATAAGCGTATTTCCTGATAAAGAATTGTTGCAAGCATCAATTTTGAATAAATTAGCTTCAATATTTACGGATTTATCGAAGATTTCGTATTTCTCCAAATTACCGTTATATGGGATGTGGGCGTGGTTATTGTCCGATTTTTAAAATTTTCGGCCATTTGGTATCCTGTACCAAGGCCAATAACTGTGCCAAGTTTGGAAGAAATCGGTGTAGCGGTTGCCAAGATATACACATGTAACCATAAGTGGGCGTGGCTACGCCCATTTTCAAAAAAATGTTAATATTCTTATTTTTCGTCTAAAAGTTATTGCAAATATCAATTTTGAGTGAATAATCTTCAGTAGTTACTAAAATATCGCAGTTTTCGTATTTCTGAAAATTACCGTTATATGGGAGGTAGGCGTGGTTATTGTCCGATTTTGCCCATTTTCAATACCATCCGTCCTACGTCCGAAAGAAGTACACGTACCAAGTTTCGTTAAGATTTACGTTTCGTTTATTTTTACTCGAGTTATCGTGTGCACAGACGGACAGACAGTCACCGCTTAATCGATTTATCTTTTCATCCTGATCATTTATGTATACATTTGTCTATATCTATCTCGATTCGTTTTGCCTGTTACAAACAACCGTTATGTGAACAAAGTTATAATACCCTTGTGCACAAGTGCGCTCGGGTATAAATATGAATTTAAAAGCAAAAAAGCTTTTGACTGCCGTAGCCGAGATGTCGACTATAATTCCGTATGTAGCAGGTTCAAATGCCGGCACATGCATGATAAAAATATAGTAAGGTAGAACCGCTGAGAGTCACTTTTAAAATTCTTGACGTTTCCAAACAATTTAATTTTTAAATTTACTCACAAACTCACACACACATTTTCATTTTAAATCTCAAGCAACAACAATTTCGAACAATTTCAATTTTTTATTTTCACTTTTATATGATTTTAAAATGTTGGCAAACTTCAAGAAAAAATCATGGCCGACAAATTGAGAGAACGGTTCTACCTTGCTATGTTTTTATCATGGGCACATGGAGTATTTAATTGTTAGAAACAAATTTTTTAATATACAAAATTTATACATTTCACATGAAATTTCAATTTGTCAATAGCATTTTCAATCTTGATAATTTATCAAGAAAAGAGCTTTTGAGATCTGTGCTAGAATCCCATTCTTGATAAATAATAAAAAATTGACAAATTATAAAGATTTTCAATTTATCAAGTGCACAGAATCGGAAAATGGAATTGCTATGTGGTGTGTTTACAGAGGTGGTGACGAAGTAAACTGTCAATAACAGTAATGCGTGAATGTATGTGTGTGTGAATGTGGAGTGGATGATGCGACATCTGCCATTGTCGGTTGATGGTGGAGTAGGTGAGCGAAAGTGGATCTCAGCCATACCGAAGCTGCTCATTTAGCCACTCCCTTATCCTGAGTTTCGCCCGAAAAAAATGCATCCGAAAATTTTTATTTCGCCAATAGTAAATACATGGAAACCAAAAGTGAAAAGTGAACCGGTTCGGGGAAAACGAAACTCATGAAAAGGCTGAATATGAAAATCGGGAACCGGTTTTTTACAAATTGCTACGACGACAAAGTATGCTCTGAATAGCAGCCGCACACCTTTCGGAAGCGAGCTAGTTGTGGGAAGGCGAGCCCCCAGTAATGGGTTGTGCGATTTATCGGCAATAAAAACACTCCGGTCACTTAATCTATAGATGTCAATGAACTAAATCAGAATGACTCTGTGCTTGATCTCTGTTTTAAACTGTGTCCAGTCTTATATACTTAGTTAGTACCGTGAAATAGTGCCATAGCAAGCATTCCCTGGAAAGGAGAAGCCACACCATTTTGCAAGGTTCCACTCTCGTAAGTCTGAACAATTGAGTACGTTAGGTGAACTAAGCGCTCTTGCAAAGTTTTCGATGTGGACGTTGCTTTGGTTTGTGTTTTTATTTTAATATCAGCAGCTACTTCACCCTAATCGATGTTGCCCATCCACAATTTCCTCAGTATTTACCGCCTAAAGTCTTGACTCATCTTAAGTATGGCTTAAATACTATTCCGAATACGTCCTCCTTTCTCAATTGCTGGAAGAGAGCCCAATGGCCCAATTCCGATATTGCTTTTTCCAGCCATTGAGCGAATCATGAAAAATCAAGTTAACCCTATCATTACTAACTTCAACAAACCCATGCGTCGCTTTGCCGAATTATTGCTAAAGGTGTTCTTACACGATATGTATTTGCATGTTTACTTATGGAAATGTCAACATATCGTGTAAAGGCAAATTAGATGTGTTTATGTACAAAGCAGATGTACGTTCATACGAAATAGAAATGTTTCTATTTTCATCTGACACACAGATAGAATCATGTGAGTTTAGTTTTCAAAGAATGTATTTTTAAATAAAGACTATGAATTTGACAGACATACGCCATTACATATGCATTGAAAAAGTCACATTTACAGATGCAAATACATACATATCTTGTAAGAAAACCTTAAGGTTATGCCCGACATTTCTTCAATTAATAATAATAATAGATTGGCGCTTACACATATGTTAGTGTTTGGCCGAGCTTCTCCTCCGATTTGTGGCGTGCGCCTTGATGTTGTCACAAAAAGCGGAGGGACCTACAATTTTACGCCGACTCCGAACGGGGATTGTCAATTGTCTTCAATTGCCATATTAGATATTTTGCTCTCCCCTTCTTTTACAAGCTATAAACTTAGCTCTTTTCCTATTAAAACCCTTACTCCTTCTAAGTTCTTATTACAGTTAGGTTAAGATATTTTTTGTTTAGCTCAAATACCTATGTACATACATATATATGTAAGTACACTGTCAAATAAAATCTCTGGATGTTTTACATGCATTTTAATATAAATAAATGAACAAATTAAAAATAAATTCCATCAAATACACTTTGATACATTTTATCTTACCACCGACATTTTTGTATATTCAGCCATCTGGCTTAAGTAGGTGGGTTAATGTCGTAAAAAAACGGTTTCTCAATATGGTATCAAAAGATTACAGCTTCAGGCATGATATAGTGCAAGCAATGTGTGGTGATGTATGCAAAACGCCTTTTTTCTGCTAAAACAAGTTCATGCAAAATACTTTACTCTTTTGAAAAATATTAAAAATACCCAGCTAAACTATGAACTATTTTTGAATTAATTTTTTTGCCACTCGCATACATGCATACATACATACGTACATATGCTTTTACCCTGCAGAAAATTTGACTAGCCTAGAACTAGCGTAGAACTAGACCTTTTGCCGACAGTACCAGTTCTCGCTCAATACCCAAGCAATGCTTTCAACTGTCCAGTTTTACACGGCGATGTCATTGGCGGTGGCAATTGTCGTCCAGTGCATTACTTTGCAACCAGTTTTTAACCGGTTCCATTTTGGACAGTTTTTTTTTTATAAGAACACGTTTTTGCGATTCGATTTTTGGACATTTTTTTTCGTTTTTTTTTTTCTTTTACAGATTCCGTTTTTGTTACATATTTTATTAAAAAACAAAGAAATATTGTAAGCTGCACGCAACAATTTAAATTCATTAAATTGGAAAACTCAAAACTGCCTCCACCGCGATTTGAACTCGCGACCAACGATGGTTGAGTCGGAGGTCCTCTCGCTGAGCTACTTTCGTATTGTACGAGTAGTGAGCATTTGCATATTTACACCGCAAGTTTCAACTGCCCCGCTCTGCATCCGTTTTGCACTAGTTCAGAGATAGTTCTGAGATATGTAGTTCGGAACTAGCGCTTTGTTAGACTGTCTCTCAATTTTACTGCAGGGTATGTACGTATTTATTTACTTACACATCCGTTCTGTTGCTTTCGGCTTCGCATTGAAACTGAATTGCTTGTTTAGTGGTTTTTCCTCGTCCAATAGGGTCCTAGGGTGGTCCAAAAGTGCATGTGAAAAAGTAAAGCCGGAATTTGTATGGTCTCACCCCTATGACGAAAAAATAGACCTCCTTTTTATTTTGACATCTGAAAATATTTAGAGGTCGCTCAATGCGCTCAAAGTTTTCCATGTATTTTATATGGGAAATAAAGAACTTTTCGTAGAAATGTTATGGAATTCTTGAAAATCAATATGTATCGATCGCAAAATTCCGGTTCTCTTCAGGGGATTCACAATAATAATACCCGATAATTTATATAATCATGTTTTCATAGTAACTGCAATTTTTAAGGTCCGTCAAAGCCCCCAGAAAACGCTAGAAAATGCAATGGGGGATAAATAAAAAACCTTTAGTATTAAAAAATGGCTAAATAAACAATTGGATGTTGGTACTGGAAGTCTCGTGAAGCGGACAAGAGTTTTCCGATCGAAAAATTTTGAGTTTTAAGCATTCCATTTCACTTCTACCAAAATTTGCTTTTTTCCCCCATATAAAATACTTGGCAAATTTTGAGAGCTTTGAGCGACCTCTAAATAATGTTTTGATTTCAAAATAAAAAGTTAGGGGTATATTTTTCTCGATGTAGAATAATCCTAGGGTGAGCGTTAGAATTCCGATTTTATTTATTTTAGACCACCCTAATACACACATAATTAAAACCATATCCATTTACTTACATATGCATGTATTCTGTATTGTATGTATTTACGATTTTATTTGGAAATCAGTAAAAACAATTTTCGGAGCAAAAACCGTAATGAATTGAAAGCCGAATGAGGAGAGTTGGCGCACCATCAACTACATCACAGCTGAGCAGCATCTGCCAGGCGGGCGACTGTGCGGCGCTTTCGCGTATACATACACGCTCTGCTTGGGAAGACAGCGAAAGCTTCATTCAACCGCACGACTTCCCTGCAAAAATCGCGACTACTCCATGCATGCGTGTAAGGAGTATCCCCTAAGGACCAAGGAGTACTCCAAAATTAACCACAATTCATATAAAAACTATTGTCCAATTAACATTGCGATGTCCTGGGGCAGGACCATATACTCCATCCCTGCATTACATCAGAGTAGCACAAAACTACTCCAACATATTAACAATGGCATTGTTGTTATATTTTTTCGTTTGTACACGCTTTTGTTCTTCACTTCTCAGATACTTTTTCGAAATCAATAAAAACCCAAAAACAAAAATTAAAAATTACATTTTGCCTCTGACGGCATTCGAACTTGAAAATGCTGGGAGCTAACAACTAACAGCGAGCATCTCTACACGTACAGCTACAGCCAGACATGCAAATGTGCTCTCAAATGTTCAACTTCGATCACATTTCGTTAAAACACGAGCAGTGATCGGGTAACAAACAATAAGCTGGCGCAGATACACGAGCTGGTCCGCTACAGCTTGACAGAGGAACACTTTTGTAAGTACTCCAATATACCACAAATAGACTACGTGGTCCAACGATTTTTGCAGGGTTGTTCGCACGCACACAGTGACCTCAATTGCACGCACACTCCAATAAATGATCCGCCGAAGCTGCCCACCTCTGAACTATATGCACATATGTATGCCTATATGTACATATATATACATATAAATGAGCATATTTGTGTGGGCGGACGGATGAGGAGGAGACGAAAATAGGCAAAGCGAATGCTGAAAATCAAAAACCAATCAATCTTGCATTTCAACAATTTTTCTGCTATAAAAAAAAAAAAAAAACACAGAAATCAGCGAAAGAAGCAAAAAACGAAACGCAAATATTTTCACGAGAAAACAATGCCGGGAAAATAAGTGGAAAATAGCAGCAATTCGCTGGCGAACGATGTAAAATTTATTTTCGGCAAGGGTGTGGAAAATTGAAGCTTTAAATGACTGAAATGCAATGAAGCTGTTGGGATTAAGCGCAGAAAATGTGGCGGACGAAAAAAAAAATGATTGGACGAAATTTGTATTTTATTCAACTGCGAATAAAAATTACTGTATCAAAAAGTATTTAGTATTTTGCTGTATAATTAAGGCAATGGAGGTAATTGGAATCGAAACCTTAAAATAATCCGCGGGAAGGGCGTTATAGAAATTTTTATAAAGAGTTCTGTTTAAGCGATTTTTTTTATTGAAAAATTAAAAGAAAAAAATAATTTTTTCTCCCGCATAGACTGTTTCCCCCGATAGGCAAATCTGGATGAAATGACAATTTGAAAACAAGTGGAAAATATCAAAGGGAAAAAGAAGGCGATTCATGCCTATCTAAAAAGCAACGGAATGAGCGAGCTGAAAACTGGGATAAATAAAACGTAAATAGGCGATTGAGCGAGGGGGAAACAATGGTCCTGGAAATTGAAAACAATCAAAAGTCAGTTTTATCATAAAAATCTGAGTTGGGGCGATGAAATTTAACGGATGAACGCAGTGCTCCTCCAAATGGGAAAGTGGGTGGGGGCGAAGTAACAGAAATTCGTTTGGTTGCCACCGTTCCAACCCAAATTTCGAATCTGCGCAAATAAATAATGCAAAATTATTTATTTCCCTTGGAAATTGTGTGAGAAGCGGGAGGAGGGGGATGAAAAAGTATATAATATGTTTACATCCACACGCGCACGCATAAAGACATACATATATACTCAATTAGATATGTATGCATGAACATTAGGGTGGTAATTCAATGTAGGAAACAAATGTTTACATAAGATTTCTCAAGCCTCAACCCCTACGTCGATGCTACTGCAGTCCAAGATATCACATATCAATTTTGGTCCCGATTGAAGTCGGTTAAGGCGTGTCGCACAGGGGTCAAAGTTCAGATTACCCTATGAAGACGTCCACAGAGGTATCTGGCCTTTGAACCCTTTGAGACACACCTTAACCGGCTCCAAACATGACCACATTTTATATGTAATGTCTTCGACTTTGGCAGTATCTAGTTTGGGTATTAGATGAAAAAAATTATAATTAAATTTTTTTGAGTCTCTATAGAAGAATCTATACTTTGCCCCCTGTGCCGACACGCCTTACCGTCTCCAATCGGGACCAAAATTTATATGTGATATCCGTAACCGCAGTATTACCGATTGAGGGGGTGAGACCGAAATAAAATTGTTAATTTAATTTTGTAAGGACCACCCTAATGTACATGCCTATATATGTATGGACATTAACATGCTTTCCACCTCTCCCACCTGGGGGCACTCAAGTTATTTGTTGCTAGTCTCTGGCTGTTGTTGTCTTTATTACTGCTTGACTGAATGGAACTTTGGACAAAACGCGAAATGTAGAATGCAAGACAAGCAAAAATTTACCGAATATTAAAGCCAAAAAGCGATATACAGCAGGCACAAAAATAAAAACAACAAGGACCGTGGCTGCCTAATTCCCTTGGGCACTGTTAGCATAGCGCTTTTATTTAGATTTCGTTGGCTATTTGTTGCATAAATTTAGGCGGTGAAACAATGCCAACGAGACGACGTTCGAAGCTCCGGCCGAACCAAGCAGAACATACAGCTGCCAGCTCGCTTGGACCGCTCCCTTGCAGCAGCGGTTTTCCTTTGTTTTTCCAAGCAGCTTTTCGGTCGAAATCCTAGGCTCGGATGGGGCTTGTTTGGCTGCGAACGCAAGTACAATGCAGCAAAAAAAGTTGCTGCTTAGGGGATGGTCAATGCGTATTTTGATGCGGGGCGGGGAGCTGTTGAGGCAGGTATGGCGATTTTAAATTTTATGCGAAGGCTTTCAGATTTTGGGGCGGTTATGTCTGTGTGAGTGCGTTTAAAGCGTCGATGATGGCGTTTCAAAGCAGACACATAAATTTTCAATTCCACAACTTCATTGTTTGCATTTTTTCTGTTTCGCTCTGTTTTCGGTACTTACGGGGCGATATTCAAATTTCACAACATTAATGAGACCATGGTGGGAGTGAGCAAAGGAAACCAGAGGTGAAGTGCGTGGCAGTAAGTGTGTGAGTAAGTACCTTTTGAGTGGAAGTTAATGAAAAGCGTGGCGAAGGAGATAAACGAAATTTTGATTGTGATTTACTTGGGTATGAATTTCATAGCAGAGAAAGGCGTCGCGACGCAAAGTAGAAAGAAAGAAAGCTAATTTAGGTTTAAGTATCTGCATAAAAGGATAGTCAGCCTATTTACATAGGTAGTCACCGGAATCGGGAATGGTGAGCCTGCAATATGAGGTCACAGCGAAGAACCTATTTACTACAATTTGTATCAACTAAAGTATATAGATTTGGATTCAAATAAATATAAATATGTACATACATGCATACATAAATATCCTCGCTTGGCGCGCAATAACTCAAATGCAATAACACATAGCAGTTTGGGTACCCTGTCGCAATGCTCGCCTACTTCACAAAATCAGAAGTGAATAATTATAGTACAGAGCATCTAGCTCAGTTCAGCAATTTCAGTTAGAAAACTAGTCAAAAGTTTTGAAGAAAATGATTTTCTTTGCGCTTCTACGAAATTTTCGAACTATCTTTTACGTTGTCTTGCATTTGGCATAAGCGAGATATTGCGCGCCAAGTGACTATACGTATGTACATATGTATGTATGCACTCGTGTGGACATATATGTATATGTATGCCCGTAAATATTTATTATAAACACTTATATTAGAATGCACAGACGAATTTATCCACTTACCTTACGTCCAAAAATGTACTTCCCACCTAGCACTCACTCACCACGCACTCAATCACCAATGCCGTTAAAGAATCGGCATGCGCTCAACGCCTCGGCTTCCTGAAGTCTATTTGTGTATATCGCTTTTAGTATATTTTACACTTTGACATTTTTATATCACACATGTGCTTGCATTTCGTGCACATCGACTACAGTGGATTTGTTCTCGCTGCACTGCACTGCACTCAACTGAAATGTGGCTTATCACCAACTGAGTTCTACACTGAACTGGATATTGGAAGCCATCATAACTGTCAATTGGCTCACGGTTGTCGTGCGGTGCGTCATTATTTATGCATTTTGAATTACGTTCTCGGCACGTAGCACATTCTACACTCAATAAACTAGGCGCCGCCTGCACCTGGTGTCAATAAAGTTTTTCATTCCGTTTCTTTTTTTTTTAATTAATATGCAGAAGAGGTTCTCATGAGAACATACATGACGGTTCATAAAATAGTTGCTTGTAGGCCTGGATTTGGTTAAGCTTTCGCCAATGTAAGTTTCTATGGATAAATGACTAGTTTGTTCTTACCCTAGGACTGTCATATAAAAATATGTGTAAATGCAAACTGCTGCGATTTTTTCACAAATTAAATTGGTCGAAGCATCCGCGACTTTCGTATGATTTTTTATTTTTTTTGTATTTACAATTTAGGGTACTTTTCAACAACGCCCTATTTCAGAATTAGGCTGGAGAGCGCCGTATCTCAGAATTCTGTCCAAAAACGTCATATCTCAACACATTTTCATTTGAGAGGGGGCGCTCTTAAACCAAATCCTGAAATAGGGCGTCCTTCAGTCAACTTCTGAAGTAGGCCGTTTTCGAACTGGCCGAGATAGGCCGATCTTCCACTCAGGTGTCGATATGCAATACTTATCCAAAAATAATTAACTCGTCAAACAACTGACTTATATATAAAAGCTCCATTAAGTGAGATGTAGGTGAAGAGAGCGTTACAAAAATATTTATTGAAGAAAGGCTTGTGCAATTTTTAATGCAATATCATAAAGCCTCCCTCCGTAAAGTTTCGCTGACGTCTTGGATGAAAACTGATTCAAAGGATTTCAATTGACTTTTTCTGGAACCAATTCAGCACTGCTGAGCTAGTTCTACAATTACCGGAATGGATATGAAACAAAAGGAACAATTTTTGCGCGTGGTTCCGCGTTGTCATAATGGAGCACAACACTTTTTCTGTTAACCAGTCGGACGGTCTTTAACAGATCTAGCGATTTATCAAAGTGATGCGCAGAGAGAGCTTTTACTCTATACGCGCCTATACAAAATGTATGGAAAATTTAAAAGAGCTTTGCCCGCGGGCAAGGCGGTGCGCATCAGTCATAGGTTCAAAATCTCATTTCTCATAATTTTAGGCAAAAAACATTTCCCGAAGAGTTTATATCTAAAATATTTACTCTCGGGAGAATCGGAATCCGCTGAAAGAATACTTCAGGGATGATTTATTTTTTCTAACCGTTAATGAAGCTTCCTTTCTCTTGGACCAGAATTTCGCGAGAGAATGTGATACAACTTCCATCGCTTCGTATACATTATTTATCATTGCCCACCACCGGACTGGCATACGCGAGGTTTAAAGCGAGCATTACTTTTAACTCTTGCAGGTAGACGTAGGATTTTAATCCAAAAGTCCAACTCTGTATGCATATAGCAGTGATCCGCGTGCTCCTATGCTGGAGAATAACTTTATGATCGCTGCTTATGCCAAAGGCGTCTTCCCCTTGCGAGTTGCAAGCCTTAAGTAAACGGGCGCCACTTGCCCCGTCATCTACGTTGTAGTGTGCGAATACGGGGTTGTTGTCGGTGCATCCGCGTAGTATTCAGCGAGCACTTTTTGCAAGTAATCGCCATCTGAAGGCACGACCCACAAGTATATCTGCCAGATCCCACTGATACTCTCACCGTTGCTATCACCAGACAATATCTTCGCTGTCATTTAAAGCCACTGATACCGCCACCAGTCACTCTATACTGTTTGATTTAGCCCAAATTGTCCCAGATTATTTTTTTTTAGATTTTTTGCTTTCCTCTATATACAGGGTAAAGTAGTTTT
>NW_023458556.1:1696977-1699758 GCF_013731165.1 Rhagoletis pomonella
TTTTTACCGGCAAGGTAAGAAAACGAAAACACTTTAAAGTGAGGAACAATTTATCTGCCCTGTTAGTAAAGGCAACTTTACTGCTTACATTAGAAAACGGCCCTTAGTGTTGCATTGTGGCGACCTAATCTTAGCTAGTTGGCACATTTCTACGAAATTATTTTCTGTTTTTAGGCAACCAGAGAGCCGCAACAGCCACAATGTGTATGTATGTACCTACTACGTGCGAGCAGCACTTGAATTGATGCCAGAAGCAGTGTACCGTACGTACGTACATTAATACATCCATGCATATGTTACTTAGTTAACAAAAAATTCCATATTTATGCAGGTAGATAAATAAACCGAGTAAAGCCGCATAGCCTCTTCTCACAGCCGCCGATAGGCATCCCGATTCCACTTGCACTGCTACGCACACTCACACAAATGCATCTCAGTTCGTTGCATTACCCGTTTTTATGAACCGAACCATTTTCGGATGAATGAACCTATCAGTTGAGCGAACGAACAATGGGATTAAGATTTGATTTCCTTTAGCTATGTTTCGTCTACGTGCGTCACCCAGCCTGCGTGTTGCCTCACTATCCACTCGCTGCGGACGTGTTTCTATTCAACTCGGAGATCTCGAAGATAGTTAAGAAATCTTTTGTTGATGAAGTGCTGGAGTTTTCTTTTACTACTGTTCTTTTGTTGTTGTTGTTGTAAGTAGTGCTGATTGTAAAGCTGTATGCAGCTTACTTGGATAGCAGTTTTTGTTGTTGGCATTGATCAACAGCTGTCAACTGACGGTTACTGTTCCTGTTCGAGAGCTGTGCATAGAAGGGGCGCCGCTAAATGGTTTGGGAAACTGTAATGAAACCAGTAATGTGTGAAGCCGCGCGATGTTGCTATTGTTGTTCGCCATATATTTACTTGTAGTTCAGTTACTGTGCCGATAGCTGATAGTCTATAATTATGAACCCCGATTGCCGCCTTTCATAGGAGCACATAAGTACATACTATACATAGATAGCATTAGGGTAAAATAAGCGAACAAAGGCCAGTTAAGCTGACACTCGACGGCATCGGCTACACTCGAGTGTGAAGCGTTGGCAGCTAGTTGCCACATTTTCAGTTCAAAAGCGTTTGAAGTTTAGAAAATTTAGTAGATATGTTTGAGTGTGGGGTCTTTTTTTTTGTTGTGATAATTACAGCGTAAATATGCAGCTTGTAATTAAAATCAGCGGCAACAAAAGTTCACTCCACGCAATTTTGTGAAGTATTATACTAAGTACTTATGTATATCTTACATCAAATGATCATTTCGAAATGTGACGTGCGAGTTGGATCTCAAAAAGAATTGAACTCTTGACTCATCACCACGACATCCAAGAGCTGTTCAACCTCTGTAATTGCTACTTACATACAAATATTGACGCCTGCGCTCATCATCGCAACTCTTTCACAATAAAAAATTATGCTTTCCTTCTAAGTATTTTGATTGACAATTAGAAAGTTGTATAGTTAAAAATACAATGGTCGATTTTTACTTAACAAATTAAATGTTTCGAAACGAGTAAAAATACACCAGCATTCATACATAAAATTGTTTCGAATGTACATATGTACATACCATGTGTGTCATATATTGTCTTACTTACTTACCTTATTAACCCAATTCGACCCCGTGTTGCCATATGGCAACGCAAAATACATCAAGTACGGGAGGGTGTAAAACAAAACCCGCTTACTTAAAAATGCTTATGTGTACGTTAACTAATTGCTGCGTTAGGTTAGGTTAATCTGGTCGGCGTTGAGCCGCACAAAGACCAGTAGGTTCTTAGTGTTGCCAGTTGGAGTTAGTTTTTACGCTTTAAAATAGATATCACAAAGGATGTCAACGCCTTTTTTTCTAATTTCAGTAACTTCAGCTCAAATTTTGAAATTTCCTCTAAATTCTCGAATTGGTAGGCTTCCAAGCATTTTAATCGTGTTTTTGAGAGATCAGGACATCGGCAGAGAAGATGCTTCAGGGTTTCCCTGATTTCCCGCTCAAGACACTTCCTGTCCACGCTAGTGATACCCATTTTTTGTGCCCCGTAAGCAATCCGGTAATAACTTCAAATCTTTCTTTTGCGAAGCGCTGAAACTTCTGCATTGGCCCGAGGTATGAGGACTTTCTTGCGACATTCCACCACACCAAAGCGCCACAAAGCAGTATTGGTCTGACTATTGCTATGTGGCACCAATGCTTTAGGGCAGCTGACAGACTCCAAGTGACTCACAGAATTCTTTGACATGAACAAAGGGCGTTACTGGCCTTCTTCACCCTTTCCTCAACATTGCGCTTCCACAGCAGCTTACTATCCAAGACTACTCCCAAATACTTTGTGTGGTCTTTACTTGATAGCTCGATGCTATCTAGCCTCCGTGGGGGTCTCCACGCTGGGACCTTATATCGTCTTGTGACTACACCGCTTACCCATTCAAATTGAAAAAAACCTCGTTGTACTGGTGAAGCATGTAAAACCAGAGGACCAGTAGCCTGTGTAAAATGTGAAGTGGGGTTTATGTTTGAAATGTTTTGTTACTTTTGCCACCAAAAATTCACTCCTACATCCTCTTTGAACGTAGAATACGCGTATATTATCAAGAAATCCATTTGGAATACGCCCCGTGTTGCTATATGGCAATAGGCCGTTTCGGACGAACTATACTACGTCTAAAGTTTTAGTCATATTTTTTTATTTATTTTAAAACTACTTTACCCTGTATATAGAGGAAAGCAAAAAATCTAAAAAA
>NW_023458556.1:1699858-1706326 GCF_013731165.1 Rhagoletis pomonella
TTTTTTAGATTTTTTGCTTTCCTCTATATACAGGGTAAAGTAGTTTTGAAAAAAATAAAAAAATATGACTAAAACTTTGGAAGTAGTATAGTTCGTCCGATTTAGGCCGTTGCCATATGGCAACACGGGGCGTATTCCAAATGGATTTATTGATAATATACGCGTATTCTACGTTCAAAGGGTGAGGAGTGAACTTTTGGTAGGAAAAGTAACAAAACATTTCAAACGTAAACCCCACTTCACATTTTACACAGGCTACTGGTCCTCTGGTTTTACATGCTTCACCAGCACAACGAGGTTTTTTTCAATTTGAATGGGAAAGTGGCGTAGTCACAAGAAGATATAAGGTCCCAGTGTGGAGACCCCCACGGAGGCTAGATAGCATCGAGCTGTCAAGTAAAGACTGCACAAAGTATTTGGGAGTAGTCTTGGATAGTAAGCTTCTGTGGAAGCGCAATGTTGAGGAAAAGGTGAAGAAGGACAGTAACGCCCTTTGTTCTTGTCAAAGAATGCTGTGAGTAATGCTTGGAGTCTGTCAGCTGCCCTGATGCATTGGTGCCACCGGCCAATACTGCTTTGTGGCGCTTTTGTGTGGTAGAATGCCGCAAGAAAGTCCTCATTCCTCGGTCCAATGCAGAAGTTTCAGCGCTTCGCAGCACTGTGCAAAAGAAAGTTTTGCAGTTATTACTAGAATGCTTACGGGACATATCCTGATGGCCGCTCATGCACAAAAAATGGGTATCACTAGCGTGGGCGGGAAGTGTCTTGAGCAGGAAACCAGGAAAACCTTGAAGTATCTTCTCTGCCGATGTCCTGATCTCTCAAAAATACGATTAAAATGCTTGAAAGCCCACCAATTCGAGAATTTAGAGGACATTTCAAAAGTAGAGCTGAAATTAGAAAAAAAGGCGTTGACATCCTTTGTGATATCTATTTTAAAGCGTAAAAACTAGCTCCAACTGGCAACACTAAGAACCTACTGGTCTTTGTGCGGCTCAACGCCGACCAGATTAACCTAACCTAACCCAGCAATTAGTTAACGTACATATAAGCATTTTTAAGTAAGCGGGTTTTGTTTTACACCGTCCCGTACTTGATGTATTTTGTGTTGCCATATGGCAACACGGGGTCGAATTGGGTTAATAAGGTAAGTAAGTAAGACAATATATGACACACATGGTATGTATGTACATTCGAAACAATTTTATGTATGAATGCTGGTGTATTTTTACTCGTTTCGAAACATTTAATTTGTTAAGTAAAAATCGACCATTGTATTTTTAACCATACAACTTTCTAATTGACAATCAAAATACTTAGAGAAGGAAAGCATAATTTTTTATTGTGAAAGAGTTGCAATGATGAGCGCAGGCGTCAATATTTGTATGTAAGTAGCAATTACAGAGGTTGAACAGCTCTTGGATGTCGTGGTGATGAGTCAAGCGTTCAATTCTTTTTGAGATCCAACTCGCACGTCACATTTCGAAAAGATCATTTGTTGTGAGATATACATAAGTACTTAGTATAATACTTCACAACATTGCGTGGAGTGAACTTTTGTTGCCGCTGATTTTAATTACAAGCTGCATATTTACGCTGTAATTATCACAACAACAAAAAAGACCCCACACTCAAACATATTAAATTTTCTAAACTTCAAACGCTTTTGAACTGAAAATGTGGCAACTAGCTGCCAACGCTTCACACTCGAGTGTAGCCGATGCCGTCGAGTGTCAGCTTAACTGGCCTTTGTTCGCTTATTTTACCCTAATGCTATCTATGTATAGTATGTATGTATGTATGTACTTATGTGCTCCTATGAAAGGCGGCAATCGGGGTTCATAATTATAGACTATCAGCGATCGGCACAGTAACTGAACTACAAGTAAATATATGGCCAACAACAAAAGCAACATCGCGCGGCTTCACACATTACTGGTTTCCTTACGGTTTCCCAAACCATTTAGCGGCGCCCCTTGTATGCACAGCTCTCGAACAGGAACAGTAACCGTCAGTTGACAGCTGTTGATCAACGCCAACAACAAAAACTGCTATCCAAGTGAGCTGCATACAGTTTTACAATCAGCACTGCCAACAACAACAACAACAAAAGAACAGTAGTAAAAGAAAACTCCAGCACTTCATCAACAAAAGATTTCTTAACTATCTTCGAGATCTACGAGTTGAATAGAAACACGTCCGCAGCGAGTGGATAGTGAGGCAACACGCAGGCTGGGTGACGCACGTAGACGAAGCATAGCTAAAGGAAATCAAATCTTAATCCCATTGTTCGTTCGCTCAACTGATAGGTTCATTCATCCGAAAATGGTTCGGTTCATAAAAAGGGGTAATGCAACGAACTGAGTTGCATGTGTGAGTGTGCGTAGCTATGCAAGTGGAATCGGGATGCCTATCGGCGGCTGTGAGAAGAGGCTATGCGGCTTTACTCGGTTTATTTATCTACCTGCATAAATATGGAATTTTTTGTTAACTAAGTAACATATGTATGTACATATGTATGTACGTACGTGCGGTACGCTGCTTCTGCCATCAATACAAGTGCTGCTCGCCCGTATGAAGGTACACACCATACACATTGTTGCTGTTGCGGTTCTCTGGTTGCCTAAAATCAGAAAATAATTTCGTAGAAATGTGCCAACCAGCTAAGATTAGGTCGCCACAATGCAACACTAAGTGCATAAAAAGAAGCAGGAATGGCGATGCTATGTATGTATTTATAGGTATATGTTATGCTATTTTTTGTAACATTTATTTAAATTGTTTAACGAAGTGACATGATCTGCAACTGCAGGCCTTTTTATACCCGAGCGCACTTGTGCACAAGGGTATAATAACTTTGTTCACATAACGGTTGTTTGTAACAGGCAAAACGAATCGAGATAGATATAGACAAATGTATACATAAATGATCAGGATAAAAAGAGAAATCGATTAAGCGGTGACTGTCTGTCCGTCCGTCCGTCCGTCCGTCCGTCCGTCCGTCCGTCTGTCCGTCTGTGCACACGATAACTCGAGTAAAAATTAAGATATCGTAACGAAACTTGGTACGTATACTTCTTTCGGGCGTAGGACGGATGGTATTGAAAATGGGCAAAATCGGACAATAACCACGCCTACCTCCCATATAACGGTAATTTTCAGAAATACGAAAACTGCGATATTTTAGTAAATACTGAAGATAATTCACTCAAAATTGATTATTACAATAAGTTTTAGACGAAAAATAAGAATATTATAAATTTTTGAAAAATGGGCCTAGCCACGCCCACTTATGGTTACATGTGTATATCTTGGCAACCGCAGCACCGATTTCTTCCAAACTTGGCACAGTTGTTGGCTTTGGTACATCATACCAACTGGCCGAAATTTTTTAAAATCGGACAATAACCACGCCCACATTCCATATAACGGTAATTTAGAGAAATACGAAATCTTCGATAAAGCAGTAAATATTAAAGCTAATTTATTCTAAATTGACGCTTGCAGCAATTCTTTACCAAGAAATACGTTTATGATAAAATTTTTTTAAAATGGGCGTGGCACCGCCCACTTATGATCACATATATGTGTCTCGGTAACCGTTCAACCAATTTGTACCAAACTCGGTATGATTATTGTGCTTGCCAAATATAAGCAAAACGCTGAAAATTATTGAAATCGGACTAAAATTACCGCTTTTCATATAACGGTAAATTTTAAAAATGCTTGAAACTTCAATATTTCGAAATTTAAGGACGCTGGTTTACTCAAAATTGATAAACCCCGGATTACGATGTAGCGGTAGCTTTCGGGAAGGTGGAAAACATATATTTAATATTTGCGCCGGGTATTTAATGTTCGGCTCCGCCCGAACTTAAACTTTCTTACTTGTTTCTTTTTTTTTTGTGACACGACGGGCCCGAAATATTATAGGTTATTAGCATAGACCTGGAGTTCTAACCGGATTTTTAATTTTTTACCAGTAGTATTTGTAGAATTTATGCTGGATTTCCACTAGGCATTAAATGGAAAAGATGACAAATGACAGAGGTGGGCATTAAAAATAATCGTGTCGTTACGTTAAAAAAGTCTTTAAGATCATTTCCACATGGCATTTTTTTAAATTGCATAAATTGCTGAAATTCGACATTAGATCAATCGTAACGACAACTATTTTTCCATTATGTTTGAGGTCTGGTGTTATTTTTCGTTTTAGATGTACGTTTATCTAAAGTGTGCCAAGTATTATTCACGAAATACTTGTATTTACTTGAAAGTCTATTCTTAATAATAGTGAGTGTATATATTTTTGCAACTGTTAACATCGAAAAGCGGATACTTTTCCGAGGGAAGACAATTAAATATGTATTTTGACTAGACATAAAGGTTTCAGCTTCCAAAAAATTAAAACACAACTCCAAGTATTTCTTCATGGGTGGACCTCTGGTAAAACTCATGTACATACATACATACATATCGTTGTTTAAAGTACAAAACCGCGCAACTGACATTGGCTGCTTCAGTACTATTTTCTTTCTTCAGCAAAGCAAAGAGCAAGCATAGCACTGGAGTGCCAGTCGAGAGATGCAAGGTTCGAGTCGCAGAGCAGAAACTTTTTGTTTATTAATTTTTTTATTGTAAATTTTTATGTAATATTTAAAAAAATGTATCTCATTTATTTTGTATGGTATTTGAGTATTTATTTGACTATACATACAATTATTTTTACAATTTGAGCGTGTGTGAATCGGTAACAAAGTTCGCGGCAAATAAATTTTTGACAACTATGAGGTGAATAAAATTTCTGGAGCTCACGAGGCTAGTGAAATTTTTGACAAATGCATAGAAAATTTTGACAATCGCAAAGGTTGTTGATGTGGGTAATTTTTCGTTAAATAAAGGCTTAAATTGATGAATTGCAATCAACGATGGTAGATGTTTTCTTAAAATATTAATTTCACTTCAATTTGTAATTTTTATTCCCCATAAATCTGCGGTTATCAAAAATTTACTGCTGTCAAAAAATATTTCATTTCACACAGCAGATTGGCAAAACTGTCTCACCATAGTAAAACTATTATTCAACAGCTTTCCCCATAGAACTTTGTTACCGATTCACACACGCCCTTTGTAATTTATATTTGAATTGAAATAATTGACTTACCTTACTCTAGCTACCTCCAGCCGGACTCGAATTATGGAAAAACTTCTCAAATTAAGTAAATTTTTCGTAATATTAAGGAATAACAGCAACTCTAATGGCGTTTTCGTTTCTACCGAAAAATTTTACCTTTTCATTGCTCTCTCAGCAAAAACTCTAAGAACCGGCCAATCAAAGAGCAACTTTTTTTTGTAGAAACGAAAACGCCACAGAAGAAGGAAACTGGTTTCTTATTTTAAGGAAATGCATTTTCTGAGTCATAAACTTTTAACCTTTAAAATATTTTTGGCGGAAGGTGGAAAACTTAATTTTATTACCAAACTACTTACTTAGTATTTTGTTTAAGCGCCATTGCACCAGCCAAAGGAACGCAAATACGATTTATTGCAATAATTTTGCAGTGGTTTAGTAGCAGATGGCCGGAAATGTGCTTTTGCCCCGAATTTCGTGAAAAATCCAAAACTGGTTTATCAAAAGCAAAACGACGCGCAAATTTCTCCCCAGCGCCGATTAGACGATTAAGCTGAGGAGTTTGGTTTGCTGGAAGCGAATGCAATAACAATGGACTAAAGGGCTCAATGTCAGCAAGCGTCGAGAAGCGTCTCGTATTTCGTGGACTCTTTTGCTGCACATAAACGTGCGTAACAATGGACGGCTTTGAGGGATTAGTCCCAAATGCCCACAATACATCTCTGTTTCAAATCAGTAAAATGTCAATCTAGCAAAATATTTCAAATATTATAATCATTATTTTTTCAACGATTGTTTGTTTATTTATTTATTTTTGCCGGGTGTTTGCAATGGCCGCTGCTGTCGTTCATACTTTAATAATAAAGTTACGGTGGTAGTTGCTGTTGCTGGTGGTGGTGGTGGTTGGACCGAGCAAACAAACCCAAACTGTTCGCCGTTTCGGCTTCGCCCTGGCAGTTTTCTAATCTAATTTGTGTCTGCAATTTAATATATCATTTCAGTGTACGCACACGCCCACTTATTGTACGCCTTCTGCAGCCACCCTTCGGCCAACTCTCTTGGCACACACTGTCTGGAAATGCTGAAAAAAAAATTAAAAACATATAGCGAGGAAATTATTATGAACTTCGATATTGCGAATCTTCTGCGCGGCATGCCACACCCTTCATATTCGAAGATTGCAACGGCAATGGCAATGTGTCTAAACATCTATCGATTTCGCCCGAGGGCCACTCACCCCAAAGGGGGCTTTTCCTCATGTTCCCTTTCCGTAGCCCTCATCAGTGTCTGCAGTATCGCATCATACTTGTACCAGTTTGTGTTGTTTTTCATGCTGT
>NW_023458556.1:1706426-1727095 GCF_013731165.1 Rhagoletis pomonella
TTTTTCATGCTGTCACCGTTGTTGTTGCTGATTATGTTGCCTAAACGAATTTGAAATGTTTCTTGCTATTGCTGGGCAAACACGCTGCGCTCTTGTTGCACATATTTTTTTTTTTGGTTGGGAAATACCACTCGCTGTGTTTGGAATTGATTTTCTTTAAGTAAATAAATATGGAAGCCGACGAGCTTGTCATTGCCATTATTAGCTTAGCCGATTTTAATTGAATTGAGCTGCAATGGAGGGTGCGTCTACAGATCGACTTTCATGATGGGGATGTATTTTTTTCATATAATCTTGCGCTTGTATTGTACCCTGCAGTGAAAAGCCAAACCAGTTAGAAAATATACTAGTTCATTAAGTGGTATGTGCCTACCAGTTCGACAATTTCGAAGAACTTAGGCGATCAGCGACATCTGCCTTTGAATTGCCGAAGCCAAAAATAAAACGCAATTATAATTGATTTTCTTACAAATGTTGGCTGTGGCGTCACGTGAAGACTACTGGTTCTGGTTCTGAAATTCCAGGTTCGAGGCCGCTTGGAGGTGGTTAAGATTTTTAAAGTTAAATAAATGTAAGTAAAACTAATTTATTCAATTTATAAATAAATAACAAATTTGATCATCTAATTGCATTGCAAAAAAACATTTTGGAAGAAATGCTTGTGCTATAAAAACAAAGAAATTAACCAAAAATATTTTTTTATTAAATTTAAAAATTACAATAAACAGCCTAACCAAAAAAAAAATGTATAAAAAATAAAAATTAAATAAAAAATAGAAAATAAAAAAACTTTCCCTGCGCCAGGATTTGAACCTGGGACCTCAGGCTTACCACGCGAGTACTTTGCTCTGTCGGCCATTGTGACTGCTGGAGCGTCGCGAGCAAAAAGGCACACTTATGCTTTTCACGGGGCATGAATTGGCAGACTAACTCTTCAACTGGTATGATGCTATTAGTATTTATACTAGTAGATGCTGATGCATAGCCTGACAATTGCCATCTCGTAGGACATCGCAATGTTAAAAATACCAGTCGCTAACATTGAAAAAGGATAGAACGTGAACTAGTTGGGCTGAAACGCAAACCGGTAGAATTATAGTTCACAACTAGTAGCTTTCCCTGCAGGGGTATATACATATGTAAATTGTATGTAAATTGTACATATGTATTAGGGGTATTCTCGAAATCTTGCAAAACTGTTGCACGTTGCACGGATTGCACGGTTTGCATAACTTGCAAACACACAACAACAATATACATTGAAAACAACAATTCCTATCACTGCAAAGCCCATGTATATATTTTGAAAAAAAAAACATAGCAAGATAAATGCGACCCTGTACTAATTGTTTAGATGTTGAAATTGCTACATATTTCTCTAATTTCACTCACTTATTTTTTTTTGTTTTACTGTATCTTGTTATTGTATTTGAATCCGAATTTGATACAGAATTTCGCTGCTTGCTACTATTTTGCAATGGGAGGCTCTCGTACTCTTGCAAACTTGGAATAGTATTTATGCATTCCATACAATCCATGCTACATGCAAGACTTCGAAAATACCCCTAATGTTCATACGTATTGTATAGTATAGAGTGAGAGAATAGTCAATTTAATTTCTAAATGGTGGTTGACACTCTTATCCCTCTCCGTTAGTTGTGATGCCAGTGAGCCCTCAGTCCAAAGTCCAAGTCCATGTTCAGTCAAGGGTGGTTACCTCTGCATTTGATGTAACTAACTTGTAAATAACTACTTTTTGACACAAAATATCAATATTAAAAACAAAATATTTTTCTTTGAATTTCTTTTTTTTTAATTTTTTTATTTATTTTATTACATTTCATATTTGTCTACATATCTACTGTAGGTGGTCCCATATCCGAAGTCCGCCTGACATACCTTCAAAGTGATACAGTATATTTTGCTTTGCAGCCTCTATGCTTAAGTGCACATTTAAGATACCTACCCCAAAATGCGCATCAAAAGCATTATTTTTAACATTTATAAGGAAACGGCTCCGATAGATGCATTTAGCATACCAGCACATTGGCGATACCTGCCTTAAAAATTGTGCGACTAGTATCAATTATCAAAGAAAGTATTAGGTTTACCTGCACTGGCCCTACAATTACCTAATTTTACAAGCTTTTATTTATTTTACTCATATCGCAGAACAACGGAAATGGCTATCAATTTGTCTAGTTATATAGATAATAAGATACCATTCGAAATAAATTTCGCTTGCATTATTTTCTACGTGATATGTGCTTCTCCATTATTTGGTTTCATAGGGATTCGGATACCTTCCTCATTGAAGTAGTAAAGAAAATTCGCTTAAGTGCCTTTTTCGGTTACGTGCACAAGTTTTTCGTGCAAAGAAGGATGTGCAGCTAAGCAAAATATAATGTAATATGAAATTTCGATCTTCCTTTTATTTGTCCTCAATTCGAAAAAGTATTTGCGAAGTGCAGGATATTTAAATAAAAACGCGTTTAAAGAAAACAGTCTCCTGCATTACTCCTACATTACTTTTTGTAACTAACTACAAGTTATATATTTTAAAGAAATCCCGCAAAAAACCTAACTACAATTGGGTTATGTTTTTTATCAATTGATAATTTTTTCTGCTGGGAGCCTACCCTACATACGTACGTATGTGTGTACAAAGCATTGAATGGCAGCCATGCGTAAAATCCACTGGCTTTAGCGACCGCCACTTTGTCAACTCTATAGAAACGACAGAAGAACTGTCGGCAGGCGAAGCTAATCTGTTTATCCTTCCTCGTGTGGCGCAAGTCTTTTTATTAATTTGAAATTTCTTCCACCGAAAGCGGCAAGTACTTCATTCACCCTCAACACAAATTGTCTAATCCAAATATTTAATGTTTTCATCATCAGCTAAATACTTCCTGTGCAAATAACTAAGGTAAATGGCAACATTCCGCTTAACCACGGCGGTACTCGAAAATACAACAAACGTAAAATCGCACATTTTCTCTTTGATCATTGTCGCACACTTTGGTGTCTCGTTTAGCGTTTGGGTTGTACATTTTGCTCATTTGCCTATTTTTTCATTTGGTATTTTTGTTGTTGCGCGTTTACCATTTTGTTCCTGTTGGATCCCTGCGGGTGTTATTAGACGTGTGGCGGTTTTTGCTAAAAATACAAAACGACCGGCAGAATTCACCATCAACGATGCAAAATAAAACAGATTTTCTATATCTCCCAGATTGTGCCCTTTGCACTTTCCTCCGTCAAAAGGCTTCATCTGCCACTTCCACTCTTTTTCTCCTTGCCCTTGTTTGCGAAAGCGAAAAAGGTGATTTTCATACGGGCGCCGAGTGACAAATTGCGGGCGAGGGTAGCCAGGCGTCTAGAATTTTAAGTATAAAACACCAAGCGAGGAATTACAAGGGGAAGAGCAGTCACTATAACGGTTTGTTCATCCATGCACTCATCTTCAACGCCAAATGTGTGGTGCGTGTGGCGCCTTTTGCCGCTAAAAGGTTGTAACATTTTAAAGTTTCGCTTGTTATGAATTTTTTATGAAACATTTTTACGAGTACATACAAATACATTAACATATACATACGTATGTTGGAAACAACCTTTGAAGTACAATCAACCAGGTTGAAGATCAGGCTCGCCAGAAGCCCAACTGCGTCAGGTGAAGTGCGGAAGTGAAACGCTTCCGTGGTTCTGTGGGTATGCGCGCTCGGTGGTATTTTTAGACTTCTATTTTGCTGAGCAAAAATGTTGGATAAATACAAAATACGCCACGACGGGAGACACCACATAGCCCAGCCCAAACGCCAGCAGAAGAGCCAACCATTTCATTTTTTTTTTTTCGTAGGCAAAACAAATTTTCATTATTTTCTTGTTTTTTTTTTTTGTCTTGCGTTGTCTACTAGACTGCTGCTGAACAATGTGGTGCGTGGCTGCTTTTGTTGCGGCTGTCTCACTGCGAATTCCGAAGCGGCACGAACACGCGGGCTTTACGCTGTGCAGCGCACTTTTAGGCGCTTTACCATTTACCTTATTTGAAACATAAACGAATATTTAAATTGCTCAAAAAATATGACGTCGACAACAACAAACAAAGGAAGTCGACGTAGTGGCTGGTACGATCTGTTCCATGTTGCAAACAAACCGGCGGCTGACAGGCGTTCATCCCACTGTGCCAACGTCGACCTTTGACACTGCAGCGAACGGTATGGCGAATGCCCTCTTCTGCGCTTCTTGCAACATAAATTTAGGCGAACAGCAGCACGCAAACGGTGCGGTGGCTTGAGTGAGCAATTTTGTAACTTTTCCACTTTGTTGCATGTCGACGGCCATTTTCTCTGTTTATTAGCCAAAGTTCGCTGCGCTTTCAGCTCTACGCAAAATATATTAAGAACCTTTTTCGTGGGAGCGCACATGATTCAGCGTTTGCTTCCCACATTTTTGGCTCTATGCAATTTTTTTGTTTTTTTTGCCCCCTGTCGAGGGTGCATTTATTTAATATTAAATTTAATATGTGTGCGTTTATGAGTAGTGGAGCCAGTAAACAAATTTACTAGCGCAGATTTTTTTTCGCTTTATGCTTCCGGGCTGTCGTCCTGTGCTCAGCCGATGGTTTGAGTATATTTTGTGCTGTGTGCAAAGGAGTGCAAAGCACTTGTACCTACCAAATATACACACACTAACACCCACACACAGACAAGCTGTATGCCAGATATTAAGTTTTTTTGTGTGAAATTTTTGTGCGCTGCCACTCCCCAAGTTTTTTCGTCTCCCTTCTTTATGTATGCAAATGCATGCAATCCGGCCGAATCTGGGCATGCGAACGAATGTTGGTTGGTGAGTGTGAGTGTGAGTGTGTTGTGTCTGTGTTTGCATTTCATAATTCGTTTATCTCAATAATGTTTGCATAACCGACAATGGCGCTACGTGTCGGTTGCTGTGAATGGCCGCTGCTGATGCCTCTGCAGATGATGCAGCTGATTAAAGTACCGAGCAGGCCGAGTTCTTGCTGGCCACCGATGTAAAAGGACACAGTCTGTTTTGAAGGCCGCTGCCGGGGGTCCAGGGTGCTGCAGCGGACGTCTGGACGATGCGTTGCTATCAAATTTATGCTGAATGTTGCTGGTGACATTGTCCGCATGTCCTTGTGTCGATTTCTTTCATTGCCACTCCGTTCGTTCAGGGGCCATGGCTCACATGTCGATGTGCACTTGTTTTCGCAGATAACGTCGCAAAGTGAATGACCAGCTGAAGTTTTATTTGCGTACTTTAAAACGATTCGGACTAAAATGCTTGCTGTGACGCTTTTGTAGGGGTCTTCTTCTTTTTTTTGTAGTGTGCAAGTTTTGATTGCGCTTTAAGTAACTTTAAATGCTGTAATTTTGCGTCGTTGAAAAGTTATCAATCGGGACAATTGCTTTATACGAGTATGGAGTATATACGCCAGCGCCGGTTGAGGTGCACGAAGCGGCATTGAACAGCGTTTGATGCCTGGAATTTATTTCGCGGCATCGAACATGAAACACTCACTAAAACAAAAATCAATAATCAGCGGCGACTGGCCGCAACACGCACCCAACCACACACTCTGTCAGGTGGAACCGCAAACACTCATGCACGGCAAACATTGGCGGAGTTTACATTTTGTCACGCGCAAACCGAAACGCAAAGTGTGCGCACATAATTGATTATCCTGGCGCTCGTCGACCACCCGCGCCCCCTTCCCCTGCCGTTCCACTTTAGTGCCAATATTTGTTAGTACACATAACAGTGACCATTTGGTGGGTGCCTCCGTTCTAGGCGTTGCGGATACAATTTATACATATATGTTGAGCTTTGGCTGTGCGCCGTAGAACAGTAGTTCTATTTACTTGTCGATTGGATGCAGCCTCACAGCCAGCCTCCCCGAAGCATTCACTTAAATACATTTTGGCGGTAGGCATAGAAATAAATATATTGTCATTATTTATTCCGAATTCGATGAGCGGACGCTACATATGTACATGTACATATCAGGCAAAAAAATGGCACAGTGGACTTGCGGCGGTGACACTGTTTTGGTGAAATGTCACGTTGATGATGGCAAAGCAACACACTCTGCTTCCACCTCCTCAATATTTCATCCTGCAGTGTTGCGAGAGTTTAAATTGAATTTTGCTCGGTTTGATTCATCTCCTAGTACATCTGTATGCCCTGCGTTCTTTATGAATTTAAGCAAGGCAACCTGAAATGGGTTGTGAACTGGGCTGCGAATTGCAGGCTATTCGTCAAATTATTCTAAGGATCTAATTGTTCCTGGAAAGCGAGCTAGCCTGGAAGCCAAGGGGTAAGGATGAAATGCACAAGATAAGGATAAGCATTGTGCAGCTGTTGGAGGTGGCGAAAAGAGCTTCCCTGATTGAAATAGGGGGGACACTTCAGTCGTTGCCACACTAGCGGTTAGCGCCATGCTAAACATTTTGAAATCTTCGGCGTCAGGGCAAGTGAGGTTATTCACGAATGGATCAAAGTTGAATAGAAAACCACTTAAGAGGTGTCTTATGCGAGGAATGTAGCCGCTGTTTTTGCTGTGAATATGCGATATACATCGATGGTGAGACAGCAATTAAGGCGTTTTGATCGTTGATGATGCGACAGAAAATTATGAGGGGGTATCCGTGATCCCTTTCAATCAGAAGGTCAGCTCTGCGATATCTTAGCAAAAACTTTAGAATGCAAGGTGGATAAGTCATTCTGGCCAAGAGTAGATCAATAAACATCTCTTAAATTCAAACAAAGCGCACGTCTCGAGATTGGAGGTAGTGTGATTAAATTCCATGCGGTAAGGTTAAACATCGCTCCAAACTCTTAATCTAACAAATAAGACGATAAGATGAAATCATCTCAGCATCTGCTCTTTGGCTGTCCAGCTTTGGCAATCTTAAAGCCCAAAATACAATAACGCAGTGGCAGTTTTTCGAAATCAGCTGTTCTTTTTAGAAAGTGTGGTGTCCAATGAAGCGACTCACAATACAGCAGTGGCAGCTGGCAGTGCTGCTCAGGTTATCCCAAATTCTAAATGTACATATGTCATTTTGTTCGTGCTGCACCAACAGTCGCCGTGGCCGAGCGAGCAAAGCACTGGAGCACTATTCGAGAGATCTGAGGTTCGAGTCGTCGGGCAGTGGGTTTTTTATTTTATGTTATTTTTTTTCTGTAATTTAGATTTCTTTTCAGTTTTAGATTTTGTGGTTTAAAAACTTTATGCAGAATGAGTTCAGCTCAATAAAAAAATTTCCAAACAACACCACTCTGTCAGTGTCCAAATTTATCAATGTTTACAAATGCACCAATGGCTTGATTCGCTAGCTAGTTCTTTCGATTGGTCTTTCGAAAGACAGAAAAGAGCTTCGAAAGACTGTTTCCAGAGATGCTCTCTTATAGGCAGGCATAGAATCCAACCTGCAACCATAATTATTTTTCCGATTAAATGTTGATTTATTGAATATTTTAGAAAATTAAGACCGTTTGATACGACTATAATCTTCCTCAATTATTTCTTTTCTACTCTCCGTAATTTCACTTTGCTCGTTAAATCATCGCCAACAATTCAAAACGAATGACCTGCAAGGTGAATGACTACTTTCGTCACGTAGCATGCTTAAACACCTAAATATATGCAATGGAATTTATTAAATTCTATCCAACAGCTTAGCACCACCCGCTATGTAGTTTAAGAACTTTCCAGTACCCCTTCTTCCAAGGGTTGTGTGGCCAGCTGCTGCCACTTTTACTGATTCATGGGTTCTAATTTATTAATACCGTCGCGGTGTCCATGCCACCGGCCCCTTTGCTTTTCCCTACACAATATTCAGTACATGAATTTTGGTATATGTGTGTTTTAGCTTTTCAGTTAGGCCGTTGCAAAAAGCCCGTACGTACGTGTTTAATGCCTGTGTGTGTTGTGACTTAAACCTGCACGAAGTTGGCAGTCCAAGTAGACAAATTTGCATATGTATGTTACCCTCCGAGCTACTGCATTCTGCCAGACACACACACACACACAAACTTCGGAGTTCTAGTCGGAACTTGTGTGGTGCCTACGGTTCAACTGAGCTCTCTGAGTTGGGTGGCTAGCAGTTCATTTCGTTGCCACTCATCGTCGACGTATGACTTGTATGTGTCTGAATGCCTGTGCTGGTGATTTATTAACAACAAAACTTTAGATTTAAGCAATTTGAATTAAGTTGTTCGACCATACAGCCAGAGTCTATGTCAGCGTTTTGATGTGGTCACAGGCCGAGCGAGGCCAGCTTTCTGCCCTCCTGCACGTTGGGCAGACTGCTTAAGTGAGTCGCTTAGCTGACAAGCGGCCAGAAGGAAGATGAAGGCAGGATGTGGTCAATACTAGTTGCAAAGCATTGACCCACACATATAAGCATATAAATATGTATACATACATATATGCGAAAATGGGGGTGACGATCAAGTTGCAGAGCTCCTGTCTTCCTATGGCTGTGGTTGATGCGGCTATTTGGCGATGAGCTGCACTTGTGCGATGGAGTTGACTGGACTTTCGCAGACGAAAGTTCGAGCTTTGATGTTGCGGTCGAGTCTCGAAGAGAGTGAATTTGGTTTAAACATGCACGCGGGAATTTTTGACCCCTCCACACGGCGAGCAAGAGACTGAAGTAATTGTATAAGTATTGAATCAAAGTGGAAACGAGCGTCCCTTGAAAAGCGGGCGTATTAAAATCAGAATAAATAGCCGAGCGGAAACTAGTGCAGTGATGTCCGAAACTTATTTTTGAATTGGTTTAGATCACTTAGTCTGTCCTGCGAATAGTTTGTTACTATTTTTTCGACCGTTATTCGAAATAATTATCAGCACAAAATGTTCGCTGTGGCACTCTCGCAAATGCTTGGAAATTTATGGATGTGCCCTGGTCTTTGTTGTGCTTCTTGTCGATGAGCGTAATCTCTGCTGTCGCGCCTAATACTATACACTGCATATTTCATACTACAAATCAGTGAAAAGTTGGTGCTTCGGCCAAAGTCCTCTGTGACAAATGCCTCGAAGCTGTAATAAATAAACTGAAAGTTCCGTGCCCAAACAACAACAAAGTGCCAACTTTTTGGCGCAGTTGTAGCGTGCAGTACAGTACAATACAACACAGGCAAATACGAGCATTCAACGCAAACAAAATTAAAATAAATAAGTCGAAGAGAGCAGCTCCACTGAACTGTAATCGTGTGGCCGAGTGCCCGTAGGCGCACATCCGTTTAATGTTGCCGATAATATGGCGCGCAAAAGCAACAAAAAAGCAGCCATCGATAACAATGCAGGGCAACACTAACGGCGCAGATGCAACAATGGTGCGGAAAACAGCGCAAATAAAAACAACAATGGACAATGGAAATGGCGCTTGGCCAGATGGCGCACTACGCCGCCGGACGTTCGATTGGCGCTCCACCATGCGATGTTGCTGCGGTGGAGCGGGCGGGCGGGGCACTAGGGCGGCCGGGCTTTGTGCGCCCTATTGATTTATGTTTTTTAATTTAAAATTTCCGCTTTACTTAACTCCCGCCATAATGGCCATTTTTATTTTGCACGCGCGTGCATACAATTGCTGCATAAAAAATTACACACACACACGTACACGCTCGCGCACACTAACGCGCAAGTGCATGCATGTGTATGTGTGCTTTGTCAATAAAACAACGAAGCATCCGACGAATTTCCCAGCGCCCAAAGCAACGGCAGCGCCATTTGTGTTTTGCATTTTCCCGGCTTTTCGCTGTTGTTGTTGGTGTTGTTTTTATGTATATGCAGTATTATGCAACAGGGCGCATCGCTCGCATTTTCAACTGCAAATATGCCTACAAATATAAGCACAAACGAGTACAACAAACATTGTAATGAGTACACCAACTCAACTGACTTTATACTCGTAAATAAATATTTATTAAATTTGTTTTCCATTTTCGTTTTTTTCTCGGCAGATTGGGTCCAATGCCGGGCGGGCATCAACAACAGATGGCGCAAAGTATGTCAACAGGCAACAATACGCTGGGTCACGGCGGCATCGACCGGGGCGGCGGAGTGCCCGGTGGTGGCGGTGGGCCAGGCATGAATGGACCGGGGGGACCGCATTGTCAGATGAGCGGCTCACAGCCGTTGGTAATGCCCGGGTTCCCGTTGCGTAACTCACACTCAGCGCATACACCGCACTACTCGCCCTATTCGCCATCCAGGTAAGTTGCCTCTTTACGTATTTTTATTTATTTTATTTTTTTTATTTTGCAACGCAACGGAGTTAAGCTGGAAAGTCACCAGAAAAAATATCGAAGCACGAAGAGACGGTTATGTAAAAAGTAAAGAGAACAGGACATACGTACAATTTAAAACTTTAAATTGCCTTTGTGTTAAAAATACGAATAACCGCTGAAATGCTTATTTTTGATTCCACACTAAAATTAATATGACGAAGCTAGGTTCTGCCTTAAGGTAGAGTTACACGAATGGGAATTTGCCTAAAATATTGGTGCAAATCATATCCCAATCGTGTGAATAAACAAATATTTATTCTTTATTCCAATCACGGAAAATATTTTGTTGTTAAAAATTTTCAATACAACCTCGCTGTATTGTACCAATCGTGTGACTACAAACAAAATTGTCAAATCTGTCACGGAAAATCCGAGATGTTTTTTTTTGAGGTTAGAAAAAATCCAGACGTGATGGAGAAAAACGGACTTCAGAGTCGTGTTCAGCGACCCCAAAAACATATAACAGACTAGCTTTGGTCAAAGGAACCTTTCATCGATTTTTTTTTTGTGGGCCTGTGTTATTATTAAATATGCCAACAGAGCATTCATATCGCCTAAACCAGTTTGAATTGAGACCAGTCCACACTCAAATTCACCGATAACTCCTGAACTCAACTAGAAGCTGCAGCTACAACGGACCTTTGCGAACTTTCAGCAATTCCTAATCGCCGGGATTAATATGAGCACCACTGATGAGTTGTTCAAAGTCTGTGGCGAAGAGAAGGTCGAGCGTTTATGCCAGCTGTTAAGAGCGCTACGGTCGGCCGAAGTGAATTTTGTGCGAGGCCTAACGAAGTTTTATGTATTTGGATAGCAAAAGCAAGGGCGCTCACGAAGGCAATGAAAGGACCAAACGCTGAGGGATCTGCTTGACCTCGGGTTGAACAATTGACGGAATTTTGCTAGAGCTAGTTGCAGTTGGCGATAGGGCAGGCATTAAACAAATTTCATAAAGTTTCAGATCACCCAAAGCACATTGCCCAAGCAGCAGCAGAGGAAAAACCAGCTGTCTGGATATCGATGTTGATTTTGTAATTTTAAATTGAAATTTGTCAGACTGCTCCATGTGTCTGTTCAATATGCCTTGAGCTTACTTGAGCTCATTATGAATATGAAGTTCCAGCAAGCCGTAGTGTTGAAAAGGAGTTAACGGTTTTTATGGATAATCCTTTAAGTGCTCACGAATGAAAGAATGAAAACACCTACTTCCTTGCCCAAATACCGTAGTTCGTGTTGAGATAAAGAATCTTGAATACTCCCATATATTTATGTAATGATTTGCACTCTCCAATACGTTCAAAATTTCAAGAGCGATAAAAGAACACTTTACGATTTGTGTTTTAATTTTGAGTTGTGGCTCTTTGGAGGTGTGATCGCTTCTTTCATTCCTACTCTTTTCCACAGTTCTCTTTCTGCCTTTCTACGTACAGCTTCGAAAATTTCCGATGGGCCGACACTTTAAAGCATTCGTTTCAAAATCAAAGAATGTCGTTTGCTTCCATGTCGAATTCGCTTGCAAGCAGGCAGATTACCAAAGTATCAACGCGCCACAAAATACAGTCATAAAAAGCAATAATTGTCGGAGGCTATGGCCAGCACGTGACGATGCATAAATTAGCGAGTTGAAGACAGCTGCCTGGCCAGCAGCAGCAAGTGGGTCACTTAAGTGTTCCCGTGTTCGATATATCTATCAATTTGCATTGTCCATTTTCCACTTGTAAGCCTGTTTGCATTGTTGTTCGAAGATCGACGGAATTCCAAGTATTCCCGTTAACATGAAGGAGCTGCAACCACGCTGACTGCGAAGTGGTGTGATCGCTTGAGGCAAGCACTTAACGCTTCTTGCAACAGTGTGAAGGTACATATGTACGTGTGGTGGACCCGCTTAAGCACTACTTATGCGCCGCAGCGTTTGAGCTGGTGCCATTTGTTGCGGTGCTCAAACATGCCACCAAATAAATAACTTATTCGCCTGCCAATTTAGCAGTCTGTAATAAATTTGCCTATTTGCCGAAGCGGCAGCAGCAATTTGTGCCAGCCGCTGTTGATGGTGCAAGCCCATGTCAGTGCTACTAATTTGCATTTGAAATTACGATGCAAAAAATCGGAGAAAATTGTCAACACTTTCCGCTTATTGCCTGCTCGCGGGCACTGGAAGTTGCGATTGTGGCAAATGGGGCAAATGGCACTGGCATTTCACCGCTGTAAACATAAATTACAGAAACAACTGCGCCTAGAGCGAAAGCCCATCCCAGTAATTCAGTCAAATGACATGTGATGGAAGGCAGCCACAAATGGGCGAAGGTGAGGCGATGGGGCACTTAACGCTGTCTACAACTAATGACCAATTTCCCGTTATGTCAATAGGAAAGCAAGCTGGAGCTAAAGTAGCAGCGACTTCAATAGCCTCGACTTGTAGGAAGCACCAACTAATTCCGATGCTGCATTCAGTGGTGAATAATGAAGAAGTTTCAATGCAGCGACGCACGCCACGCCACGCCAGGCGGTAGCGTGCCATTCAAATGCACAGTGCGGCACATAAATGAGGTGCGGCAGGGATGCGCATCGCGGCTTGCAGCGGCACGAAATTATTACGTTGCATTAATGTGTTGACAGTGCAAAGTTTTCCGCGTCGCGCATTTTTTATGTCGTCGCCGCCACCCTTCCATCCGGCGGCACCGCGCAATCATCAGCTCCATACACCGTCGCTTGCACCACGCGCATGGATGCGAACGTCAAGAGGTTGCAAATATGATGTGCAACATTGCATGCCACCCACACGCGCGCGCATGCAACTCTGCTTGGAGACAAACTAAGGTCGTGGCAAGACAAGGTAAATAGACAAAATGATGAAGTGTGAAAGCGCAACGTGAGTGCGTGCGTGCACATGGTGTGGCAAATGGCATAGATAGAGTTGCATGCTGGCTGTGAGGTGGAAAAGGCGTTTGAAAAGTAGTTGGCTGTCGCGTTGTGAGTGGCAGTTAATTGCCATTGGGTGGGTGGTGGTGACAACGGTGGCAATTAATGTGGCAACTTAACGCTTCGCAGTGAAGTGGCAGCTTGTAGTGCACCCCCGAATTGAGGTATGAGGGGCATGTGATCGGAAGTGGTGGAAAGTTAATGGGATGCCGAAAATGACAGACATTTTAATATTTAGCTGAGTTTTCTATAAAGGGAGCAATCATATCGTAAAGGAAAATGCAAGGATCTGATGGTGATGAGAAAGTCTGTATGCATTGCGAAATTAGATACCCAAATGGCATCCAAAACTATGGCATAGCAACCGTCTAGCCGTGGTTTGGATTTTTGATCAAAAGGACACAACTTTTTGAGATCCTTTAGTTGTTAAACTTGCAAATTGGAGAAGACTAAACTCTGCAGCAAATTCAAGTTTTTCTTAAATCAATGTTTAAAAGAAGCTGTGTCTCGAACAGTGTTCTAAGAACTATCTTTAAAATGCGGATAAATCCAATACAGGTTCGCTTCTAGCCGCCTTCTTGCTTGTTCGAAATATTATCTCTTCGTTTGCATGCCACTGACTCCATCTTCTTCCGTCTGTATTGCCTGCATGCATCTTAGTTTACTTTGTGCTCCGTTAAGTCCTTCTTAGTTGCGTAATAAAATTCTTTGCCGCTGTAAGCTGGCTGTCTCCATCGTAAACAGAATCACCTTTGTGAATTGCTCTTTCAGCTCATCCAGTGAGTCAGTCATTCACTCATTCGCTTATTTATTGCACTTTATGTCTCCCATTTAAAGTTGATGTTTTTTTGTTGTTGTAGTTGTTGTTGACATTGGTATGGGTTACTTTGATTTGTTCGCTCGCTGCCGCACATTCGCCACTACTAATCCTGGCGTACGCGTATTTTTACAGCATTTTAAGCTCTAATTCCACATAAGCACCAACTTAAGCTGGCGATTCGAGCGGAATCTGAAGCAGCATCAGAATAAGTAAAAGCAAAATTAAATCTGGATTCGTGCAGCTGATGCTGCTGCCAATGCCGATGGCGATGCTGCTGCTGTTGGGTTGCAGGTAGCAACTTCAAACGCGCACGTCATTTCAGTAACAGTTGCTGCGCCAACCGAACGCATTTTAATCCCGCTTACACCTTAAATCTGGCAATTCTAGCTGATGTTCAGGTTGTTGCTGTTGTGGCGATAGCTACCGCTCAAGAAATATGTAACTATTTATACTGAAACTAAATACATATGTGTTTGTAGATGCGCATCAGACGACGACTATTTGCTACCAATGTTGCACAATAAGCCAACATGCAACGTGTCGCAACATATGACAAATTCTTTGAAAGTGTGTTTTTACGAAAAGTAAGATTTATTTAAGAATCTTACACAAAGACAAGGCAACAAGCAGTGGCTGCCGCCAAGTAGGAGAATAAAGCGGAAAGCGGAGCATAATGTCAAATGTAGACTCTAAGCCGAGATCGTTAGCAATGCCATCCATTTGGCTAAGACATGGCAATAAGCATAATCAACATAAAAATACATTAAAGAGATACGTGCCACGCGCAACACGCAGTGCAACGTCGTCCCGCTCCACCGCTCCACCGCGCGCTTGTAAACGGTTCGCACGTTTCGCACATGACAAATGCAACACTTTCCGTGTTGCAACAACATGACTGCATGTTCTGGCAGCACTCCTCTGAAACAGACACACACACACACACACACGCACGCACGTTAATAAAACTAAAGCATCACCTCGGCAGTTATAAATCGCTTTGTGGCGCTGTGGCAAGCTTCTTCAGGGCGCGGCAATACCAACTGTTACCAGACGTCGATTACCCGTGGCAGCGCCGGTAGCACTGAGCTCCTTGCGAATCCCACTTTAATGTACGTTCGTGCCACATTTGCTGCATTTGTCAGCTGCATGCAAATGCCACGAGGTGTGAACGCAGTGTGAAGGATAAGAAGAATGGCTAGCGCTGCGTTCGAATCTGATCGCGTTGTTGTCGCCGCCATTTCTTGTTGCGGTTGCGGTTGCTGTCGTTTTTGCAATGCGGTTTAACGCGCAAATGAGAAAATCCGCGTTGCACAAAAATGAAGTTAATAATGATTTGTAATACCGTGACATTGCAACATTGGTACAGCGGGTGACGGTGAGCACTGCAACAGTATTAAAAGTCGTAACGAACATAAAACGGTGGCCACAAAGCGTACGTGGGTGCTGGCTTCCTCATTTCTCATACTTTTCTACCAAGGGTTCATTTCATTTTCTCTTAATTTTTCTTTCCAGTTGATTTCGCTTAACTCGGCGGAGGAATAGTAATCAAATAGAATAGATAAACAAAACCAATAAGATAGCCGTATAAAGTTTCTTCAAAAGGAATTATTCTTCTAGTTATCAAAGAGAAAAATTTTGTTAATAAAATTGTGCCCTGACTTATGGCGAAGTTGCACCAGTAGTTCGACTCAAGTGCAGATAGAGCCTTATGCACCTGGTATCCTGGTCTAGATGGACGATGAAACCTACGAATGTCGAATCGGAGAATTTTTTCACTAGGACGCCATCATCCAATTTTACGAGTTGTACAAGCATATTTGTGTCGACACCTTCGTGAGGCTTGCTCATATATTAGAACTTATAGTTAAACAAAATTTTGTAAAATAAGGAAATTTCCTATAATGCTTGTAATGATTTTTTAGATAGCTTAAAGCACATCAATATTACAAATACCCGTGTATATAAAATAAAATAATTTCAGCACCACCCTTAGGGTGGTATTATCACTTGCGAAGCAAATGAATTTGGCGGAACGAACGGTTTAGCGAAGCGAAGTAAAAGCATAAACAGACGGCATTGCATTATTTTCCTTAGTGGAGTGCCAGTAAAACCGCAGCCTTTTTCAAAATCTCAACAAACACTTCGCTATCAATCACACCTTATTATGATTTCACCATGGGAAAAGTTCTTCGCCTTCGTTATTTGCTTTCTGCTCTGAGGTGGAAATTGCTGTAAGCCCGGCCTTGTTGTTTATGACGGCAAAGTCAATGTCACTCCAGCAGAATCGCGATTGTCCAAAACCTCGGTTGGTCTCGAATTAGTTTTGCGGGAATCCCAAAATGTAAGCCTGAAGTTCTAGAGGCAGCTTCTCTTCATGCTGTCGAAAGTGGCTTCGAATTCAGCGTAAAGGTGGTGTGTTTTGATTTGCTTATCGAGGGCCTTTCCCACACGCAGCCACACTGGTACATCCCGGTCAGGTGGTTCATAAAGAGACTGCATTTCCTGCAGGATCCTGGGGTAGTTAGCACACTGCCGATGTTTCGTAGAATCTAGGCGCAATTTTGTTCTTTGGTCTAATTATTGTTCATTATTGCAATTCTCGTTTCTTCTTCGTCTAGTGAAGGAAACTAAGCATCGTCCCAATATATTAGCCTCTTAGGCTTAGGTTATGCGTCGTCAAACGCGCCCCGGTGCAGAGCTGTTCAAAAGTGGTGGAAAGTGATCCCCCCATATTTAAAATGAACTCTGGATATATGTCACCAGACTGCCATCTTCGTATATGAAAGAAACATCCTTGGGTCTCAAGAGATTTGGTTTTTGCCTTCTTACTGACGGAAATTTCTGCCGCATTTTTCCTGCCATCATCTCATGCTCTTCGCACTCACGAACTGGCTCCCTCTCCTTCTTCTTATGATGATTTCGCATAGTATAAAGATTTTTTATATTTTTTTTTGGTAAAAGTATCAAACGAGTTTCACAATTTAAGAATTGACAGCAAGCTCCGTAGGCGCAAACCCTTAGCAAGTTACTCTGATATTTCAAGCTCTTAATATAATGGTCAATTAATTGCAATTGCATTTTTAACTTACCAGTGGGAGCATCGTTACCAAAGTCTATTTACTGTGTTGAGAGATAATTAAAAGTAACGGCCAATGAAATCTTTTGATGCAACGGTCACACACAGCTGGAAATGGTTTTAAAGCTTTCAAAGCTTTCACCAACCAACCAACCCGGCACATTATTTTTAATCTAATTTTAATCACCACTATAACCGCAACTTAAACTAAAACTACACATAAACACAATTAAGATAATCACTACGAATTACCTTCAGGTCCTGAAACTCCAGCCAAGTCCGTCCTGCCTCTCTAAACACATCGGAAACGACCAGAATATGTGTGACAACAGGTTTTATTTTGTTTATTTTTAATTTGCCTGTTGCTTTTGCCGCTTCGTTCCTATTATTTTAAACGGACTGTCGCTTATATATGGATATGTACATGTACATACATACATGCATTGGTACTTAAAAACTACTACATACATATACTTGTGGTCAGTTGATTAAGTCAAAGCACATTTGGACTAGTTTTTGCCTGTTTTTTTTTGTCTATTTAATGTTTATATGTTTTTATACAAGTTTAGCATATTAACTAACCAGCGCCACATAAATGCACATTTCAAACTTTCAATTAATGCGGGAAAATTTATATGGATTTTTTATGCAATATTCTTTTACCGATAAGGTAATTCAAATAAGCGGGGAAGTCAATTCACAATTAAGCGGGGAGTACTGTACTCAAATTGAATGAGCTATAAAGCTGCATACCTAAAATTTACAAAAAATTCTGAATTAAAAGTTTTAAATTTTCGGGTACAAATGTTGAGGTTTGTTGAGCTTCCATAATTTTTGTGAACTGAGGGAAAAAATTTTAGAATTAAAAAAAAAACGTGCTAAATTAAAAAAAATACGCCTACGTTATAAAATATGTCGTTGTGAAGTGCACAGATGCCTTTTCGAAATTAAGAAGGAAACGAAAAAAATTAATTTTATGTTCCGCCTGATGGTAATTGAACCCAGACCCTCTTGGCAGCAACCAATTGGATCAAGCGTCTTTGCGCACTCAGCTACAGCCATACATGTAAATGTGTTTTCAAATGTTGAGTTTGAATCAACATCACATCGCTTGATTTAAATACGAACATTTTTAAACGGTAATCAAATAAAAAAATTTTATTATTACAACGCGTTTTTTTTTCTTAGTGTACGAAGTTGGAAATGTGGATTTATGTGGCGCTGGTTAGGTTAGACTTTTATAAAAAAACATAAACATTAAATAAAGTAAGGAAAAATAGCCAAAACTAGTCCAAATGTCAGTTGACTTAATCAGCTGACCACAAGGGTATGTATGTACACACCAGGGTGGTCCAAAAAAGTAAAGTCGGAGTTTTAATGCTTCTATACCGAAAAAATTATAACTCTGTTTTTTTTTTGAAATAAAAAAATATTTAGAAGTCGCTCAAAGTTTTCCATGTACTTTGTATGAGGAATAAACACTTCTTCGTAGAAATGGTATAAACGTCTTGAGAATCTATATTCTTCGACCGGAAAACTTTTTTCTCTCTTCAGAAGACTTTCAGTAATATTACCCAATTATATATTTAACCATTCTTTATTATTAACTACATTTTATAGGATCCCTCGAAACCCAAAAAATTGCAATATGGGTACCCATAGAAAATCATTATTACATATTAAATAATTGTAAAATAAACAATTGGGTATTATTAGCGGAAGTCTTCTGAAGACAAACAAAGTTTTCTAATCGAAGCGCTTTAAGCGACCGCTGAATATTTTTTGAGTATAAAAAATAGGGGCATAACTTTTTTTTGGTATAGAAAAATCTTAGGGGGGAGAGCACTAGAATTCCGACTTTACTTTTTCGCATGCGTTCATATATACCCTACAGGGAAAACTACCAGTTTTCGTTTCTGCCCAACTAGTTCAAGTTCTATCCGTTTGCAGTGTTAGCGACTGGTATTTGTAACAAGGCGATGTCCCACGAGATGTCGGCGAAATCATAACCCCGTGTAAGGAACAAGTATGCCATTTTGCATTGCATTAGCGTGTCCGTACTCAGGTCCGGGGTTCAAGTCCTTGGGCAGGAATTTTTGTCAAATTTTTTTATGTATTTTATTGTTTAGGTTTTTTATTGTAATTTTGAAACTTACTTTTTTAAGAAGAAAAATATATATTTTTTTAAATTAATTTAATTTTTATGGCTCAAGGATTTCTTTGCAAATTTTATTTTATTTTTTCAAATGAAATTAGATTTTCAAATTTGTTATTTATATTTAAATTGAAATAATTGTATTGTTTGTATTTTTATTGACTGGTTTGGTTGTTCACTGCAGGGTATGAATATACATATGTACATATTTGTGTGTGTGCTCTATTTGTCTAATTTGACGGTCTTTTTCTTTGCCATTCTTGCAGGTTTCACATAGATAAGCGCTGCCAGCACCGATGTTCCTGGAAATGTTTGAGTATCGCCTTAATACTAGTAACAGTCGTCCTAAGCGCCATGTTGACCTACTTCGCAGGTGAGTTTCGTAGAAGTTCCTCGCACTTATCTCCATACATACATATGTATGTATGTATGTGTTTGTGTACTTATAAAGCGCATTAAATATGTGTGTGTGTGTGTGTGTGTAGAAATAATTAAAAGTTATTCTATCGAAGTAGAAAATGTGTATGTAGTAGTAAATGAACGCAGTGCTTGTCTGTTGTTCTATTGAGGGTGTGCGCGGGAAAGGGTGAAAGCGCATTGTTTAGAAACATCCTGAAGCTGTGTTTAAGGGTTTGGTGGAGTGCTTAGTTTGATCGACGTACACGCGCCTTTACAACTCTGCAAATTTATTTAGCTGGGCATATTTGGTTTGTAAGCGCAAATTAGTTTTCTTACGAGCTACGCAATGTCCATCATTCGTTTTCAGCAGCGTCTATTAAGGCAAATTGAATATTTTCGCCGTTTATCAGAATTAAAGCTCAATGTCCTCATACATATAATAATACTATCTGTATGTATTTACTTGTTTGGATATGGTAGCGTCATTAGCCCAGCACAGATTCGCCTTAATATCCTCGGATAATGCCCTGTGACGTTGCTGCATAACGAGGCGAGCGTAATGACAGTCATTGTTGAACCTTTTTCCACAAGCTTTTGTTACATTAATTAAGCGAAAAGGGATTTAATGACATTAGCAAACACAGAGATACTCAAATAGACAGCTCCTCAGATACTGTCAGCTGCTCAGCTACTTCATACTATATATCAACTGCACACATCTTCCACCTGAGCTGAGTAGTGTGCATGTGTGCATAACTATGTATGTATGTATGTATGTATATAACTATAGAATAAAGAGTAAATTCGCATGTGCAAATGTTTGTATGTGTTTGTTTGTAGACTATGCAAACTGGCATCATTTTAGGCTAATGTAATGTAAACACTTCATATGAGGTGCCGCTGCTGCTGTTGCCTGCGATGTTTCACGCTGTTTGTACAAAACAAACTTTGAACATCTCGACTTGTGTGAATTTGTGCGTGAGTGC
>NW_023458556.1:1727195-1733180 GCF_013731165.1 Rhagoletis pomonella
AGAGCATATAGCTTGCATACAAATTAGAAAGGCACAACTTCCAAACTAAGTGGAAAGATGAGTCAATGGTGACGGGTGGCGCTTCAAATTTCCTACGAGTCCCATCAAGAATAACCGTGCACCTCCCTCAACGGCGAATTCGTGTTGAAAATTGGTCGACGTGACTGTCACCCAGGCAATGAATTCACCGCCGAATGTCATTTACAATCCAACTGCTATCGGTCGTAAAACAACGGCAACAAAACGAGGCTGTTAACTTGTTTGAAATGCGACAAACACAAAAAAGCATCGTTATTGTTTCTGAACACTCAAAGGCCAGCAGAGCCGAGTAAGCAGTGGAAGCAAAAGCTGCTCTATAAGCGAGGAATACTTATGTTTGTATAATTATTAGTAGACTGGCAAATAGAGTAAAATATTCAACAACAACAAGCACAGTTGGGCAAACCAATGAGCGGGAGAACACAACTTGGACTATTAAACCTTTTAATTTATCTTTATTCCAGCGACAAACTGTGAGTGGGGAAAATGTGTAAGGTCTTTCATTTGTGCCGCTTAAGAAAATTTTAATGGATGAGCTGACTAAATAGAAAACTGTCACCTAGTATACATGCATACATACTTACATATGTATGTATACTCACTCATTGAAGCATTTGCCTAAAGAGTGGGTGGGTCCCACTGATGGCCGCACATTGGCTAGAATTTTTGGAAAACCTGGTACACTGGAACTTTTTATCCCCACAAAAAATAAACAAGAAAACAACAGAAAACCCATCCAAGCCGTGTTTTGCAACCACACAAAGCAGTGCGAAAATAGAATTGCGCTTGTAGGTGCCTAAACCAACACAAAAAATATGTACATTAGGGCGGAGTAGTTAATTTGTTCGGAGCAAAATTTTCGAGGAAAGTGTATTGCAAATTCAGATTCTACGATTAATTCTCAGCAAAAATGCAGAACAAACTATATACAAAAAAGTGAGGTTTGATCCTCCCAATTTTCCAAAGAAAAATCAGTATATTGTAAATTTTTTTTCACTTTTTGCTTACAAGCATAATTTATGTTTTCTCGGTTTTGTGAGATGTTTAATTTCTTAAATATGAAGAAAACACAAAATTTTGTTAATGAAAAACTAACTTCGGTCAGAAAATACTATAATCCACTGATTTTTCTTAAAAAAAATTGGGAGGGTCAAACTTAATTTTTGGTATATAGTTTGTTCGCCATTTTTGCTTAGAATCGAACGTAGAGATCGAATATGCCATACAGTTGTTTCGAAGTTAAATTACTTCGCCCTAAGGTACATACATGCATATGTATACTCTTAACAAAAGCAGTTAACTTAGAACTTTACAACTTTTTAGCATTGCAGGCGAAAGTTAAATCAACAACAACTAAGTATGTACAGTAAGTAAATATGCTGGGCAAAGTAAATGTTGCAAATTGTTGCCATTAACAACGACAAAGCGCACAACCCTCTCGGCGTTTTGTTTTTTTGTCCGCACGTCGCCCCCTCCATTTTACACATCCTTCGAAATTCTTAAAATTTATTCTTTTCATTTCGCCATTGACTTGAATGTATGTACATACGTGTGCATGTGCCAGACATCGTACACCCGTTTGATTTCGGCTTCGTCGCCTCAGCCTACGGACGCGACCCGGGGACCACCTGCTGGCGCCTCATTTCAACTAATTACGGTGTTTATGTCGGCGTTGTGGTCGTGCGCACACCAACCGCATTTTCATGACACATAAAACAGTGACAACAACAACAACAAAAGCAATGGCAATAACAGCAATCAGCCACCAGGCAAAGTAACTGTGAATGTCAAGCGAGTACAATTCCGAACAATTCACCACATGGCGGCAACCCTTTTACAACTGTTTATGATGTCGCACAGTCTCTGTGCGTGGTCCCGTGCGTCCCCCCATCTTAATCGCCTTTAGCTCGCCAAGTTGAGAGGCAAAATAAAATTATCTGCGGAACTTACCACTTGCCACACGCGCCCCTGATTCTTACGAACATACATACACACATGCATATGTATGTATGTGCGTACGTTTGTACAAAGAAGCTGAAGACATTTTCCGAAGGAAAAGCTACCAAGTGAATTGAGCGCACAACCAAGGCGGGCAGGCGGACGGACGTCAGAACGCAGGTGTCATGTTTATGCTTCGGAGGAAAACTTTTGCAAAGCGTTTGCGCAAAAGTTGTGCGGATAATGGCGCAGCACATTGAGAAAACAACAGCCAAACAAAGCCGCACGGTGGCAGCGACGACAACCCGGCGGGGCAGCAGCTTTGGCTCAGGCCAAAAGTTGTGCGTAAATTTCGTGCGAATTATGTGGGTAATGTGATTTATGGCGAAGTAATTTTATTAGCGCAGGACATTTTCACTCGTCTGCCTTAAACGATGGCGACGGCGTTGTGCTAAACAATAAACAAACCGAACAAAAGACGGTTTGAGGCGATAAAAAGCAAGCGAAAATTAAAAGTTAGCGCGTTCTTAGAAAATAAAAATATAAAAGAAACACGTTAAACTAAGTATTTAGTGCGGAAACGCCGAGTTCGGCAGGGAAGAGCTGTCCCCAGTTTGCTGCTCCGAATTCTCACAACCGAATTATTCTATAGATAGTATTCGCATTCGTCTGGACACTGATGAAAGGGTTTTCTTTTCCCAAATATATGCAATTAGGTCAAGTTACGTGGCAACCAAGCGAAGGAGCAATTAGAATCAATTTGAATGCTGGAAATTGAAGTCTATTGGCAGCTGATGCACACCCCACAAAGTTAAGGTAAAAACACCTAGACATCCTCCAAACAACCATACTAAGTCGTACCGCATGGGTTTCTAATGGATACAGCCCAGACAAAACACCTGTCAATGCCGAGACTTGCCGCTCAGCCAGCTGCCAAGGCCTTTTAAATTTGCATATCGGGGCGTCCACTTAGCGATTGTTAAGTCGGCTACAATGCAATTTGGCCAAGATCAGTTCAAGTGTTCTTAGCTCAGAAAATTTCTAAGACACGCAGGTCCCTGCATTGCCACTGTAACTGAAACCCATAGCCCTAATTTCCGCTAGATGGCCTGAGAGATACATGCTCTTTAGATAGGTACTACATCGGACAACCCAAAATTTATTTCAACGGAGGTTTAGGAACAGAACACCCCATCCAACTTCGATCTGTTTGTGAATACCGCTGCGACTCCACACCTTTGGATAGAGGCCTCATCTTATCCCCATTATTATTTTGAGCTCCTTCATGACGTCGTTGAAGACGAAGATCCAGAGAAAGTGTGAGGGAATGCATTTACCGAGTACCTCTACTCCGCTAAGACAGTTTTGTTGTGAAAGATAACTTGCTTTTCGTCTCGGGTAGTACATTAATAAACTCCCTCGATATTGAGGAAGGCACAAACCCTGAAACGAAGTTTTTATTCTAAAAAGACTACTCTATTACCTTCAAGAACAGGTCTGCAAGGCAGATTTCAATTGCACTGTTCAGTTCCGCCAGGGTGCGTAGACAAACAGATGGCTGCAAAACTTTGGCGCTAGTATGCGCCACTGACGCAGCAGCATGCAGCCAGAAATGTGGCACGTTCTTAGTGGTACACGTAACATGTGGCGATTGCGGCAAATGCGGGTACAAAGCTTCCGCGCAGCTTCTGATGTTTTAGAATTTCTATGCTAAGAGGCGATGAATGCAACTCAGTTTAACAGAAGTGATTTAAATCAGCGGTGTGTTAATGGCCAAAAAAAAACTTCGAGTTAACAAAAATACATTTCAGCATGAGGAGACGCGCAACGCTCAGGAACATCACCGCCAATGCACGCAGCAGATACATACCAAGTTTCCAATACATCTGCAACAGTTGGGGATCTTCTTCTTCTCGTGTAGCTTTGTTCGTTAACCATCCTGGCTGGGGCATGCATCCACACAAACACCGAAACAAATCACGGTTGTGTAACACATACATACATACATCCGAAAATTTGCCAAAGTACTTGTGAGGGTGCTCTAAGCCAAAATAACACACACAGTGGAAGCAGCGCGACTGGTGGGGCATGCAACGTAAAAATGCACCACTGAATTTCTGCAGCACGCAGCGACAGCGGGTTCATCAGCCAAAAGTACTTTGGGAATATTTATGCTTTGTACATCCACGCAATCACACCCACGCACAGGTGCACATTTTGCTGGTGTGGCTTTCTGCATCGGTTCCCTCTTGCTAACGCAGTACTACTTCGACTGCTGCTAACCGCTCCCCAACAACCATTAACTATACTTGCCACACAATACGTGCACCTTCAGCTCGATGTCTGTTTTCTAATAGCAGACAGAATCCGAAATTCAGTGTGCCCTCGCTCCTCACCGGCTGATTGCTGTGCTCTTTACCGGTTATTCGGGGTTCGCTTACAATTTATTATCTGCTACCATATTTACTGATATTCACCACAACTGCCATTTATCTGTTCGACTTTCAGTGCTTTTCGCATTGCAGTGATTCTCCATTTGTGACCGCGGAGTAATTGATGGGGGAAAAATCTTGCCACTTTACTCTCATACCAACCACCATTTATATTGCAAAAATGCTACATTCAACCGTAAATGCCAAAGAGGGGGAGTATGTGCCAGCATTTATGTAACCCGTCTTAATGAATTTCTGCTGGAGTGCGTTTGCCAGATATTTTATGAAAGCTACTTTGGAACTTTGTCGAGTCAAAGCCATTTGCTTGGTCAAATATTGGGACTGCGTATGGGGATAGGGTGTAAACAAACAGCCAAATTATTCCCACACAAGCTTTACTTGAGCAACGAGGAAGTCTTTTCAAGCCCTGCACACTCTTACAATACATACTCGTATGTATTTAAGCCATCAAAATAGGGCTACAGCTTTCTCTAGATTTTCCTTTCTGCAAGCAAAACTCCTTTTTTCGGAGTGAAACTATAATTTATATAATTGATACAACAATGGTATCGAGTGATCGCTTCCAACTATCCCGTCCCAACGCTAAGCTAGGATAACTTTGTCCGAATGTAGAGCCAACTTTATCCATATCCAAAAGTAGGATTATAGCTGCCCAGAAATAGTCTTCGTTTTTGTTTTATTGAACCTAGGAGAGCACAAATGAGGGGTCAAGGTTCCGAAAGAAACTAGGTCGGATGTGGCGCTGGGTAGTACATTGCCCGTAGGTAGCTTTTGGACGTTCGCCCCCTAGAAGTATCTTAAGATTGTAATGGGTACACACTTTCCAGGTAGCACCAGCTAAACTTTCGGCATCTTGTGATGCCTGGCATACTCAAAAAACCAAGCAAGATGCTTAGGAGATAGGTATCTAACCCCTTTTGGGAGGTGCGGGTTATATTTATCCCTAAGCCAGGTAATCTAAATTATTATAGCCAAACAATTGGCAGCAAAATCAGATACATATTCACTTAAAATTATTTTAAGGCAACGGACTTCGGGCAGATAAGCCTTTCACCATTTGTCGCAAATGCACTTGAAAAGCTGCTGACCTGCACATAAGGTAAAGTTCTATCATCTGCAGTATATCTGTTGAAAGACTACTATTGAAAGTGAGGAGTAACTACCATCGAAAATTCATTCGCAATTGAGTAATACATACTAGCAGGCTAAACGGACATTGAGGGAGCCTTCACTAATTTCAGGGCGGTAGCAATAACCAGAAAACTGCCAGCATTCTATGGGATTGACTCCATGCTTACGAGCAGAGTAGTCAACGCTACAGGAATAGGGTCCGTGCGAGAAATAACCACTTAAGATACTCTCTAGGGATTCATACTTTACCCCCTTCGCTGGGTCTGGGTGGTAAATTAAATCCTGAAATCGCTTAAAGCTAAACAGAACTTGTATTATAAGTATGTATTTGAATACACCAACTATTAATTCGGTATGCTCCTAAAGCAAACCCATATGCACTCACGCACAAATTCACACAAGTCGAGATGTTCAAAGTTTGTTT
>NW_023458556.1:1733280-1739300 GCF_013731165.1 Rhagoletis pomonella
AAACAAACTTTGAACATCTCGACTTGTGTGAATTTGTGCGTGAGTGCGTATGGGTTTGTTTTAGGAGCATACCGAATTAATAGTTGGTGTATTCAAATACATACTTATAATACAAGTTCTGTTAAGCTTTAAGCGATTTCAGGATTTAATTTACCACCCAGACCCAGCGAAGGGGGTAAAGTATGAATCCCTAGAGAGTATCTTAAGTGGTTATTTTTATTTTTTTTTCCTATAGCGTTGACTACTCTGCTCGTAAGCATGGAGTCAATCCACGCTACCATAGAATGCTGGCAGTTTTCTGATTATTGCCACCACCCTGAAATTAGTGAAGGCTCCCTCAATGTCCGTTTAGCCTGCTAGAATATATTACTCAATTGCGAATGAATTTTCGATTGTAGTTACTACCCACTTTTAATAGTAATATTTCAACAGATATACTGCAGATAATAGAACTTTACCTTATGTGCAGGTTAGCAGCTTTTCAAGTGCATTTGCGACAAATGGTAAAAGGCTTATCTGCCCGAAGTACGTTGCCTTAAAATAATTTTAAGTGAATATGTATCTGATTGTGCTGCCAATTGTTTGCGTATAATAATTTAGATTACCTGGCTTAGGGATAACTATAACCCGCACCTCCCAAAAGGGGTTAGATACCTATCTTCTAAGAATCTTGCTTGGTTTTTTGAGCATGCCTTGACGCCGAAAGTGTGTACCCATTACAATCTTAAGATACTTCTAGGGAGAGAGCGTCCTAAAGCTACCTACACGCAATGTACTACCCAGCGCCACATCCGACCTAGTTTCTTTCGGAACCTTGACACCTCATTTGTGCTCTCCCAGGTTCAATAAAACTCAAGCGAGGACTAAATATTTCTGTGCAGCTATAATCCTACTTTTGGATATGTTAAAGTTGGCTCCACATTCGATCAAAGTTATCCTAGCTTAGTGTTGGGACGGGATAGTTGGAAGAGATCGCTCGATACCATTGTTGTATCAATTATACCAATTTTAATTTCACTCCGAAAGAAGGAGTGTTGCTTGCTAAAAGGAAAATCTAGAGAAAGCTGTAGCACTATTTGTATGGCTTAAATACATACGAGTATGTATTGTATGTATTGTAAGAGTGTGCAGGGCTTGAAAATACTTCCTCGTTGCTCAAGTAAAGCTTGTGTGGGAATAATTTGCCAGTTTGTTTACACCCTATCCCCATACGCAGTCCCAATATTTGACCAAGCAAATTGCTTTGACTCGACAAAGTTCCAAAGTAGCTTTCATAAAATATCTGGCAAACGCACTCCAGCAGAAATTCATTAAGACGGGTTACATAAACGCTTGCACGTACTCCCCCGCTTTGGTATTTACGGTTGAATGTAGCATTTTTGCAATATAAATGGTGGTTGGTATGAGAGTAAAGTGGCAAGATTTTTCCTCCATCAATTACTCCGCGGTCACAAATGCAGAATCACTGCAATGCGAAAAGCACTGAAAGTTGAACAGATAAATGGCAGTTGTGGTGAATATCAGTAAATATGGTAGCAGATAATAAATTGTAAGCGAACCCCGAATAACCGGTAAAGAGCACAGCAATCAGCCGGTGAAGAGCGAGGGCACACTGAATTTCGGATTCTGTCTGCTTTTAGAAAACAGACATCGAGCTGAAGGTGCACGTATTGTGTGGCAAGTATAGTTAATGGTTGTCGGGGAGCGGCTAGCAGCAGTCGAATAGCTAGTGCGTAAAGCTGGTGGAAGTAGTACTGCGTTAGCAAGATGGAACCGATGCTGAAAGCCACACCAGCAAAATGTGCACCTGTGCGTGGGTGTGATTGCGTGGATGTATGTACAAAGCATAAATATTCCCAAAGTACTTTTGGCTGATGAACCCGCTGTCGCTGCGTGCTGCAGAAATTCAGTGGTGCATTTTTACGTTGCATGCCCCACCAGTCGCGCTGCTTCCACTGTGTATGTTGTTTTGGCTTAGAGTACCCTCGCAAGTACTTTGGCAAATTTTTGGATGTATGTATGTATGTGTTACACAACCGTGATTTGTTTCGGTGTTTGTGTGGATGCATGCCGCAGCCAGGATGGTTTACGAACAAAACTATAGCAGAAGAAGAAGATCCCCAACTGTTGCAGATGTATTGGAAACTTGGTATGTATCTGCTGCGTGCATTGGCGGTGATGTTCCTGAGCGTTGCGCGTCTCCTCATGCTGAAATGTATTTTTGTTAACTCGAAGTTTTTTTGGCCATTAACACACCGCACAGCAGCGCTGATTTAAATCACTTCTGTTAAACTGAGTTGCATTCATCGCCTCTTAGCATAGAAATTCTAAAACATCAGAAGCTGCGTGGAAGCTTTGTACCCGCATTTGCCGCAATAGCCACATGTTACGAGTACCACTAAGAACGTGCCACATTTCTGGCTTCATGCTGCAGCGTCAGTGGCGCATACCAGCGCCAAAGTTTTGCAGTCATCTGTTTATCTACGCACCCTGGCGGAACTGAACAGTGCAATTGAAATCTACCTTGCAGACCTTTTCTTTAAAGGTAATAGAGTAGTCTTTTTAGAATAAAAACTTCGTTTCAGGGTTTGTGCCTTCCTCAATATCGAGGGAGTTTTAATAATGTACTACCCGAGACGAAAAGCAAGTTATCTTCCACACCAAAACTGTCTTAGCGGAGTAGAGGTACTCGGTAAATGTATTCCCTCACACTTGCTCTGGATTTTCGTCTTCAACGACGTCATGAAGGAGCTCAAAATAATATGGGGGATAAGATGAGGCCTCTATCCAAAGGTGTGGAGTCGCAGCGGTATTCACGGACAGATCGAAGTTGGATGAGGTGTGTTCTGTTCCTAAATCTCCGTGGAAATAAATTTTAGGTTGTCCGATGTAGTACCTATCTGAAGAGCATGTATCTCTCAGGCCATCTAGCGGAAATTAGGGCTACGGGTTTCAGTTACAGTGGCAATGCAGGAACCTGCGTGTCTTATAAATTTTCTGAGCTAAGAACACTTGAATTAATCTTCCCTAGCAGAGAGGGGCTGATCTTGGCCGAATTGCATTGTAGCCGACTTAACAAGCGCTAAGTGGACGCCCCGATATGCAAATTTAAAAGGCCTTGGCAGCTGGCTGAGCGGCAAGTCTCGGCATTGACAGGTGTTTTGTCTGGGCTGTATCCATTGGAAACCCATGCTGTACGACTTAGTATGGTTGTTTGGAGGATGTCGAGGTGTTTTTACCTCAACTTTGTGGGGTATGCATCAGCTGCCAGCAGACCCTAATTTCTAGCACCTATCGCTTTTGCTTATAACTGCAAATTGATTCTAAATGAACCTTCGCTGGGTTGCCACGTAATTGCATATATCATCAGTGTCCAGACGAATGCGAATACTATCTATAGAATAATTCGGTTGTGCGAATTCGGAGGAGCAAACTGGGGACAGCTCTTCGCTGCCGAACTCGGCGTTTCAGCACTAAGTACTTAGTTTCACGTGTTCCTTTTATATTTTTATTTTCTAAGAACGCGCTAACTTTTAATTTTCGCTTGCTTTTTATCGCCTCAAACCGTCTTTTGTTCGGTTTGTTTATTGTTTAGCACAACGCCGTCGCCATCGTTTAAGGCAGACGAGTGAAAATGTCCTGCGCTAATAAAATTACTTCGCCATAAATCACATTACCCACATAATTCGCACGAAATTTACGCACAACTTTTGGCCTGAGCCAAAGCTGCTGCCCCGCCGGGTTGTCGTCGCTGCCACCGTGCGGCTATGTTTGGCTGTTGTTTTCTCAATGTGCTGCGCCATTATCCGCACAACTTTTGCGCAAACGCTTTGCAAAAGTTTTCCTCCGAAGCATAAACATGACACCTGCGTTCTGACGTCCGTCCGCCTGCCCGCCTTGGTTGTGCGCTCAATCCACTTGGTAGGTTTTCCTTCGGAAAATTTCTTCAGCTTCTTTGTACAAACGTACGTACATACATACATACATATGCACGTGTGTGTGTATGTTCGTAAGAACCAGGGGCGCGTGTGGCAAGTGGTAAGTTCCGCAGATAATTTTATTTTGCCTCTCAACTTGGCGAGCTAAAGGCGATTAAGACGGAGGGACGCACGGGACCACGCGCCGAGACTGTGCGACATCATAAACAGTTGTAAAAGGGTTGCCGCCATGTGGTGAATTGTTCGGGATTGTACTCGCTTGACATTCACAGTTACTTTGCCTGGTGGCTGATTGCTGTTATTGCCATTGCTTTTGTTGTTGTCACTGTTTTATGTGTCATGAAAATGCGGTTGGTGTGCGCACGACCACAACGCCGACATAAACACCGTAATTAGTTGAAATGAGGCGCCAGCAGGTGGTCCCCGGGTCGCGTCCGTAGGCTGAGGCGACGAAGCCAAATCAAACGGGTGTACGATGTCTGGCACATGCACACGTACATACATTCAAGTCAATGGCGAAATGAAAAGAATAAATTTTAAGAATTTCGAAGGATGTGTAAAATGGAGCGGGCGACGTGCGGACAAAAAAAACAAAACGCCGAGAGGGTTGTGCGCTTTGTCGTAGTTAATGGCAACAATTTGCAACATTTACTTTGCCCAGCATATTTACTTACTGTACATACTTAGTTGTTGTTGATTTAACTTTCGCCTGCAATGCTAAAAAGTTTTTAAATTCTAAGTTAACTGCTTTTGTTAAGAGTATACATATGCATGTATGTACCTTAGGGCGAAGTAATTTAACTTCGAAACAACTGTATGGCATATTCGACTTCTACGTTCGATTCTAAGCAAAAATGGCGGACTAACTATATACAAAAATTGACGTTTGACCCTCCCATTTTTTTTAAAGAGAAATCAGTGGATTATAATTTTTTCTGTACGAAGTTAGTTTTCATTCACAAAATTTTGTGTTTCCTTCATATTTAAGAAACTATCTCACATAACCGAGAAAATATAAAATTATGTTTGTAAAAAAAGTGAAACAAATTTTACAATATGCTGATTTTTCTTTGGAAAATTGGGAGGATCAAACCTCACTTTTTTGTATATAGTTTGTTCTGCATTTTTGCTGAGAATTAATCGTAGAATTTGAATTTGCAATACACTTTCCTCGAAAATTTTGTTCCGAACAAATTAACTACTCCGCCCTAATGTACATATCTTTTGTGTTGGGTTAGGCACCTACAAGCGCAATTCTATTTTCGCACTGCTTTGTGTGGTTGCAAAACACGGCTTGGATGGGTTTTCTGTTCTTTTCTTGTTTTTTGTGGTATTAAAAAATTAAAGATTTTCCAAAAATTCCAGCCAATGTGCGGTCATCAGTGGGACCCACCTACTCTTTAGGCAAATGCTTCAATGAGTGAGTATACATACATATGTAAGTATGTATGCATGTATACTAGGTGCCAGTTTTCTATTTAGTCAGCGCATCCATTAAAATTTTCTTAAGCGGCACAAATGAAAGACCTTACACATTTTCCCCACACACAGTTTGTCGCTGGAATAAAGATAAATTAAAAGGTTTAATAGTCCAAGTTGTGTTCTCCCACTCATTGGTTTGTCCAACTGTGCTTGTTGTTGGTGAATATTTTGCTCTATTTGCCAGTCTTTGTCTACTAATAATTATACAAACATACATAAGTATTCCTCGCTTATAGAGCAGCTTTTGCCATCTCTTCCATTGCTTACTTGACTCTGCTGGCCTTTGAGTTTTCAGTTCAGAAACAATAATGATGCTTCCCTGTGTTTGTCGCATTTCAAACAAGTTAACAGCCTCGTTTTGTTGCCGTTGTTTTACGACCGATAGCAGTTGGATTGTAAATGACATTCGGCGGTGAATTCATTGCCTGGGTGACAGTCACGTCGACCAATTTTCAACACGAATTCGCCGTTGAGGGAGGTGCACGGTTATTCTTGATGGGACTCGTAGGAAATTTGAAGCGCCAACCGTCACCATTGACTCATCTTGCCACTAAGTTTGGAAGTTGTGCCTTTCTAATTTGTATGCAAGCTATATGCTCT
>NW_023458556.1:1739400-1744411 GCF_013731165.1 Rhagoletis pomonella
ACGAAACATTAACTTTTAACACTGAATAAGCATTCAGATGAATGCAGCTTTTGCTATGTGTGCACACATTCATTCAGTACCAATCAATCGATATAAATATTCTAAATACACAAAACCCACTGAAAAAATACGCAAGGTTGAATTTTATTGAACAGATTTCAAAATTGCAACACGAAAAATAGTTTATTGAGCGTTATCATTAATTTGTTTCACTTAAATTTGTACAAATATTTATAATAAATGAAAATATTAATTAGAGAAATATTTTTTCTGCCAAGAATGTCATTATGAAAAATGTTAATTATTAACGATTTTTACATCTCTGTTTCGAAAATTGTCAGCTTTCTAAATAAGTATTACCAATGTACCAATAAAAGGTATGTGCAGAAATTATTACATATGTACATACCTATATATCTACGTTAAAATAAGTAAACAAATTTAAGCGCTTCTACTTCTAACTTTAGATATATACATTTTATTATTTATTAATAAAAATTCTTAATACAAGTTTCTTCGTACTTTTTTCTTCGCTATTGGGTCAAGCATTTAATAAAGATTCTAAAACCTGATTTGTGGGTTTGTGGTGGTTTCTACCATTTACAATAAGTTGCAAATTATCAACTTTTCTCAAAAAAAAGATTTAACAAATCTGTGTGCAAACCCCTTTTTATTTTAGTGTGGTAGAATCGAAAAAAATGTGGTAGATTTGAATAAGATGTGGTAGATTTTCCAATTCATATTTTATTGGGTATACATATCGCACACCGTCGTCAAAAGAAGCACAACTCAAAAATTAAATCGGGAAATATAATTGCTAGTGGATCGTACAGATTCCACGCAATTGGTGCAAAAACAAGTATAACATTAGTTTTCTAGTTAGAGAATATAATCATGAAGAAAAGAATATTTTATTTGTATGCAAAAAAATCTACCAAATTATTTTCCCATTGCATAATACTTTAGCAAATATAAATAGGCGTATTTTTGAAATATTAGAAAGTTAAGGCACAGATATATTTAAAGCAAAATTTATGATGTACCTTTTTAAAAATTTATTGATTAATTTTTATATTTCGAATTACAATTGAGTTGAAATTTTAGATTTATGTGAAAATTGTAAACAAATCTTCTGTCTAAAAATGTGGTAGATTTTAAGCCTTGTGTGGTAGATGTGGTAGACACCCAAATTTAAAAAAAAAATACGTGGTTGATCTACCACACATGTGGTAGAAGCTTGCACACTGTTCTAAACGTATGTTTTGAGCAAATTGATGTTTAAAGCTAGCAATATATCCCATGTCCATTTTCCAAAACTATAATAATAAACATGGCAGTTTTTTTAGCAATTTGGTTCCTGTAATTAAGGAAATATTGTAGTTTTGGCATTTTTCGAAATTACCATTTTATGAGAGGGACCAGGTTATTGTTCGACTTTTGTATTTTCAATACCCTGCTGCCCTAGATAAAAAAAAAACCGTACAGAATTTGGTTGAGATATCTCAACTTTTGCTAGAGTTATCGTGTACGCAAATAAACGGGCATGGACTAATCATCTTGCCTTTTTATTCTGAGCATTTTTATGTATATATACATATATAAGTAGTACATACGAACATAAATGTATGTATCCATATCGATTAATTTTGGTTGTTCCAAATATACGTTATTTGAAAAAAAGTTATGGTAGCCTCTTGCAGAACTGCGTTGTAAATATGTTTAGGAAACATTTAAATTAATAGTTAATTAAAAAAGTTGCTCAAAGTAATGGAACTCCTCAACCCCTTTAAAAAAAAAACAGGAACCCTTCTGAAATTTTGTTTTGAAAGTTTTCATATTTGAAAACTGAAAAAAATCACAGTATACAGCAAACCAGCCATTGACAATATGCTTATTTGAAAACTAATACATGAAATGTTGTGAATATATAGGATTTTTTTGTCATTAACCCATAGGCAACAACTGGTGCAAAAGTACCTACAAATGTTTGTTGATATATTTGAAATGTAAATTTGAACAGCAAAATTCGTAAAACAAATTATAATAAAACAAAAATATTGTTAATTACTACGTGGGAGGTGGGCGTGGTTATTGGCAGATTTCGACAAAATTTAACACTAACCTAAATTATACCAAAGGAAACTTCGACACCGACTTTCGTTAAAATAACTAAATTTTGTTCGAGTTAGCGTGTTTACAAACAGATAGGGCTGAACTAGTTCATCTCGTCATTCTGAATATTTTGGTATATATGTATGCATATGTGTATATACGTACATACATTTTATACGGTTAACAAACGCGCTCGCTTATCTGCATAAACCGTCTTTACTTGCATTAATTCATGCATTATCCTCTTTCAAATGTGAATAATCGGCTGAACAAATACACACAAATTACGTGCATTTGAAAATTGGAGAGTTGTACCATAAGCTAAGTAATACTTCTTTTACCGCCTAATCGATGGGACCATTTTACAAAGTCAGCCCACCATTATTCACTCAAAGTTGTGTTCAGAACACGGTTTGACTTATGTAGGAACAGCATCCGGTCATAATTGCTAACGCTTCACGCTTCATTTGCTTGGAATTTCGTGTTTCTCGTTATTTTATTTTATGTGACTTGAAAATATTTTTCACTATAAGAAAATATTTAAATTGGATTTCATTTGGGTTAACGAAAACGACAACTGTGAAAAGATATCAACCAATACATTCAAACAAAATCTCAAATAAGCATGTTTACATTTTTTGTTTTGGCTACCTGGATCACTGTATACTGTGAAAAAAATATTTAGTACAAAAATAATTGTGATAAATCAATTTTGTATATTCTTCTGCGAAAAAATTTATACAATCGATGATGTATATGTATACATATCAAGATGTGTCTGTTTTGCTCTACAGTTGCGATAAGTTGCTTTGGAATAAATAATATTGCACGAGTCATTGGCTTTGGGTTAGTGGCAGAAAACTTCAATACATAAGTACAAATACTTTGAAATAAAATATTTGTTTTTGTTTCAATTCCAGATATGTTCAAACTTTAAAGTATAAAATATATCAACCCTGGGAACAAATTATTGGTACTGAATGGTAAAAAAAAGTGTGCATTCATTCTAAATATACAATCATGTGTGAGTGCGAATGCTGCTGAACATTCACATTCTATACTGAATGGCAATCTAGCATTCAATAACAAAACACAGTTTGTTTGTTTTAAAATATTTTAAGCCACTCAGGAATGCATTTTTTATTTATACAAACCAACAATCAACATTTTGAAAGGAATGCCGAGTGAATGCAGACTATGTTGATTCAATCATTTTACAGCTCTGATATGTACATACATAGATTACTGAAAGAAAAACAGATCCACATTAACTGCAATCAACATATGTACGTACGTATGTGTGTATTTACATTCTGCGACATCTGTTACTCAAAAGCCGAAATTCCTACACACACATATCTGTTGTCTCCTTCTCTCACTCCCAGCGCATGCACGTGTTTGCACAATGATAACGAAGTGTTTTGGTGAATAAAACAAACATATCTAGAAGACATCAACCAATACTTCCCATATACCAAACGAAAAGAAAAACCTTGCATTTTTGATTAAAGAAAACAAAAACAAAATCATTCGAGCGGTTTTCGAGCATTTTGGTAATAAAAAAAATTTGCTAATTTTTTCAACAATTTTTTGCCTTGAAATGCTCAATATTTGTTGACGATAATATTTCAATTGCTCCAAAGAACCTACATATATACCGAAAATGAAAGTTATATCTGCAAATCATAACTTGCTAGAGCACTTTAAAGGCTCAAAATTGACCCCAAAATAAGTCAATATTTATCGTTGTTTTTACGACAGAAACCGAATTGGTTACTTACAAAAATGAATCTGTCGATAGGCTTGGAATTTTGTCTTTGAAACGCCACGCTTTTCTTCGAAATCGCTTCTTTAGTTCTCGTGCAATAAGCATTTTGGTGAAGCTCTAAAAATTACAACTACAACATTGTATCCATATCGAAACGTAAGACGTGTTCTATTTACGTCAAAACCTTTGGCGCTTACGTTTCCTCCGTGGTTATGGCCCCAAATGTCACCGTCAGAAATAACAAATGTTTGCTAACATGGCCGCGATTGGCGATTCATGCAGGACGAACTCAGGACGAATGTAAAGGACACGCAACTACATAGTCAAATAAGAAGTGCTGTGAATATACAATTACATCGTGAAGATTTTCAGGACGACTGCACAATGGACTAAACCGAGCTGCCGTGCCTACAATTGGACCCATAGATACGACTTGCCAAGATTATATTGCGTCTAAGTCTCATTCGAAGACACCAGGGTTGTGTCGTATATGTAGGTAGGTGGCTATATGCCTTCGTTCACTCATTTACCTGAAAAATTACGCACTTACCTTTACATCAACTTGGCAGAATAAAATACATTTCCCACGAATGTCGACAAATACAATGGAGTTTTAAAGCTTTTAAATTGAGAATTCGGGAAAAATAGTCTCGTTGTAAAGAAGAATTGCATTGATCTTTAAAGCTAACTAAAAATTAAAGGTCCTACTTTTCAACTAGAAATATGGGATCGTGTCCAGAATCGCAAGAAAATGGAGCTACAAATCTTGAGATGATCTCAAACAAAGTATCTCTTGTAGCAATTTCGGTTCAATTTGGTAGAAGTATTATTTAACCAAAAATCTCAAGCAAGAAGTTCGAAGTAAGTAACTGAAACTGAAATTTGAGGAGAAGGTCGAACAGAACTCTTTAAAGTCGATTGTTCAACACAGCCATTAAGGGCCGTTTACTCAATGTCTGGTCAACACTAATCTCTGGTTATACATCGCTACCGACGTTTTCGACTTCAGTATATAACAGGGAGTCGGTAACGTCGATAACGATGTTTAACCAGAGATTAATGTTAACCAGACATTTAGTATCCAGCCCTAAATGTTGTTGTACATCATCTGAACAACCTAAACCAGCCGAC
>NW_023458556.1:1744511-1748291 GCF_013731165.1 Rhagoletis pomonella
AACGTCGATAACGATGTTTAACCAGAGATTAGTGTTAACCAGACATTGAGGAACCGGCCCTTAATGTCTATGATGAACAATCGACTTTAAAGAGTTCTGTTCGACCTTCTCCTCAAATTTCAGTTTCAGTTACTTAGTTCTTACTTCGAGCTTCTTGCTTGAGATTTTTGGTTAAATAATACTTCTACCAAATTGAACTAAAATTGCGACAAGAGATACTTTGTTTGATATCATCTCAAGATTTGTAGCTCATTTTTCCTTTAATTTTTAGTTAGCTTTAAAGATCAATGCAATTCTTCTTTACAACGAGACTATTTTTCCCGAATTCCTAATTTAAAAGCTTTGAAACTCCATTGTATTTGTCGACATTCGTGGGAAGCGTATTTTATTCTGCCAAGTTGCTGTAAAGGTAAGTGCGTAATTGTGCAGGTAAATGAGTGAACGAAGGCATATAGTCACCTACATATACGACACAATCCTGGTGTCTTCGAATGAGACTTAGACGCAATATAATCTTGGCAAGTCGTGGCCATGGGGCCAATTGTAGCCACGGCAGCTCGTTTTAGTCCTTATGCAGTCGTCCTGAAAATCTTCACGATGTAGTTGTATATTCACAGCACTTCTTACTTGACTATGTAGTTGCGTGTCCTTTACATTCTTTCTGAGTTCGTCCTGCATGAATCGCCAATCGCGGCCATGTTAGCAAACATTTGTTATTTCTGACGGCGACATTTGGAGCCATAACCACGAAGGAAACGTAAGCGCCAAAGGTTTTGACGTAAATAGAACACGTCTTACGTTTCGATATGGAGGCTATGCTCAAATGTTGTAGTTGTAATTTTTAGAGCTTCACCAAAATGTTTATTGCACGAGAACTAATTAAGCGATTTCAAAGAAAAAATTCCAAACCTATCAACAGATTCATTTTGGTAAGTAACCAATTCGGTTTCTGTCGTAGAAAGAACGATAAATATTGACTTATTTTGGGGTCAATTTTGAGCCTTTAAAGTGCTCTAGCACTTATGATTTGCAGATATACACAATTTTCATTTTCGGTATATAGGTCCTTTGGAGCAACTAAAATATTATCGGGTACAAACCTTATATAAATTCAACAAATATTGAGCATTTCAAGGCAAAAAATTGTTGAAAAAATTAGCAAATTTTTTTTATTACCAAAATGCTCGAAAACAGCTCGAACGATTTTGTTTTTGTTTTCCTTAATCAAAAATGCAAGGTTTTTCTTTTCGTTTGGTATATGTGAAGTATTAGTTGATGTCTTCTAGATATGTTTATTTTATTCACCAAAACCACTTCGTCATCATTGTGCAAACACGTGCATGAGCTGGAAGTGAGAGAAGGAGACAACAGATATGTGTGTGTAGGTATTTCGGCTTTTGAGTAACAGATGTCGCAGTATGTAAATACACACATACGTACGTACATATGTTGATTGCAGTTAATGTGGATCTGTTTTTCTTTTAGTATTCTATGTGCATATATATGTATGTACATATGAATGCATAATACGCGAAAACCTTTTTGTCCTATCAGATCTATACCGTTCTTTCGAATTTACAAAATGCGGTATCAAATTAAAAGGCTTGGCCTGTGGATGTGCAATAACTTCTTATTTTTTCAACAAGAGTGGCCACCTGATAAAAAAACTTAATTCAAATTACTTTTAAGTTGAGTCAATTGTTACACTATGAGTATCGATCGAAATGGTTTTGAAAAGGTTTTATGTTGCCACACTGAGAAAAGAGTTTAGTTACGTCAACTAAATATGGGTTTCTCAACACATGATTTGGTTATAGTTACATTATTTGTTTATAGTTACCAAATCATGTGTTGAGAGGAATATATTGGCCCGACTTTTTTCTGAGTGCACTTGTTTCAAAAAAAAAAGTTCGACCAAAATGAAGGCAAACAAATTGAAGTGTATATCCTGACATGGATGTCCGACGAAAGAGGTTGTAGTTTGAAAATATTTTGCAGAGGGTTGCCACCTTGTTACAAAGTTAGATTCAATATAAGCAATAGGTTAAATAAATTACGGGTCTGAAGCCCGCAACTTAGGTATACAGTGAAACCCGCTTAAGTACCTAACCCGCATAAGTAACCATCATTTTTAGGCACCGTGAATATTTTAATGTAATCTGAAGAAAAACCCCATTTTGAGTACCTCCCCGCATATTTACCCAACCCGTTTAAGTACCTCAAAAAGCTGACATTTTTCGTGAGGTACCTAAGCGGATTAAGTGGTTTAAAATTATTAATTAAAGCAAATCCGTTTTTGTTTTAAAATACTACTATGCACTGTTACCTATTTTTATGCTTCTGCTAAAAATCCTTATGGGTAGGGGTGTCAAATTTTAGAAAAAAGATACAAAACCTTCAATCATTTAATCATGGGTTCTCGTTCCCGAGATATTTGATTTTTTCCAAAATAGAACGGAACTATGTAGAATGCGAAGTTTGTTTTTGATTTGTCTCACAAAAAAGTCAAAGTTGAGGCTGTCTTTTTTATTCCGATCAGATTCTTAAGCCACAAGTAACCTGCAAATAATGATTTCCCTCATTTCATTGGCACTGTTTTTAATGAACTCAGATGAAGATGATGGCCAACAATGAAGTCATTACGCTTCAACTCCCAACGCAGACTTCTTGTCCCGAAAAGGGGCGAAGGATGGAAATGTGTGTTGATAACAACATGAAAAACAAGCATTTAACCTAAATTTCTGCATCATTCTATCGGTGCTCTGGCCCTCTGATTTGCCAAGCAACAAAGTAGCCCAGATGTTCCCCACTTCACTGCACTTGCGTGCCACCAGCCCGAAGCATGCCTTGAACTTTCCTCATTACCGACTGCCACAGTTGCGAGAGTTGAAACAACAAGAGACAATTTACAGTTACAAATAGCGCGAATAAGTAGACTTTAACAGCCAACCAGTGCAACAGCCAAGTCAACAGCAACAACAAGGACGATGAACGAACCAGAAATAAAACATCCAACACGAAGCGAAGCGTGTCGAATGAGATTGCAAGCAGCGATCCTCTTAAAAATCGATTAACCCATTTCCGGTAACCACTGCAATGCGGCGCATATCCTTCCAACCAATGACTGGCAGCAGCAATAGCAACAGCAAGCGCAACAGCAATAATAAGAGGCCATTTCTGCTGCCGAGGCAGAGCATCTGGCTCGTGCGCTGCCGACAAAATGCGAGCTAGCACAGCTCAGGGGGTGCGCCTAGCTGAGGGATGGTCGTGTCTGCCCGGATGTGGTTGCAAGTGGCTGCTGATTATGCGCTGCCCGACTGTCCAGTGTCTATTAGGTTGATCCTTAGCCTCGTCCTCTCCAGCCGCATTTCTACAATGTACGTGTTGTTGTCACATCTGTCTATGGAGCACATTTGTATGCAACATTTCCCGCCTCCCGTACCCTCCGCTCCTTCGCTGTTGCTGTGGTTCATGCAACGGCAAGAGCCTTTTTAAAATTTCAGGGTGGCAAAGGGACACCAACGCCAGAACTTCATTGACGGGCGGGTAAACTTAACGCTTGGTTTCATAATTCTGATGTGCGCACAGTCGAACAACCGACCGATGACCAACCGCGTCGCTAATCCGCATTGTGGAAAGGAGGAATGGGACCGATGCAGCATGGGCTACGTTGATTGGCACCGCGTAGGCGATGCAAACGATTGGAAATAAACCAAATTCGCTGTCAATTATGGGAGTTGGCGGTCGACACCAGTCAGTGGGATCGATAGTTGCTGAGGG
>NW_023458556.1:1748391-1750812 GCF_013731165.1 Rhagoletis pomonella
CCCTCAGCAACTATCGATCCCACTGACTGGTGTCGACCGCCAACTCCTAGAATTGACAGCGAATTTGGTTTATTTCCAATCGTTTGCATCGCCTACGCGGTGCCAATCAACCTAGCCCATGCTGCCTCGGTCCCAGTCCTCCTTTCCACAATGCGGATTAGCGACGCGGTTGGTCATCGGTCGGTTGTTCGACTGTGCGCACATCAGAATTATGAAACCAAGCGTTAAGTTTACCCGCCCGTCAATGAAGTTCTGGCGTTGTGGTCCCTTTGCCACCCTGAAATTTTAAAAAGGCTCTTATCGTTGCATGAACCACAGCAACAGCGGAGGAACGGAGGGTACGGGTGGCGGGAAATGTCGCATGCAAATGTGCTCCATAGACAGCTGTGACAACAACAAGTACATTGTAGAAATGCGGCTGGAGAGGACGGGGCTAAGGATCAACCTAATAGACACTGGACAGTCAGTCGGGCAGCGCATAATCAGCAGCCACTTGCAATCACATCCGGGCAGCCTCGCCCATCCCTCTGCTAGGCGCACCGCCTGCGCTCGCATTTTGTCGGCAGCGCACGAGCCAGATGCTCTGCCTCGGCAGCAGAAATGGCCTCTTATTATTGCTGTTGCTATTGCTGCTGCCAGTCATTGGTTGGAAGGATATGCGCCGCATTGCAGTGGTTATCGGAAATGGGTTAATCGATTTTTAAGAGGATCGCTGCTTGCAATCTCATTCGACACGCTTCGCTTCGTGTTGGATGTTTTATTTCTGGTTCGTTCATCGTCCTTGTTGTTGCTGTTGATTTGGCTGTTGCACTGGTTGGCTGTTAAAGTCTATTTATTCGCGCTATTTGTAACTGTAAATTGTCTCTTGTTGTTTCAACGCTTGCAACTGTGGCAGTCGGTAATGAGGAAAGTTCAAGGCATGCTTCGGGCTGGTGGGACGCAAGTGCAGTGAAGTGGGGAACATCTGGGCTACTTTGTTGCTTGGCAAACCAGAGGGCCAGAGCACCGATAGAATGATGCAGAAATTTAGGTTAAATGCTTGTGTTTCATGTTGTTACCAACACATATTTCCATCCTTCGCCCCTTTTCGGTACAAGAACTCTGCGTTGAGAGTTGAAGCGTAATGACTTCATTGTTGGCTATCATCTTCATCTGAGTCCATTAAAAACAGTGCCAATGAAATGAGGGAAATCATTATTTACAGGTTACTTGTGGCTTAAGAATCTGATCGGAATAAAAAAGACAGCCTCAACTTTGACTTTTTTGTGAGACAAATCAAAAATAAACTTCGCTTTCTACACAGTTCCGTCTCATTATGTTCTATTTTGGAAAAAATAAAGTATCTCGGGAACAAGAACCCATGATTAAATGATTCACTTATTGAAGGTTTTGTATCTTTTTTCTAAAATATGACACCCCACCCATAGGGATTTTTATCAGAAGCATAAAAATAGGTAACAGTGCATAGCAGTATTTCAAAACAAAAGCGGATTTGCTTTAATTAATAATTTTAAACCAGAAAATTTACATCGAATATACTTAATCCCTCCTCATTGCTTATTAAAAATAAATTTATGTATGTACATATACAGTAAAACCTCACGAAAAATGTCAGCTTTTTGAGGTACTTAAACGGGTTGGGTAAATATGCGGGGAGGTTCTTCAAATGGGGTTTTTCTTCAGATTACATTAAAATATTCACGGTGCCCAAAAATGTTGGTTACTTATGCGGGTTAGGTACTTAAGCGGGTTTCACTGTATACCTAAGTTGCGGGTTTCAGACCAGTAATTTATTTAACCTATTGCTTATATTGAATCTAACTTTGTAACAAGGTGGCAACCCTCTGAAAAATATTTTTAAACCACAACCTCTTTCGTCGGACATCCATATCAGGATATACATTTCAATTTGTTTGCCTTTATTTTAGTCGAACTTTTTTTTTGAAACAAGTGGCAACATAAAGCCTTTTCAAAACCATTTCGATCGATACTCATAGTGTAACAATTGACTCAACTTAAAAGTAATTTGAATTAAATTTTTTTGTCAGGTGGCTACTCTTGTTGAAAAAATAAGAAGTTATTGCACATCCACATGGCTTGGCTTTAATTTGATACCTCATTTTGTGAAATCGAACGAACGGTGCAGATCTGATATGACGAAAGAGTTTTCGCGAACTACGCATTCATATGTACCAGAGCTGTAAAACTGTGAAATCATATGAAATTAAAAATCATCAATGTTATGTTATTATGTTTTCATTGAATTTTTCCTTGTTGGGGAATGTGGCTTATAATTTTCCAATTCTACATTCACTCAAAGTAGATACGATTGCACACATTAACATATTCAAAGAAAGATTGAAAAAACTGAATCACGAAACATTAACTTTTAACACTGAATAAGCATTCAGATGAATGCAG
>NW_023458556.1:1750912-1755069 GCF_013731165.1 Rhagoletis pomonella
GGAGTTGGCGGTCGACACCAGTCAGTGGGATCGATAGTTGCTGAGGGGAGGGGGAAATGCAATTATTGTATGTGAAAAATATTGATTTTGTGGTGTCGGAGAGCCGACCGAAGCGAATGTAATTAGGTGAATTAGTGAAAAGTGTTGCAAGGACTCGATGAGGTAATGAGTGAAATGTGGCTGGAATACTACGGATTTGCGGTTGATTCTACGTTGCAGGCAAACCAGTCTAATTAAAGTGGATTGTGAAATAACTGAATTTGCAAGCATTACGTTTCCATTAAACACAAAATATAGGCAGGCAATAATTCATAATAAATCATATTCGAACAGCGAAAATTGCGCTATTATCTAATAATAATATCTCAATGGGTACATACTTGCATACAAGTGTATAAGTGCCCACGACTTAAATATAGATAAGTACATATTTATGTACCATAAATCAGTCATAATTGGGTATATAAAAATCTCTGCCTTAAATCTAAAAATCCATAAATTAATAATTAATAGGGGCTTTTCTCCTAATAAGTTAATAAGTGGATACTCATATTCCAAGCTAACATAGTCTTTGGTAACAAATCCTGTCCTAAATATGCTATAATTTGTTCTAAACAGAGCAATGGCATTTCTAATTTTGATGCGGTCATAATTTGGGGCTTCCCCGCTGTAAAACATAAGGAGCTGATTTGAATCCAAATTTTAGATATAAAGAAAAAAAGCCTAAATTTGCAATACAACTATCGTTTAATACTTTCAAAGAGGAATGCATAATTTGGGTGGAAAGATTTGAATACTTTTTTAACGTACGGCTAAGTAGCTGGTCTTTTCTAAACCCCAATGCTGTTAGCTCAATCGCTGAGTAAGCTTTTAGCGCCCCAGTAATTGACTTTGAATTGCTTTGCTCTTGCTCGGATTTCAGTGCGTAAACTGGAGCAATTCAAAACGAAGTTTTTCTAAAACATTTTAATATGTCAGCACTCTCGTTAAGCGGCGCGCCTGCCCACATCCCTCTGGCACCTGTCGCATATTTGCACTTATCTTGTCAGCATATTTAGTTCCAAAAGGCAGTCTCAGGGGTGGCACAGCGATAGTACCTATGGCGGTGGAGTCGGAATGAGGCGGCCGGGTATGTAAATTAAATCGCTGGCATTCAGCTCCTTGCAACTTCTTTCAGCGCCAGGCGACGCGACGTGTTTTCCAACCAGCACCAGTCGAGCAGCGTCCCGCACTTGCCACAGGGGTATTGTTGCAAGAGCGGCGGCTGGGCGGTGGCTGGGCGACGTAGCAGCGAGATGCGGTAACAGAGTGCAACGAAGCATGAACCGCGTTAATTCGTCTTTTGTTGCAAATACCACACATTGCTGCACACACCCACACTCACACACTAGAAAAATCGTTTGCTTTCTTTTAAACGGCAGACGTGTGACGCCGGCTAGGATAACGATAACAACAGCGGTGGCGGCGGCGACGGAGACCACGGCGGCACCAACAACAGCAATGCAAAGTGGCAACAGTGTCAAAGCAAGCGCAAATGCACAAAGCCTTGTCGAAGGTTAGCTAGCTGGGGGTTGGCAGCGAGGAGCGGAGTTGCTGCTGCTGCAAAGCGTAGAGATAGAAGAGTGAATTTGAAAAGTATGCTATGGACAGACAGACAGTAGAAATTGAAGCTACAATTTAAATCACCGAGCGGAAACAGAGATGCAAAGCGATGGAAATGGAAATAAGGGAACAACAACAACAACAAACTACGGACACCATAGCAGCCACACTTGTTAAGCAGCATAGCATGGCTGAAAGGACTGCTGCTCTATGTGGGTGGATGGGTGAGCTCAAAGTGCGACGGGCGAGCTGCCGGATGCTGGGAGTATAATAGCTGAAGGTTATTTCTGAATTCATTTGCATGAGGTTGCCGGCTCGTTGCGGCGTTGTGTGTGCGCCTTTGTTGTTGGTGCAAACGTTTCGCACTCTATGTATAGTCAGTCGGCAGCTCAGCTTGCGGTTGCTATTTTGCTAGCATTTTTGCAGTCATTCCTCATTCGCTTTTGGCCAGAAGCCACATGGCATTTGTCGGCAACAGCAGTGGCAACACAGCAACAGCAACAACACTGGCTAAATGAAGAATGCCTTGAATTGCAGTGAACATACCATGCCATGTGTGTATGTGCGAGAGTATGTATTTTTCTTTTAAAAGCGCACAGAATATAGGAAAACGTGAATGAAAAATAGAGAAATGCTTTTGGCATCCCGACACGTTGCGACACTGGCTCCTCGAACGGAAGTGGCTGGGAGTATGGCGCGTTTTGGTCTATGGTTGAGAACGAAAGGGCAGACAGTGGGCTGCTTCATGCCTGAAAGTAGGCAAAAGCGTTATTAAAGATTCGTTTCATTTCATTTCGTTGCAGCTCGGTGCTTCTCACCGCCACTCTTTATCTTTCTTTCGAATATTTTGTGTAAAATAAGTGTTAAAATTGCAATGGGAATTGGAGTGGAAACGACATTACACAGTTGTCACGTTTGAAGAGAGTGCAATGCATTTAGGCTGACGGAGTAATTTGGAAATTTCCATTTATTTGCAAATTCACAACACCGCTCGGCTCCAAACCAAGAAAAAAAAAAACAAAAAAAACACAGATAAGCAAATGTTTTTATTTAAAATAGAAAAGGCCAGCGTCTGCATCTAAGGCACTTGCTTAATTATTAGTCAGGTTAAGAGTTTGCTTTTAGGCGCACAACCGCCGAACAAAGAAAAATGTCTGCAAACTTTATTAACTCACTCACTCGTAAGAACGGAAATTTACTCAGACATACGCATGTACATATGTGTATGTATGTGTACCCTGCAGCCATCCAGTCAGTAAGTAAATATTCCAGTAGATCACCTGGTAGAGGCATACTAGCTCGTTAACTGGAATCAGCTGATGCAGCGGCTTACTAGTTCGGCAATTTTTGAATAACTTTGCTTGATAAAATCGCCGGAACTGGAAATAAAATTCATTTGTAAAAAAATTAATTTATACACACCATGAAAATTAAACGAAAATCAAATAAAAGGGCTCTTTTTTAAATTTGGTGTCAAAATATGCAATAAAAAATTTATTGAAAAAACCTTAAACAGAGAAATTAAAATAAAATAAGAATTCCGCTTGCCGGGGCTGCACCATAGCGACGTAGAAGCGCAAGTACAATATTAAATATTTATTCATAAAAAATTAAATAGATTTATAGGTCTCTATAGAGTGACATTTTCTTAAAAATATTCGATTTGTAAATCAGTTAAAGTCTTTTTTTTTGTATCAATTTGGGTGTAAGTGTATAAGCATTTATAATTGGCCACAGCCAGACTAGTTATTCCGATTAGTATTTATACTGCTCGAGTGCCACGGTAAAATCAGCAATTGCCACAGATTGGCAAAAAAGCTGGAGGACAAACAAATAAAGCTGAACAGCAAACTGGTGGCATTCTGGTCCACAACTATTAGCTTTCCCTGCAGGGTATGGGTATGACACATACTCGTATAGACGTTTAAAGAATTGTTGAATTGTGCTTAGCTGCAAATAAAATTGTTAAAGAGTTCATTGAATGGAGAGGAAATCCAATTCCAACTGCATTTCCATGATAGTTTTTCTGTTCCAGAGGAAGTTGCTGCCTCACTATTATTTGTCTCCGCCACATATTGCATCTATCTATGTATGTACTTCTGTGCCGCACATTTCATTTCATGCAATGCGATCTATGTATGTAAAAGCCGGTTGAGGGGACTCGGCATGTTCATGTTGATTATTTCCTTGCGGTCCTTGCTCGAAGTTTCCAAAGAAAAACCGCAAAAGAATGCAATTTTAGCAACTTTCGATACCAAACTGCAAAAGCTGTTGAATTCCTTGTCGGCACTTCGCCACATTACCCCCGCACTAGGCAATCTATCTGTGTGTGTGTCTGCCTTGTCCCGCAGCCCCCTCTGTGGAGTTGCGAACACAATCGAGCTGCAATTGTGTGTGGCATTCCGGACAAAAAGTCGAAGCATTAAAACTGACGTTGCCCGGTAAAGCTGGAAAGTTGTGGTATTTTCACATACGCACAGCCGCACCCACAGCTCCACTCACATACATAAACATATCTGTGTGGTAATGCACAAATGCGTATGTGCGTTAGTGAG
>NW_023458556.1:1755169-1757133 GCF_013731165.1 Rhagoletis pomonella
ATGCCATGTGTGTGTGTGCGAGAGTATGTATTTTTCTTTTAAAAGCGCACAGAATATAGGAAAACGTGAATGAAAAATAGAGAAATGCTTTTGGCATCCCGACACGTTGCGACACTGGCTCCTCGAACGGAAGTGGCTGGGAATATGGCGCGTTTTGGTCTCTGGTTGAGAACTGAAAGTAGGCAAAAGCGTTATTAAAGATTCGTTTCATTTCATTTCGTTGCAGCTCGGTGCTTCTCACCGCCACTCTTTATCTTTCTTTCGAATATTTTGTGTAAAATAAGTGTTAAAATTGCAATGGGAATTGGAGTGGAAACGACATTACACAGTTGTCACGTTTGAAGAGAGTGCAATGCATTTAGGCTGACGGAGTAATTTGGAAATTTCCATTTATTTGCAAATTCACAACACCGCTCGGCTCCAAAACAAAAAAAAAAAATGAAAAAACAGATAAGCAAATGTTTTTTTTATTTAAAATGGAAAAGGCCAGCGTCTGCTCTAAGGCACTTGCTTAATTATTAGTCAGGTTAAGAGTATGCTTCTAGGCGCACACCCGCCGAACAAAGAAAAATGTCTGCAAACTTTATTAACTCACTCACTCGTAAGAACGGAAATGTACTCAGATATACGCATTTACATACATATGTATGTGTACCCTGCAGCCATCCAGTCAGTAAGTAAATATTCCAGTAGATCACCTGGTAGAGGCATACTAGCTCGTTAACTGGAATCAGCTGATGCAGCGGTCTACTAGTTCGGCAATTTTTGAATAACTTTGTTTGATGAGATCCGCCGGAAAAGGAAATGAAATTCATTTGTAAAAAAACTAATTTATACACACCATAAAAATTAAACGGAAATCAAATAAACGCGCTCTTTTTTGAATTTGGTATCAAAATATGCAATAAAAAATTTATTTAAAAATCCTTAAACAGAGAAATTAAAATAAAATAAGAATTCCGCTGGTCCATAGCGACGTAGAAGCGCAAGTACAATATTAAATATTGATGGCCTTATTCATAAAAAGTAAAATAGATTTATAGGTGACATTTTCTTAAAAATTTTCGATTTATAAATCAGTTCAAGTCTTCTTTTTTATTTTTTATGAATTTGGGTGTAAGTGTATCAGCATTTATAGTTGGCCATAGCCTGACTAGTTATTCCGATTAGTATTTATACTGCTCGAGTGCCACGGTAAAATCAGCAATTGCCACAGATTGGCAAAAAAAAGCTAGAGGACAAACTAATAGAGCTGAACAGCAAACTGGTGGCATTCTGGTCCACAACTATTAGCTTTCCCCGCAGGGTATGGGTATGACATACTCGTATAGACGTTTAAAGAATTGTTGAATTGTGCTTAGCTGCAAATAAAATTGTTAAAGAGTTCATTGAATGGAGAGGAAATCCAATTCCAACTGCATTTCCATGATAGTTTTTCTGTCCCAGAGGAAGTTGCTGCCTCACTATTATTTGTCTCCGCCACATACTGCATCTATCTATGTATGTACTTCTGTGCCGTACATTTCATTTCATGCAATGCGATCTATGTAAAAGCTGGCTGAGGGGACTCGGCATGTTCATGTTGATTATTTCCTTGCGGTCCTTGCTCGAAGTTTCCAAAGAAAAACCGCAAAAGAATGCAATTTTAGCAACTTTCGATACCAAACTGCAAAAGCTGTTGAATTCCTTGTCGGCACTTCGCCACATTACCCCCGCACTAGGCAATCTATCTGTGGGTGTGCCTGCCTTGTCCCGCAGCCCCCTCTGTGGAGTTGCGAACACAATCGAGCTGCAATTGTGTGTGGCATTCCGGACAAAAAGTCGAAGCATTAAAACTGACGTTGCCCGGTAAAGCTGGAAAGTTGTGGTATTTTCACATACGCACAGCCGCACCCACACCTCCACTCACATACACAAAAACATATCTGTGTGGTAATGCACAAATGCGTATGTGCGTTAGTGAG
>NW_023458556.1:1757233-1757468 GCF_013731165.1 Rhagoletis pomonella
AGTTTGGAAGTTGTGCCTTTCTAATTTGTATGCAAGCTATATGCTCTAGTTTAGCCTTCCGACTTGCTCTGCTGTCTGGCAATTTGCTCAAAGTGATTATTATGATTGTCTTTCAAATATCGCAATTATCCAACTCCACTCATTAAGTCGCTTAATCATACTTTTGTGTAATTGGGTAGTCCATGCAAATTAACGTCGGCTGGTTTAGGTTGTTCAGATGATGTACAACAACATT
>NW_023458556.1:1760468-1766715 GCF_013731165.1 Rhagoletis pomonella
AAAACACAGTTTGTTTGTTTTAAAATATTTTAAGCCACTCAGGAATGAAGTTTTTATTTATACAAACCAACAATCAACATTTTAAAAGGAATGCCGAGTGAATGCAGACTATGTTGATTCAATCATTTTACAGCTCTGACGGAAACATAGACATCGGAAAAGCTTAAACTAGAAAACGCCCTATCCCAAAAAACTTTTCAAGAACGCCCTATTTCAGAATTTTGTTGAAGAACGCCATATCTCAGAATTCGGTTCAAAAACGTCCTAGCCCACATCAAAATGTATTGGAAATGTGCTGGTGTAAAGCGTTTTTGAATCGGCAGCTGAGATAGGGCATTTTTGAAACGAATTCTGAAATGGGGCGTTCTTGAAAAGTTTTTTTGAGATATGGCCTTTTCGAACTGGCTACCGAGATAGGTCGATATTCCACTCAACAGTCGATATAAACTCCTAAAATTGGATTTAAAAAACGAGAAAAGATACCAAAATTACATTGCATAACGCCGAAACTGGTCGATTTTTAAACGAGATGAAGGAAATTCGTTCCAAACTACATATATATACATATGCAGTCACACATCATTTCCCTAACCTGTTGGAAGAATTAAAAGAAGATAAATGAGTTATATTTTAAACCAGATTTTTAATACATTTTTCGAAATTCTTAGATTCAATATCGCATTTAGACTGTATGGTAGGGACGATATATAACTAGAGTTCACTCTTTAAAGCAAAACTCTGTACGTTTGTATGAAAATGTGAAATATTCGATAGTTTTTTACAACAAACATATGACAACGTTTCGCACTTTTAAGGCGGATTCACCGTTCGTGTCCGAATACTTTGTGCTGACCACTCTTTGTTCGAATCAAATTGATTTGGATTTTCTGTCCGAACGACTTGAGGATTCGGGTTGCCGCGTTCTCTTTTATATACGTTTGCAACTCAAAATCATATGTAGGCAACAATATCATCAGCTGTTTGCGTCAGAACAAAATAAAATGTGCCAAACTGAACGGTAAACCGTACTTGAGCACCCTCTCCGGCAAAAATGTTTTGAGAGGAGCAAATAAAAAGTTGTCCGGACACGAGCGGTAAACCCGCCTTTAGTTTCACACAAACGCACAGCTGAAACCCTGACCGAAATGTTAAGAGCCAGAGAGAGAGCTTTGCTGTGCTGTTCGTACGTCGCTTCGGCAGTTAAAACGACAGCACAAACGAAGCGCAACGAATATTTGAGGGCCATTGTGTGCGGTTAGTGTTTAACATAGTCAATATTACAATTCGACTAGAAAAAATACTTTTTGTTTTCGGTGACTTGGCACTATTTTGAAATCTCAAATATTATCACCACTGGCCGAAGCTGGTCGCAGTAACCCAGCGAGCTTAGCTTATATGACTGACGTGTCACATAAGGTTTCCAATCCGTGGACGGATGTTACGACTCGAGCCGATGGTTAATTTAATAAGGTGGTGTTACCGACGAATCTGAATTTTTCGTTACAGAAAGCTTGACGTCAAAATTAAGTGTTTGATGTAATTCATCCCGTCATTGTTAATCGTATTAAAATCTCCTAGACAAGAACGGTTTTCAAAGTTTTTTTTGGCCGTAAAACCCAATCATGCGAGCATTGCAGCTTGAATTTTTCTATAAATTCGAAAAGAAAAAGAAATTGAACGTCACATTCCTATCGTTATCCGATTCGTTTGCGAGCATTCTGTCCGCTGGGAATGAGTTTTAGTTTGTGTGCGTTTGTGCTGAATCGGGGATTAATATTTGAAATTGACATCAATAAATTAATGAATGGTTGTCATTAAATTTTCGGCGTAATGAGTTCAATCACGCGCTGTCTGCATAGCTTTCCAACAAAAAAAAAAACAAAAAAAAACGTTTTTAAGGAGGCAAGGGGATTCAGTCATGCAGTGGCTAGAAAAGTTTGAACTTTCGCTTGAATGAGCTTATTTAGCCCTTTTTTGTCACTTAGAAGAATACTCATGTAGCTTGCGCCTTTAAATAGGCAAAGAAATTATTTTTCTTGTACGATGTCGTTAATTTATCAAGCGCTTCAGCGGCTGCAGAAGGCTACAATGAAAACAAATAGAGACATAAATAAAAATAGGTCAATCGCCCTGCTCCAACTGCGCACCATGAAGTTGTGAGCCATCGTTAAGAAATTAAAAGCTTTGAACCATTGAGCTAACAAGCTTTGAAACAAAGTGGAAACTGCTTAGCCCAAGCGGCGCGGCAGCGGCGGGTGCGACTGTTACTGGAAGGAAGCGATGGTGCACACTTGCGTGGCATTTTCTTTGCTGTCTTTCGGCTCGCGCACACATTTTCAGATACATATTTATTACAAACTAACATCGATACGATGTGTGCATAGTTTGTCGCCTAATATGGTAAAATAACCGCTGAAATTACGGCCATTAATGCACAGTTGACAGGGAGAACACATAAAGCTCCATATGCACCCTTGTATCTCTGTGTCTTTTCGAATGTCCTTTTGCTTGAAGTTCTTGTTTTTGCCATTGTTGCCATATCGATTTACACACTTCGGCTGGTACAAGTATTTTTGTCATTATGTCTGTGTAATCGCTGTATTGGTATTGTGTGGGCTGTCAATTAAAATTGATTATATTTAGTGGTTTGTATTGGGTTTTGTTTGCAGGCGTCGCTTATTTAATTTGCCACACAATCAACAAAAACCACCCTGCACTGGGGTGTCTGTTTGTGTGTGTGTGTGTGTAAATGCACATTCAATGCCCCTCTCTGTGGCACTTTAAGTGCGTAATGGCACTCCTTTTTGGCGGCGTCATTATTTATTTACTTGCCTTCTACTTACACTCCTCGCATCTTGAATTGTCTTTGTCGTCATTGGAATGGCGGTGAAGTAGACGGGGTGCGACAGATCGCTCGGACGGGCTGCTTGACGCGGCCGACAAAACTGGAATTCAATACAAACGGCAAAGTAAAAGCAATTCCTCAGGGATTCATTAAGTTGTGCTATCGAGGCCTGAGCCCATTAGCTCTGCACACTCCTAGACGCGCATTTATATATCGATTACATATTGACAGCCCGAGTCGTTTTAGTGTGTGTGTGTGTGTTTGTCTCTGTGTAGCAGTGTACTAATTAGTATTTCAAGTACTCAATGCCATATGTAATGTACAAACATATATTAGCATCGGTCAGTTTTAATGCGCCTATGAGCTGCCGGCGGGGAAGTTAAGGAGCCAAACCACTCTGGGCGCCGATGCATAATGTAGTTAAATAATATTGACTTGCCCCATATAAGATGACCACTCAGATGCCATTCGGCTCGTGGCCTTTTGCTTTTGATTAGTGAAAGTATGAAACTCAATATGTAGTCGACAATGGAGGTCCGCATAATTGACGACTGACAACAACAACAACTGGGTGCGCATAAAACAGAGCAGTCACAGCAAATCAACATTTCTGTCTATATTACTTTAAGCATTGCTTCTTCTGGTTATATTCGCAAGCAAGTTAGTCACTTTGAGTTGTTGTTGAGTTGTTAAGCAGCGATGTGAAAGTGAAAACGGCGGATTGCTCTGCCACTCCGAATCCCCCCGACACCATTAAAAAACCATTTTTCAATCAGCAGGGCTTAGCGCCAACCAATCAGCCAAATGTGGCACACTTAGCTCGGCAGATATCTGACTAAAAGCCAGTGATTTGAGTTGGAGATACTTCGAAATTCTAAAACAATTTGGAGGCATTTTGAAATACATGTACACTTTTGTGCTACATTCGATTTAAAAAAATGGCAGCCGATTTGTTTCTTCAGTCATTGTCGCTTTCTTTCAACACAATCTCCATGTAATGTGGGTGTTATTATTATTGTTGTTTGTGTTTTGGGGTGCTAGTGTTTAGCCAAGCCCTTGAGCTGTCGCTTGAGTGAAATATGTATTTTGTTCAATACAAAGTAAACAGAGAAATTGTGGCAGTAGCACACTCACACACAAACACATCCGCACACCGCCACGCACGTACACACGCATGACGCTTGTAGCCCAGTTATGCATACTGGCACTGCCATACCATTTTTACGTAAAAATCAAAACCCCTACAGAATTCTAAATGTTAAGCGCTATGCATTGGGTAACCGCTTACACGGAAAGCCCATTTAACAGATCCTTATGTGACAACTCCCATGCAAAGCTAAGTGTGCATAACTGGGCTATTAGACGCAATCACTCTCGCTAGATACCCGATTTACGATTTACGTAAAATTTGCTCACTGTCATGCTGTCATGCTGTCATGCAGGCAGGCAGAAGCGATATCAACGCATCGTTAAATCCAGGCCAATGGGGAAATAATTGAATGGCGTGCGCTGTGGGAAAAGTTCTTAGCTTTTCAAATTTAGAGCTTTCAAACGGGAATCTTTAGTACATAAATTTCGAAATAACTTGCAATAAATCGCAGAATTGAAATTTGAATGGCCGACTCTCAATAGTCAGTGAGGACACCATACGCTACACATACAATGGGAAATGGTAAGAAGAAACGAATTATCGAAACTGAAGAAAGACGAAAATTCCGAAAATGCAGAAGTTACCACAGCTCGATTTTTTTGTGATTTACGAGCGCGGTTAGCTGCTGGCATGATGTGGCGATCCGAGGCAGTTGTAAGTGCCCATATGCACCGTCGCAGATGCCGCTGCTGCTGAGAGCGGCGTCCGTTTCGCAATAAATTTAAATTCAAAAGCAAAAATGGGGGGGAAAAAACGAGGCTAGTGGACCGCCACGTCGTTATGGCCAGTAGTCTACAACTTTAGGGCCCCAGCCACATAATTTATGCTTAAGTAATCGATTTTCTTTAAAACTCCGCGCAGCGCTTTCATCTTGGCGCCGCTCATGGAGGCGAACGCGCAGGGTTCTCGTTTCGCTTTCTTTGTGGCGAGACGTGCGCTCCCATAAATTCGCAGGAGCCAAAGACACCTCAGCACTTTGCGGCCATCCAACATGCATTCCTTCTTCTGTAAGCCGCCATGCCGCAGGATGGAACTAAAACAAAATGCTGCGGCAGCATTTGGTTTATATTATACTCCTATCGGCGAAGTTGCGCATCTTCCTTGAAGCTATCGCGCTCACACTTTCACACTTTCGACGTGTGGCAGCACGATTTTGCATTTTTGGCAACCGATTCCTTTCCTGCCACTGCCGTGGATTATGGCTTGCTCTGCATACCTGCCTGCCAGCCAGCATACATATATCTCACGTACTTCGACATCTATTCGCTTGTTCGGTTGCACATATGGTATTTTTATGCATTGCATATTTCCCGGTGAACTGTGATTTAGAGGCCTGCAAATTATGGATGCGACTGCAATGCGTCACCTCCAGATGCACACACACAAACACACACACACTACTTCATACTCGCAATTTATGATTATCATGTGCCCACTATGAGCAATAGCAGTTGGTACTTTTGTGGCCATTCGCACTGGCATTCTTACTTTTTGAGAAATATTTATACCAACAAAAATGTGATTGTTTTTCCTACCCCTTTATAAATGTGTCCTCTTCTTCTTTTCATTGCAGCTGTCAGTTCGATGAAGCCCAACATGGACTCAACAAATTGCATCCTAGTCCAAGATGTAAAGTCGCAACCACACGACTTGCATGGCAACGTGAAATCCAGTGGAATCAGCGCCAGTGGCGGCCAATTGCCAACCGCCTACCCCACAGAGGAGTCAATACAAACGAGCACATCGGACCACAGTGGAACCAGTAGTGGCTATGGAGGCATGCAGAACTCGGCGCCGTCGCTGCAGCTTCAACAGCAGCAACAATTGCTGCTGCAGCAACAGCAGCCAAATGCCATCAATCATCAACAGACATTGGCCGGCGTCCCACAAGATGCCACCTCCCATCTGCAGGACCAATCGTACACGGCACAGCAACAACAGTCCTCACAGCATCAACAGCAGCTGTTGAAATGGCCGCAGGTGGTGGAGTTGAAGGACTTCAATGAATTCTACCACGCCAACATACCACCCTATCAGTTCTGGAACCTCGAATTTCGCAACAAGCACCCGGCCTTCATACGCTTCAATTTCACGCTGCCGTGGGGCGCCAGCTTTGCGGTCTATTCGCGCCGCAACGTAGCACCTTCTGTTACGCAGCACGATTTCGTCGAGTTCATCAAGGGCGGTCGGCTGGATAGTCACCTGCGGCACAAACGCGCCGCGCAATGGCGGAATGAAAGCGTTCAAGGCTT
>NW_023458556.1:1766815-1774294 GCF_013731165.1 Rhagoletis pomonella
AAACATATCTGTGTGGTAATGCACAAATGCGTATGTGCGTTAGTGAGTTATTGTTCTCATCATAGCTTTAGTCGATTCGATGTACGGCAGACTTTTTTTTCGTGGTTGAACAAATTTAAATCGAGTCATTTCCTTTAATCAACTTTCTATAGACAGCGAAGGATTGACACAGCGCTGTGAATGCTAGTGAGCGGGGGGGAGGGGGGGGGGGGGCGTTTGGGGAGAATGCTTGGTCATCACTTAAGCTGCACAATTACCATCAAATCAGTGTTCTCGCTACCCCGCCCGTCTTAACTTGACGGCCGCAGCGCTTGGCGACATTTTACCGCTGCCCGCGAAAGAGGAAAGTGTTTGCAACAAACAGTTCCGGGCGCTTGCCACACTTTTTGCATTGCAATTTATATTCAATTAAAACTTTGCCGTTTGTCACAAACAACAACCGCCGCGTCAGGAGCGCCACGACTGCAGCTGCTGCGGGTTCATCCTGCGATGTCTTTTGACGCCCTGAGGAGAACAATGACAAAATTACAGTTGCTTAATTAGAAATGAAGCGAACACAAGTTGTGCGTCGGCAGTGGTGGTGGTGGCTGGCTTTGGCTGCGGTTGTGCTGGCAGCAGTGGCAAATCACGCACGGCAGTTGAATAGATCTGCATGGCAGAAATGATGATTTTCGTTGAGACTTCGTGGACAAGGATGAGCGACTACTTTTTCCTGTGCGAAATGAATTTTTAAGTGAAAACATAATTGAACTTAGCATTTCTAAGGTGCAGTAGGCAAACAAACGTGCGTGTGTTTGTTATTCGATGGATGTAAGGTTCCAAGCCCTCTTAGGTGAGCAGGCGTCGGGTTATAGGAAAATATACTTTTCACAGAGCGGGCCTGAGCTATCTCGGTTTTGAATTTTCTTTTTTCATCCACCTTAATTTAGCGATTCCAATTTTTCTTCTGTCATACTGACGTCTACAAAATGTTTCCACTTAAAGCAGTTATTTAGCATCCCATCAGATCAAATGGCGGTCCCCCTGTACAGCCTAGCTCCAGTTTGGCTACAGCTACAGCGAATGAATTTAAGCAAGGAATTTAATTTAGCACGCGCTCCCTTCAGTGTGCGCAGCGAAATGATGCGAACGAAATTAATTTCTCTTGCTATTTGGGGCAAGGCTGCAAGTTGGCAAGACGAATGGAAAGTCTGCGCTTTCTGTTTGCTTTGCAAATACTTTACTCGGAAAAGTCGTTTTCTCTACTAAATATTGAATTAAAGGATGAATATTTTTGTAGCTGGTGGACGCGCCCTGAATTATACTATCCGCAGCCCAGCCCGCGCGTTGCATTTGCATCTACACGCTACCTACCACTCAGCGTCAGAACCAGTGCGGACTTACGCAAAGCAGATGGCTTTCCCCACTTGCCATCTGCCACAGCAGATCACAGAGTGGTGATGTGCCGCTTCCTCCCGTGGCAAAGTTCGGACAGCACGCACCCGCCGCCTCTTGCGAAGTTGCAAGGACTTGTCAGAGATTTATGAGCCATCAAAGGCTATACTAATATAGCGCAAGTGCTCGCCTGCACTATTGCCTTCGACGTTTATTGCTGGCGCGTCGGCGATCGAAGTGCGGCTAATTGCACGCGAACGATTTGTAAATCGGCGCTGGAGTCCAGCAGCAGCTGAAGAGGCAAATATGTATGCGTTTGCTTGAGTTAGGTCATTTTGCGTGAGGCGCTCAAGGGAAGGCAAATCCACTGTAGAGGAATAACTTGTTGAAGGCTGAATGAATGCCTGAAATTCCTTTATTCTTCCATCTTCTTCGAAAACTTTTCGTCTTTTATTGTTTTAAAAACAAATAAACGATGGCATTCGACTGCAGTGCTATTTAAATTATCTCCGCACAGTTGTGTTATTTAAAGTTTGTCTGCACGGATGCCGGAAGTGCGGCTATGCGCATGCAGTCTGCTTGCCAATGAAATGAAATAGATGTGGGCAACTACTTCTACATATCGATTGCAATAATTCATCGATTGTTGTTGTTGTTGTTGTTGTTTTTGGCCTTGTTGCCATTCTTATAATGCCAACAACTGCGCTCTTGCTTGTGGGCTCGCTCACCAAATGCAATTAATTCCGTCGCAGACAACATAACACCAACTAGCAATGCAAATCAGCAAGGGGCGGACCGCCGTGGTGGGTGGGGAAGCGGCGGCAATTATTTAAAGTTTTGTATGAGCAAAAGCAAACCGCAATTACACTATTACAACATGCACAATCATGTTGGCATACAACCAGGCGCACATTCTACAGCCACATACATATATGTAGATACATACATACATACGTTTGGCTGGCACACGGACCAACTTTTGCAATTGCAAATTTCGCAAGACATTTTCCAATCATTTAAATTATGGCAAACATTACTTACTTAGTTGTGTATTCCAGCAAATGACTTTTGCCAATGGCAACGATGGCAGCAAACATGCCAAGTGAACGACGCGGCGCGTAGGCGTCTTGGGACACTGCAAGAAAAATATACAAATGCACATATTTGAGTTGAGAAAAGCTCGAGCCCATCTTCAAGTTGCGCAAGGATAATAACTGTACTTTATTTTACGCTTTCGGGCTTTAGTTAAATGATGATCGTTCCAAAATCCCGCTCAATTATTTAAATACTTAGTTGTTATAGAAGGCCCAAAAAAAAAAGGCTAGTAATGTGGTTCTATACGTCAAGCTGACCTGTTTCAACGATTGAATGTGAAAGTTTGCCGCTTTAAGTATCAGTGCGGAGTTAGAAGACGCGCAAGCATCTGTCAGCCAGGTCTTACAAGAAGAGAAAGTTTTCTGTTGCCACTCACAATGCATTGACACTCAAATGCATATTCGCTGCTTGTGAAGCAACATCGCAAGATTTCGAAATAAAATTTTTACGACATTTGCGCCAGGCTTTAGCGAGTGATTTTGCATAATTATTTCAAAAACGCCGTTTTTGGATTTGTGACAGTCTTTTAGCAAACAAGCGATATCTTTGTATTTGTATATGTATGTACATAACCACATAGATGTTTATTTGCTTTTGCACCACACTTTGTCGTCGTAGCAGGCTTCGGCTGTGGCGTCGTTGGTTGTGCGCCGGAAATGCATGTTCCTTCGATAAATTATTCTCTTGGCTGTTAATTTAACTGGTAGATACTTTTTTGTCATTGTACTCGATGTCGTTCTTGTGGGAGGCTCAATTGGGTAAGTGCAATTAAGAAAATGCTTCATAAATTTCCTTCAACTTGGTCCTTACGCGGTGCTGTGTCGTCGATTTACTTCTTGCTAGGGCCGATTTGCATTCTGTCTAAGAAGAAGCACTTATAAACCCGCATACACACATTTACACATACATACATATTGAAATATGCACATACAAGCACAGATTGGTTCTTAATTGGAACGGGAGTTTTGTATCGAAAATATTACATATCCATTTCGTATATAACTTGTCTGGAAATTACAAAGGGTCCACTACAGAATTTATTGCAAAATTTGCGCTTCTTTAAATTTCATTCAAATAATTTATTTTTAAGGAGATAATACTTCCGACCCTTCTTTAATTTTAATATTCCAGAAAAGCGTGGAATTTTATAAATAAACATATGGGTTAATCCGAAAAATAGTCAACCAAAAATGGAAAAGATTCATGCAATTGAAATTCTCGTATTTTTTTTATAAAAATGGCATAAGAAATGTGATTTGCCTCACTTTTGCTAATTATTTACAATAAAAAATGTTTTTTGTTTAAAAGCTTTCTATATGAAAAATGTGGGAAATTAAATTTTTTTATGAAAAATGCAAAATAAAATCCAAGATGGCAAAATATTGCCATATGAAATTTAGGGGCAAGACTGTGGATCCGTGATCTACAAATTTTCTTTCTTCGCACAAATTTGGCTAAAAGCTTTAATTAAATTGTATACACATACACATATTATTTTTAGCATCGCTGTTTTTCTTGCATTTGTCCAAATTTTTTTATTGAGTACAAAATCTTTGCCAAGTGTTCAAACTTCCGCTCCCAGTTGCCTGTCGCGGCGGTTGTGTGTTGACGGCCGGCCACCCTAACTGGCGGTGGCGTGCGAAACAATAACAATAAATACGATCCACAACAAACTGGGGATGGCATACAAATGTGCATTATTTGTTTTTGTATATTGCCTTTCTGCCCGTGTTTGTAATGAATGCCCCAACCCTATTAGGAAACTTTATGACGTTGTTTAGTAGTTTTGAAGTAGTTTTCAATAAAAATGTCAGAGGAAACTGTAAAATATCCGCTTTGGGCGCGGCAATGCGCTTGGAAGTAAGTAGCGTTGTTGTTGTTGTTGTGCTCTCGTTTTTCATTTCCTGCTAGGCCAACGGGTCGCGCCGTCATACAAGCGATTTATGAGCGAAATTCGCAAAACTTTAAGCGAAAAGCAATAAAAGACTTAAATAACAAAACATTTTAAGGAAACACAAACAATGTGGCTGTGTGGAACGGAGAAACGCCAAACTGCAAAGTATTCGAAGCTGCAGTTGGCCGGATTAAAGTTTAAGTATTTGCGATCCAAAAGTTGCGTATCATCGCGAAGTTGAGCGCCAGCGCCAACTCAACGCCGGCACATGAAGCCGGAAGCGCTGAAATGCCTAGAAAATGGCCGGTCTAGGGGGGTTGGTGCGTTGGCAACGCGTAGATGGGGAAAATGAAGGCCTCCTCGTCGACGCCTTATTTGCCTTGCGGAGATTTTGAATGCCAGCTGTCTATCGCCACTTTCCATTTCCATTACCATTTCTTTCTCCGGCGAAGCGTGCCGGCAACAACAAACAAATTACAGCTTTGCAAACTTTCTGACACCTAACATCGACTATGACGGCCACTACCGTCATCACGGCCGTTTCCCAAGTACTTCTTTCATTTCTTGCTTGCTTTCTGAAAAATGGAAAAGTGAGCCAACTACAGTCGCGGCAGTAAAATGCAGCGGCATTCGCCTGTGGGAGTTATAAGTAGAAACATTTAATGTAATTATATTCCCACTTTTGCCAAGACTTCGACCATACTTCGCCTGCATTTTAGGTGCAGGCTCCGCTTTCTGCGAGACTTGCAAAATACGCAGCGAAGTTTCAATTCCTAAGCATGGCATTCGCAGTAAGGCAGGCGTTTATAGCAAATAATAGCTCCAGCGTGGAGCCAAATTACTACAGCGATTATAATTTTATAATATCCTCCATATGAAAGTGTGCAAGCACAAGCATGTATGTGTATATGTATGTATGTAGATATGCGCAAAGTTTAACTTTAATTTTGCAACTTCACCGGGCCTTGAGCGTGCTTTGCCTATCTATTACTCTTCGAACTAGTACATATTTACATGCATAAGCATTTATACGCACAGTTATACATATTTATATACTTAGATATAATTATATGAAAGAAATCTGCACAAGAGGCGTGGAAGAACTAGTATACATACATATTGCCTGAGGAGAATGATATCTTCAGGAAGGTGGTTTAAAATTTGCATTGATCCGGTCGGAAGACTTCGACCTTTTCCTCTCGCGCTAAAACTGGAGGGCGAACGACTTAAAGGCTTGCCACAGGCTGCGATACCCTTCGAAGCTGTTGCTCCCTGGCCCTACGTCTTAGTATAGACCTGCATATTTTCTATCTGCTGCTAGGCATAAATTGGTAAATTTTTCCCGGTGAGTATTCAACAATTGTTCTGTGCCAGCCGTAAAAACCATGACAGCGGCTTTAGTGATAGAAAAGAGCGAGTTCAGATCGGTTTCAGCCGAAATTTCAGTCTGATTGTCCGCTTCTATATTTTAGATCACCGCCTAGGGACACTCAATTTTGCGGCTCTTTTTCACGCGTTGCCCTCCTCAACAGCAGCTTTATTTGTCCGATTCTGTATGATAGTCTGCCTCTGAAATTATATATATGAAATATTTAACATTCTCCTTGACTTTCAATTGAAAACTTAAATTTTCTCTGTGTTTAAAGAAAAATGTAAAATACCTCAAATCATGCGCCGTACACACTCCTTTCTTTTGGTCCTTAACATGTTTAGCAAATAACTCCAACAATAGGTAAACACTTTTTCTATGCTCCAAAAAGAAAGGCCAGCATATCCTGATATGGTTTGCTTTCATTCAATTTCCCATGGTCTCTACTCCGTAAACCTCACAGCTGCGAACTGAGACAATGTAAGGAAGGCACGGACAGCTTTTACCTTCCTGCAGGGTTTGATAAGAAATAAGATAAGAAGGTCATGTGGTGTGAGGAGTTGAGGACGAAGGCGTAGTAGTAAAGTAAATCGAAGGTAAAGAAAGTACAAAGTGTGTTTATACACACACACACACACACACACACACACACACACATGCTCGCAAAGGACATAGCATTTTTTGTGGTTACTTTGTTGCTTTGCCGTTGTTGTTGTTGTTTGCTTTACCACAATATTTGCATTGTTTTGCCCAGCTCATTCCTCTAACAGGCCGCTGGCAGTTTCTTTGGCATAGACAAACAAATAGGGCATATGAAAACTTGCAACTTAAAAGTTCCTCCATTACCTGCATATACATACATAGGTAGTTGTTGTGGCTGTACACTTTCCATATGCCAAAACGACCCTCTCCTTAACGGCAGAGCTCGCCAGTTGCCACAGTATTTGTTTGTGCGCGTTCAAGCGTTTTAGTTCATTTACCGCCTTTGAGTGCCTTTTTTCACACACTTGGCGCCGAGCTTTGCCGCTGCGATCTCACACAAAGCGGCTGCAGCAGACAGGGGTCTAAGTTTTATGACTGCTAAGTGTTACAACGGAAAAAGTGCTGAAGGAAAGTAATTATAGTTACATGGTCCTTCAACCCCGGAACACGCTCCTCCTTGTTTTTTTTTTGCTCAGGACACACCTTTGTTTGCATGTTTTCTTTTTATTGGGCATTTGAAGTTCTTGCTACTATTTAGTACTTTGCCTTAGCCATTGCCCCGTTCTGGCTGCAACCTGAAACAGTGGCCGAACTCATAGACTGACGAAGAGCAAAGGGCGAAGGCTCTAAGGATTGCGGTTGGGCAGCGACAACATGCAACGCAGCACGGAATCCGATAGCTATTTGCATTCCCCTTCACCCCGCCCCAGCAACTCACATATGAATACAAATACGAAAGCGATGGATAACAGGAAGCAGAGAGGGTTCGAAAAGGTGCTGAGCGGTAAACACCGTCCCAATCGAGTGTGAATCTAACCTATAAAAATAATCATAAAAATGACAAACAAAACATAAAATTTTATTTTCCTCAGCTTTCGATCGCATTAGTGTAAAGGTTAAGTAGGCCAGGCGGGCGCTAACATTAGCAGAGAGTACTACTTACGAATACCTTGCGTTGTACGCATAGATGGAATGATATTAGTGGGAGCTGTTGCTATCGTTCGTGGCATCGCTTAAATTGATTTTACAAAGTAACAACCAAAAT
>NW_023458556.1:1774394-1776083 GCF_013731165.1 Rhagoletis pomonella
CGTTCGTGGCATCGCTTAAATTGATTTTACAAAGTAACAACCAAAATGAAAAATGAAAAAAAAAAAGAAGAATAAGCGGTGTAATAAGAACAAGAAGAAAAGGACCAACCAAATGGCAATAAAAGCAAATGTTTCGAAAATGATGGCCCGTTCCAATAAGCACATAGAGTGCGCATAAAAGGATATTCGTGAGATGTGAGAATGGTTTTGTAAAATTTTTCTCGCGATAAAAATGAAATGTTTTCTGCGAGTGCAACAGCAGTGAGAATATTAGTTATTTGATAGGGTAATAAATGCAATAGAACAAGCTGAGAAGTGCATAGGAATGCGTGTTCAACGAGAATGGCATAATTTAGAGAGACAGCCAGGCATAAAGTAGACGGAAACATAGACATCGGAAAAGCTTAAACTAGAAAACGCCCCATCCCAAAAAACTTTTCAAGAACGCCCTATTTCAGAATTTTGTTGAAGAACGCCATATCTCAGAATTCGGTTCAAAAACGTCCTAGCCCACTTCAAAATGTATTGGAAATGTGCTGGTGTAAAGCGTTTTCGAACTGGCTGCCGAGATAGGTTGATATTCCACTCAACAGTCGATATAAACTCCTAAAATTGGAGTTAAAAAACGAGAAAAGATACCAAAATTACATTGCATAACGCCGAAACTGGTCGACTTTTAAACGAGATGAAGGAAATTCGTTCCGAACTACATATATACATATGCAGGCACACATCATTTCCCCAACTCAATGGAAGAAGTAAAAGAAGATAAATGAGTTATATTTTAAACCGGATTTTTAATAAATTTTTCGAAATTCTTAGATGCAATATCGCATGTAGGGTGCATGATAGGGACGATATACATATAACTAGAGTTCACTCTTTAAAGCAAAACTCTGTACGTTTGTATGAAAATGTGAAATATTCGATAGTTTTTTACAACCCAGCAAAAAACACGATTACCACAGAAACGAAAGTGGAAACGAGCTAGGCGATGGGAATCGCTTACCGTTTCGCTTCAAGAAGGCCTTATTTTAACATGGGCATGTCATTGGAGGTAAGCCCTTACCCGCAGCATTACCTTCAAACGAAGGTAGAACGCATGGATAAACAGAATCCAGAGAAGCGAACAAAGAATGCCTTACAGAGAAACTAATGTAGAATGCCTAGATAAGTACATACTTATTTATATTAAATTGAAATCAGAAAATGTCTTAAAAGGTTAAAATTAATTAAAATTTTTATAAATCAGCGTACATATGTATATATTTAGGTATTTAGATTTTCTTTAAAATCGGTATGTACATACAGGCATATTTAATTAAGCTTAAAATTGTACTTCCTCACTCTTGTACGTCACTTCATTGACTGACTTCAACTTCGCTGCAAATTGAACAAGGCAAAACATGATTTTTATGCGAGACAAATTTCCACAGAAAGTAACGGTAGAAAAAGAATTTTTGGATATTCATTCCATTTTTCAGCTGACTACGATGCAGCATTCTACTTTGCATTCCCCGAAATGAAGCAAAGAAGCGAAAAAAAATAAAATATTGTAGGACATTCTACTTTGCATTCCCCGAAATGAAGCAAAGAAGCGAAACGAATAAAATATTGTAGGACATTCTACTTTGCATTACCTGAAATGACGCAAAGAAGCGAAACAAATAAAATATTGTAGGACATTCT
>NW_023458556.1:1776093-1776719 GCF_013731165.1 Rhagoletis pomonella
GAAATGACGCAAAGAAGCGAAACAAATAAAATATTGTAGGACATTCTACTTTGCATTCCCGGAAATTAAGCAAAGAAACGAATTAAAAAATAAACATTATAGGACATTCTACCTTGCATTCCCCGAAATGAAACGAAGAAGCGAGATAAATAAAATATTGTAAGACATTCTACTGGCAATGCCTAAAAGAAGCGAAAAAATTCGAAGGCATTATAACGCTATGCCTTCTAGAACACGTTACCACTAAAAGCGATTACCGATTTTTTGCTGGGAGCTTATGTCGAAAGGCTGGCTTATGGATAATGCGGCATTCGCAGCATACGATTGCGAATGCCTCATCGGCGCCGAGCCGATGAAGAACTTTTGGCAAATAAATGCGCAAGAAATAGTTCCAAATTCCTTGTCATTTAAAGAATAAAGAGAATGCCGCATTATACTAAAGCCAGCTTCCCGACATAAGCTACTGTTCCATACCAAGAATGATAGAATACAAGATTGCGCCAATCGAGCTGAGAGTAACTGGCCGTGACGTCATTAAATACCAGAATGAGAGAGCAAGACGAACTCGACAAGAAAAAGAGGAAGCATCGAACAAAAGGCAGTATTGCCAAGTTTTGAATTTGAAA
>NW_023458556.1:1776819-1779959 GCF_013731165.1 Rhagoletis pomonella
TATTTAAGTCCAACAATTGCAACATAAAATAGTTAAGGGCGTTGCAGCAGAGCAGCCGGGGGCGGGGAGGCGGCTCGGTCGCATGTGACAAGGACCGGATGCCAACAGCGCACGACGAAGAAATTCGGACATTTCAATTCATTTAAAGCTGATGAACCGCATTCGATGGCACTCATACGCAACGGTGGTGTGCAAATATGCATTTCTGCTCAACGAAGCAAGCGGCCGAGAGCTGAAGAGATGAAAGTGTCTGTCGGCAGCAGACTTTCAAGTTTCATAAGTAGTATTTTGGCATGTTTTAATAAGAGGGCTGCGTCTGTAAAATATTTACATTATTTACAATAATTCTTTACTTGTAAATTATTGTAAATAATTGTAAAAAGTGTAAATAATTTACAATTTACAATTGTTTACAAAATTTTTTTTACAATAATTTACAATACTTTTCAAATATTTACAATGTAAGTGTAAAAAATATGAAAATTTGTGTATGTGGCACAACCCTGCTTAATACTCGTAAGTAATAGTGATGGAGAACTATCGATGGGGCTACCGATTGTATCGATGGTTTCATTTTGCCGCCACTATCGAATTTTTCTAAACACTATCAATAGTTGTAGGTTGTTCATATTTTTGGAATTGCACTATAAAAGTTGCATATGCCTACATATGTATGTATTTATGTTGTGAACTCCTTTGTTTGTAAACATATTCTTCATGGTTTTTGTTATAAAATGCGTAACTGAAATACACGATCTCATTTTTGTGTATATGTACATATAATCCTTATGATTTTTGTAGTTAAAAAAATGTGTTATTTAAGGAAAAGATTTCTTCCTGGCTGTTGTTATCTTATATAGTAAATGGAAGAAATTAACAGGCGATGGAATCTGCCAAATTTTTTTTGGACCATACAAAATTTATTCAAATTTGCCTATTTACAAAATGTTATGCCCAGTTTCACCAATCAATTATAAATTTGTCGGGCCGTGATAATTTAAAATCACAAATTTTTTATGGGAGATTGTGCTATTTTAAATTTTAAGTTGGATACCTTTTAAAATTGATTGGTGAAATTGGCCATTAGTGTTATATCTCAACATAAGTAAGAGAGCTTTTGATAGTATGTATACACTGTCGATAGTTTTCCAACACTAGTAAGTATGTATGTTTGCGTATATGAGTTATTGCTTATGTGTGTGTATGTATGTACCTACCCTGCAAAAAATTGTGCGACTAATCTCTAAAGAGAGTATTCCGAGATTACTCTCAATCGGGTACAATTGGGCATTAATTAGTCCCAACTAGTCTCTTTCGGGTACTAATGGAGATTAATTAGTCTCGACTCATCCCTTATGGGCATAATTGGAGATCAATTAGTCTCCAACTCATCTCTAACGGGTACTATTAAGGATTTAATGATATGTACGTACTTAGTCAAAGAAATTGCATGTGCGGCGTTGGCACGCAGAGAGAGTATTCGCCTAACAAAACTGAGCACCCCGGTTCGAATCTCAGCTGGCGCAAATTTTTATTTTTATTTTTTAAAAGTGACTAGTCGCTTTTTATACCCGTTCGGGTATAACGGTGAACAATTAGTCTCTTCATAGGACATGCTCGAACAAAAGCGAACAGTTCATTCCATATAAAGAGATCAAAAGTGGTATTAGTCGCATGCTCCTTTGCGATTGCTCCCGGAGTCATCCCGGATTAGTCCCATTTTTTGCAGGGTATGTGTGTATTGTGTAGTGCGTTGGAGCAAGCAATTAATTTTGTTGTTATTCATTTGTTGCTTTTAACTTTTACCTATCTACCAGTGTACATAGGTGCATACATTCATATGTATGTACGATGTATGTATGTATTTTGAAGACATTAATGGCACACTAGCAATGCTGAGTGAGTGACTGACACTTGTCAATTCTTTCCTTCTGTTGTCGACGAATTGCTTTAGCTGCCTATTTTAAGGATAATGACAATTACATTTGAAAATAACTGCACTTAGGTGTGTGCATTGTATGCTTACATACACATCTATAGATATTTAGGTAATATTTATTCACTTATACATACATATATATGTATGTTTATGGCAGCCCAGCAGAAAATGAAGTCGCAATTTTTTACGGGATACTTTCTCTTGTAAAAACAGAAAATCGAGGTAGTCTAAAAAAATACTTAGTACCTTAAAAAAATTCAGGTTTTTTGTAAAAAGACATGATTAGAAGCGAACAAAATTTTGTTGGAATTTCACTTTAAAGGATTTTATTTCGAACCTCCTATTTAGATATGCACCATCAAGAATTTTCAGGAAGAAAAACTTCGGACAAAATCCTACAACTTCATACTGAGGGCAAGCTTATTTTACTCTCACGAAATTGCTCTCAGTTACAGGAAATTACAGGAAATTTGTCTGCTGAAACGCTTTTCGGACTAAATCCTGCCTGCGATTTGACATTTTGGCGCGACTATGAATTCAAACTTGTAAATTTGACAAAAATGCCACTCTGAGAAATCACGCACGCAAATTAATTTCGGTTAATCAAATGTGAAAAACTTGCGTGTGCGCGTAGGAAAGCTCACGCCGCACAGTGGCGCCTGAGTGGGCAAAAATCGAAAAATTCGTTATCTGCAATGTGAACGTGTTTGCTATTTTTATCCAATAACAAGTAAGAAAGTCTAAGTTAGGGCGGAGCCGAACATTAAATACCCGGCGCAAGTATTAGATAGATGGTAAGCCGGGGTGTATACATTTTAAGAAAATTAGCGTCCTTAAAATTCGAAATATTGAAATTTCAAGTATTTCTGAAATTTACCGTTATATGAAAAGCGGCCGTAATTTTAGTCCGATTTCAACAATTTTCAATGGCTTACTTTTATGTGGCAAGCACAATAACCATACCGAGCTTGGTATAAATTGCTAGAACGGTTAGCGAGATACATATATGTGATCACAAGTGGGCGGTGCTAAGCCCATTTTCCAAAATTTTATCATAAACGTATTTCTTGGTAAAGAATTGTTGCAAGCATCAATTTTGAATAAATTAGCTTCAATATTTACTGATTTATCGAAGATTTTGTACTTCTCGAAACTACCGTTATATGGGATGTGGGCGTGGTTATTGTCCGATTTTAGAAAT
>NW_023458556.1:1779969-1782582 GCF_013731165.1 Rhagoletis pomonella
GTCAAAATTTTATAATATTCTTATTTCTCGTCTAAAACTCATTGCAAGTATCAATTTTGAGTGAATTATCTTCAGTAGTTACTAAAATATCGCAGTTTTAGTTTTTCTGAAAATTACCGTTATATGGGAGGTAGGCGTGGTTATTGTCCGATTTTTTAAATTTTTAGCCATTTAGTATGCTGTACTAAGGCCAACAACTGTGCCAAGTTTGGAAGAAATTGGTGTAGCGGTTACCAAGATATACACATGTAACCATAAGTGGGCGTGGTTACGCCCATTTTCCAAAAATTTACAATATTCTTATTTCTCGTCTAAAACTTTTTGTAAATATCAATTTTGAGTGAATATTCTTCAGTAGTTACTAAAATATCGCAGTTTTCGTATTTCTGAAAATTACCGTTATATGGGAGGTAGGCGTGGTTATTGTCCGATTTTGCCCATTTTCGTTTTAAAATCGGACAATATCCACGCCCACATCACATATAACTGTAATTTAGAGAAATACGAAATCTTCGATAAATCAGTAAATATTGAAGCTAATTTATTCAAAATTGATGCTTGCAACAATTCCTTATCAAGAAATACGTTTATGATAAAATTTTGGAAAATGGGCGTGGCACCGCCCACTTATGCTGATACATATATATCTCGGCAACCGTTCTACCAATTTGTACCAAACTCGGTGTGGTTATTGTACTTGCCACATAGAAGCAAAACTCTGAAAATTACTAAAATTACGGCCGCTTTTCATATAACGGTAAATTTCAGAAATGCTTGAAACTTCAATATTTCGAAATTTAAGGACGCTAATTTACTCAAAATTGATACACCCCGGCTTACCATCTATCTAATACTTGCCGGGTATTTAATATTCGGCTCCGCCCGAACTTAGACTTTCTTACTTGTTTTTTTAAGAGTTGCTAAAATTAGATTGTTAAAAAACTGCACCGAAATTTGTATCTAAGTTAAATTAATTAATTAGAGATGGGTATCAATCGAAATGTGTATTAACTACACTTAAAGGGTTGCCACCTGTTTACAAAATCAAATTCCATTTGACTTAAAGGAATAAGGTAACTGAAATAGATAAGTATCACCTCAGAGGTGATCCACGGTAAAAAAAAAATAAAAATTACCGTAGATCCACAGTAAAAAATTGCGGTAGATCCACGTTAATTTCTAAGAGTGTATTTGCTGTAATTCACAGCGTTTTAGAAGTGCGCGAATAAATGCCTTTTTAACAGTGGATCTACGAAGAAAATTACCTTGGATCCGAGGTTATCTATTTTTTTTAGCAAACTGTAATCCAAAGTCCTCCGATTGGTACCGTTGCAAAGCTGGGGATCCCATTTTCAATACTACCCCCTTCTAGGTACGAGAACCTGCTAGATTTTAAAATATTTAGTAATAAAGTTTGTTTACTTGCAGTGAACACCACTATATATTAGACAAATCAAGAAACATAGACATACACATGGGTAGATAGAATTCTCCTTTCTGTGTTGCTGGAGAAGAGGAGCGGAACTTTTTTCTGCATAGGCGGTCTTCGGTCGCGCATAGGGAATCGAAGTTCACCACAAAAAGGCACACACAGTAGTGAGTAGAGACTGCTTACTGAATACCAGGGTAAATCGCTTCCCATCCAGGGAAGCAGTGATCAACGTCATTTTCGCCGGATTAGAAATTGTGAGCAGGAGAAATTATTGGTGGTTGTAAACTACCACAACGGTCGAAAATAAGTATGTATTGAAGAAGGGAAGTGATTCTCACATTCCTAGCAATGAAGATTTTTTCTTCTTAATAGACTTAAAAAAAATCATGTCTTCCTAATTTTTATCAAATTGCTTACACAAAATCATCTATGTATGTAAATGTGTACAAATGTACATACACACATATGTAGTATATATGTACGCACGTGCAATTTATTTGGTTTTGTTAGTTTGCTTTGTTTGTGTTTATTTTGACTTGATTGTTTTGGAATATTTCATTAGTTTTGCATTTTGAGTGAAGTTTCCAGTGGCAGTTCAACACAAAACAGTTGCGTTTCAAACGATTTGACAATATTTGCTTACATTGCACGCAAATTCATATATATATATATACACTCGTGGTCACGCAAACCTTACCACCATTAAAAAAAAAATTTAGAATTTTGTAAATTAATAAAAAAAAATTATTTTGATTTTTTAAATTTAATTCGAACCGCAGCAAAAACTATTTATATATAGTTCCAAACTTTGTACAAAATTTAGAAAAATTAATAAAAATTGATCAAACGTTTCATTAAAATTTTGGGTATGCCGTTTAATGGCCCATTTAATTGTAGTAAATTAATTTTTGGTGGCTCGAAATTCTCGGTGTTTTCTGAAATTTTTTTGTCGACGTTCTTGTGTGGCTTTTTTTATGTAACGAATGCTACATCGTAGCGAAAAAATGTCAAAAATCAACCAGAACTTTGAGCTACTTCAAACCTGCACTTTATTATATTAATTTTCCTTAAGACTTTTATTAAAAAGTTTTAAGTTTCGATCAAAATTTTATATATTTTGTACAAAGTTTGAAGCTTTTATTTATGTAGTTTTTATTGCGGTTTGAACTACATATATTAAA
>NW_023458556.1:1782682-1787773 GCF_013731165.1 Rhagoletis pomonella
CGTAAATTGAATTTTTCTTTATTAAATATTTATGTGCATGCATTACCCCACATATGTATATGTACACGCGTGTATTTATGTACATATGTATGTAAGTAAATGCATATTTAAGTCCAACAATTGCAACATAAAATAGTTAAGGGCGTTGCAGGAGAGCAGCCGGGGGCGGGGAGGCGGGGTCGGTCGCATGTGACAAGGACCGGATGCCAACAGCGCACGACGAAGAAATTCGGACATTTCAATTCATTTAAAGCTGATGAACCGCATTCGATGGCACTCATACGCAACGGTGGTGTGCAAATATGCATTTCTGCTCAACGAAGCAAGCGGCCGAGAGCTGAAGAGATGAAAGTGTCTGTCGGCAGCAGACTTTCAAGTTTCATAAGTAGTATTTTGGCATGTTTTAATAAGAGGGCTGCGCCTGTAAAATATTTACATTATTTACAATAATTCTTTACTTGTAAATTATTGTAAATAATTGTAATCAATGTGAATAATTTACAATTTACAATTGTTTACAAAATTTTATTTACAAAATGTTACAATAATTTACAATACTTTGCAATTATTTACAATGTAAGTGTAAAATAAAATATGAAAATTTGCGTAAGTGCACAACACTGCTTAATACTCGTAAGTAATAGCGATGGAGAACTATCGATGGGGCTACCGATAGTATCGATGGTTTCGTTTTGCCGCCACTATCGAATTTTTCTAAACACTATCAATAGTTGTAGGTTGCTCATATTTTTGGAATTGAACTATAAAAGATGCATTATGCCTGCATATCTATGTATGTTGTGAACTCCTTTGTTTGTAAACATGCTCTTCATGGTTTTTGTTATAAAATTTTTAATTGAAATACACGATCTCATTTTTGTGTATATGTACAAATAATCCTTATGATTTTTGTAGTTAAAAAAATGGGTTATTTAAGAAAAAGATTTCTTCCTGGCTGTTGTTAACTTATATAGTAAATAGAAGAAACGAAGAAATTAACAGGCGATGGAATCTGCCAAATTTTTTTTGGACCATACAAAATTTATTCAAATTGCCTATTTACAAAATATTATGCCCAGTTTCACCAATCAATTTTAAATTTGTCAGGCCGTGATAATTTAAAATCACAAATTTTTTATGGGAGATTGTGCTATTTTAAATTTTAAGTTGGATACATTTTAAAATTGATTGGTGAAACTGGCCATTAGTGTTATATCTCAACATATGTAAGAGAGCTATTGATAGTATATATGTATACACTGTCGATAGTTTTCCAACACTAGTAAGTATGTATGTTTGCGTATATGAGTTATTGCTTATGTGTGTGTATGTATGTACCTATGTGTGTATTTTGTAGTGCGTTGGAGCAAGCAATTAATTTTGTTGTTATTCATTTGTTGTTTTTAGCTTTTACCTATCTACCTATGTACATAGGTGCATACATTCATATGTATGTATGTACGTATGTATATATTTTGAAGACATTGATGGCACACTGGCAATGCTGAGTGACTGACACTTGTCAATTCTTTCCTTTTGTTGCCGACGAATTGCTTTAGCTGCCCATTTTAAGGATAATGACAATTACATTTGAAAATAACTGCACTTAGGTGTGTGCATTGTATGCCTGCATACATATCTATAGATATTTAGGTAATATTTATTCACTTATACATACATACATATGTATGTTTATGGCAGCCCAGCAGCAAATGAAGTCGCATTTTTTACGGGATATTTTCTCTTGTAAAACAGAAAATCGAGGTAGTCTAAAAAAAATACTTAGTCTCTTAAAAAAATGCAGGTGTTTTTGTAAAAAGGCATGATTAGAAGCGAACAAAATTTTGTTGGAATTTCACTTTAAAGGATTTTATTTCAAACTTCCCATTTAGATATGCACCCTCATGAATTTGCAGGAAGAAAAACTTCGGACTAAATCCTGCAACTTCATACTGAGGGTAAGTTTAGTTTACTCTCACGAAATTACTCTCAGTTACAGGAAATTACAGGAAATTTGTCTGCTGGAACGCTTTTCGGGCTAAATCCTGCCTGCAAATTATACTGCTGCTGGAACGCAACTAATATATTTATTTTAAATAAAGTGTTTTAATTAATTTTTATAATTAATCATCTGACCAACACTGATATTACAAACATTTATTCTAACTTGGTGTTTACACAGGACAATCTTGTGAAGACATAACAATTTGCAACTTCCCCTCCTAGAGAACTGTCATTTTGCTCTCTCAATTTCCTCGACTTTGCAAGTTTTTTGGATACATCAACACCAAAACTGGATAGCTTTTGATAACTTTTGACTACATTAACACGCATAGTGTCTTTGATTTTGGGCAGTGACGTTTACATAACAGCCGCCCCCTAAATTGGAGCGCTAACAGGCCAGCGGCAGTTTACTCTCAAATATTTCTCATGCACATACAACTTGTACGGGACCAACCGGAATTAAACGGCGTGCGTAAAACGCTAACTCAATATACAAGATCTGCGTTGCGTGACATTTCGATCTGACATTTTGGCGCGACTATGAATTCAAATTTCGCTCAACAAACTTCTGTAAATTTGACAAAAATGCAACTCGGAGAAATCACGCACGCAAATTGATTTCGGTTAATCAAATGTGAAAAACTTGCGTGACTGCGTAGAAAAGTCCACGCCGCACAGTGCCGCCTAAGTGGGCAAAAATCGAAAAATTCGTTATCTGCAATGTGAACGTTTTCGCTATTTTTGTAAATACAATTTATTTAATAAAAAGAATTAGACAGAAATTTCCCTAAAAATTAAATTATATGCCGCCAGAAAGCCACTAATGTCGACAAATTGTATACTAAGAATTTTAATGAGAGCGAAGCCATGCGTAAGCTCTTCATGGAAACAAATGTCAAAAACAAATTTTTTTAAATAAAATGTTGGTTTGACGTTTCTTGTTTCCATATAGACAGTAGAGAATTACAGGATTTAAAATTTTGGAATAAAATTAAACACAGGGTGTCCCTGCGGTATTCCAGAAAAACAATTTTTTTTAGACAAAATTTCAAAAAATTCTAAATTTTAATGGAATGAATAAAAAATATATATGTAAAAATAGGTTATTTTTTATTATTTTATTAAATAGTACGGGTTTTTTGCTTTAGAAAAAGCAATTGCTAATTTTTTGCACTTTCTGAAGTAAATGCTACGTTTTTTTTACTAATGCATAAAATAATTTTTTAATTTTTTGTCAGTGCCATGAGATCTGCACGATTCGTTCTATTTTCAAAAATGACATGTCAGATTAAAAAGCTTGACCTGTGGACAACAGAAAGTTTATTTTTTTTTAAGAGTTGCCACCTGTTAAAAAATTAGTTTGTTAAAAAATTTTATTCAAATTTGTATATAAGTTAAATGAATTATTAAGAGATGGGTATCAATCGAAATGTGTATTAACTACATTTAGAGGGTTGCCACCTGTGTACAAAATCAAATTCCATTTGAACTCAAGGAATAAGGTAACTGAAATAGAAAGGTATCACCTCAGAGGTGATCCACGGTAAAAAAATAAAAATTACCGTAGATCCACAGTAAAAAATTTCGGTAGATCCACGTTAATTTCTAAGAGTGTATTTGCTGTAAATCCACGGCAAAAAATTACCGTGGATTCACGGCGTTTTAGAAGTGCGAGAATAACTGCCTTTTTAATAGTGGATCTACGAAGAAAATTACCTTCCAAAGTCCTCCGATTGGTACCGTTGCAAAGCTGGGGATCCCATTTTCAATACTACCCCCTTATAGGTGCGAGAACCTTCTAGATTTTAAAATATTTAGTATTAAAATTAGTTTAATTGCTTAGTGAACAACACTATATATTAGACAAACCAAGAAACATAGACGTACACATTGGTAGAGAGAATACTCCTTTCTGTGTTGTCGGAGAAGCTCGGTGGAACTTTTTTCTGCATAGGCGGCCTTCGGTCGCGCATAGGAAATCGAAGTTCACCACGAAAAGTCACTATTAGTGACTAGAGACTGCTTACTGAATACCAGGGTAAATCGCTTCCCATCCAGGGAAGCAGTGATCAACGTCGTTTTCGCCGGATTAGAAATTGTAAACAGGAGAAATTATTGGTGGTAGTAAACTACCACAATGGTCGAAAATAAATATGTATTGAAGAAGGGAAGTGATTCTCACATTCCTAGCAATGAAGATTTTTTCTTATTAATAGATTTACAAAAAAAACCATGTCTTTCGATTTCCTAAGGGGTTAAGTTTATTCACATAGCTGAATAGGTACGCTTTTGTGCGAATTTTCATAATTTTTATCAAATTGCTTATACAAAATCATATATGCATGTAAATGTGTACAAATGTACATACATACATACGTTGTATATATTTACGCACGTGCAATTTATTTGGTTTTGTTAGTTTGCTTTGTTTGTGTTTATTTTGACTTGATTGTTTTGGAATATTTCATTAGTTTTGCATTTTGAGTGAAGTTTCCAGTGGCAGTTCAACACAAAACAGTTGCGTTTCAAACGATTTGACAATATTTGCTTACATTGCACGCAAATTCATATATATATATACACTCGTAGTCACGCAAACCTTACCACCATTAAAAAAAATTTAGAATTTTGTAAATTAATAAAAAAAATTTTTTTTTGATTTTTTAAATTTAATTCGAACCGCAGCAAAAACTATATATAGTTTCAAACTTTGTACAAAATTTAGAAAAATTAATAAACTTTGATCAAGCGTTTCATTAAAATTTTGGGTATGCAGTTTAAAAGCCCATTTAATTGTAGTATAATTAAGTTTTAGGGGGCTCGAAATTCTAGGTGTTTTCTGACATTTTTTTTTGTCGACGTTCTTGTGTGGATTTTTTCATGTAACGAATGCTACATCGTAGCGAAAAAATGTCTGAAATCAACCAGAACTTTGAGCTACTTCAAACCTACACTTTATTATATTAATTTTCCTTAAGACTTTTATTAAAAAGTTTGAAGTTTTGATCAAAATTTTATAAATTTTGTACAAAGTTTGAAACTTTTATTTATGTAGTTTTTATTGCGGTTTGAACTACATATATTAAA
>NW_023458556.1:1790773-1797354 GCF_013731165.1 Rhagoletis pomonella
CTTTTATTTATGTAGTTTTTATTGCGGTTTGAACTACATATATTAAAATATATATATATATATATATATACATATTTTATTAATTACAAAATTCTACCACATTTGAAAAGAAGTGGTGGCAAGATTTGCGTTTCCACGAGTGTATGCATAAAAAAACAAAGTGACGGCATAATAACATCTCGAGAATTTTAATTTTACTACCTACATACAAACACAAACATACGGATACAAAATTTTTTATATTTTAGTTGCATGTATGCAAACAACAATTTTTTGCCGAATTTTTTATTTTAAATATGACTAAAATATTATTTGTTTAGCCGGAAACGTTCGACGAAAACTTTTGAATTTATTAAAATTCGGACAGGAGCTGGCACGTTAAGCAAACTGAACTTTATGTTTCGTTTTAAGGCAATATTTCTAATAAAGTTATTATATATCTACTACATATGGATATTTCCATGCAGCCGTACCCAAGATTCGTACGGTTATGGAGTAATCTATACATACATACATATATTAAACTGTAACAGGCCGATGTCTGTACATTAAAGATATTAGAGCAACATGTTTTGAGTCATAGTCATAGTCACCGTAGTAATTTTAAAATTTCAAAATTACATTTCTCGACTGAAAAATAAGATATTCGAGCTAACTCGACGGCGCACAGTGTGCTTTTTTAAAATTTCATGCGAATTATTCGTAGCGCTTTCGACAGAAGCAATATTTTAATATGAAACAAGATGGCTTTGAAAGCTAATGTAATTGCCTTTCAAGGAAAAATATTGCCATTGAGCCACAACAACTCCTTGACCTTTAAAATTTGGTCAAAAAAAGTGTTCTTCGAAAAAAAAACATGGGAAATCCAATGGATATATTTTCCCAAAAACAAAAAAAAACATTTTTTGTATTTTATTTATACAAATTTCAAAAATGCATCCTTCACACAATTTTATATCCAAAAAATTCCTCGAACACGTGTTAGTTTATTTCATGTATAGAACCCATAGAAAAAATGTTAAGCCAATCGAAAGTGTGACACCAAATTTGGTGTCCGATATGAAAGAGAATGGCTCATATATGGAAGGTATGAGAATCGGTTGCAAAGTATATTTCATAACGCTAGATGCTGGGGGCGTGGCATCTTCCATACAAACCGAATATGTATTTCATATTGCATATCTCTGGAAGTGTTCACGGTAGAGTTCTCGAACATGGTATGGAGATATATGAAATCAATCCCATAGTCTTAGAGAAAATTGGGGCTATTTGAAAAGCGGGAGTGGCGCCTTTCAAACGCACTGAAACTATTACGTATCTTTGTATGCATATACACTTTTTCTAGGTTATTTAAGACTGCAACGGAAATATGCCTTCTGACAGCCTCCGATAAATGCGTCAGTGAAAATCATGAATGTGAACTGTTGGTGAAAATGTTGGACCAAAATGTCTCAATACAAAAAATTTATTTTGGGCGGGACGAGGTTCGTCGGGTCTGCTGGTATTCTTATAGAATTTTTTCCGTAGAATAAAAATCTGAAATTAGAAGTATGTATTAGATTAGCTCCAGCTTTTGAATTATTTTGACTTAAAAGTGTCGAAATACTAATTTTTGGCATTTTTTAGACATCTATAGTAGAATTATGGAGTCTGGTAGAATCGTTTGAATAAGATGTAATAAAGCTAAACATTGCTATTTTAGCACAAAAGGTAAACATTTTACTAACATAATTTATAAAAACTAGTTTAAAAATATACACAGCGATTAACTACTTATAACATGCAATTTTCTCAATTATTTTAAAATTTTTAAAGTAGAAATGTGCTGAGTTGTTCGACTTTTTGCTGACCTGTGAATTTCATAAACTTTTTAAAAATAAATAAAAGCATAAAGTGTTTTTGTCTTTCGGGATAAAAAAAACAGGGTTTAAGCTTCATTTACATCTTTCTAATGATATTCCATCATGTACTGTTTTTTTATGATAACGGTTCAAAATATGCTAATAATTCGTTTTTTGACACCTTTATGTCATAATATCTATAGGAATCTTATCGATGCTGAAAAAGCCATTTCAGTCAATGGCGAGCGCTACAGGCGCATAATAAACGATTTTTTTTTACCGATACTTGAGAACATACACTTGGACATTCTTCGGTTTCAGCAGAATGGCGCGCCATGCCACACAGCCCAGGAGGCTACGATCGATATTTTGCGTGCCAATTTCGGTAATCCTGAAGGACCGATGTTATTAACGATTCAGGTCCTTAAGGCGAATATCGAGCAAACGATTCGTGAGAAGAAGCCAGAAATCGTCACCAAGGTTTTTTGAAAACTCGATTAACAGCTTGCGCTATTGCGAAGCTAGCCGAGGCAGCCACATAAATAAACCAACACTATACCGAAAAAAATTGTTTTTGTTAATTTTTTTGCAATTTTTAAAAATAAACCACTATACGGACCACCCTGTATTTATATTTAAGTATGTATGTATTTGAATTCAGTGTCCTTGTGTTCATTGAGAGTATGCGGTGATTATCTGACATCAATAGATTTAACCGGTCCAAAATCTCTTACTCTATGTGGTACCACAATTTATTAGATGTTGAACGAATTTATGAACCAATGCATGGATCGATATCTGGTTGCATTTACATACATATGTATGTACACACATAAATATTTGTTAATTTATCAAGCTGTCTCTACGCATTATTTTGCATTTGCACATTTATTTACGTCATCATAAATTAAGTCCTGAGCCACACACTTTTTGTTTAACAACAAATTCGCACCGACTGGCGAACGCACATACATATCTATTATTCTGGGTTAACAGTACACATACACTTACATATACACAGACATAGGGAATATAGAAGTGCACAATAAATATGTAGCTGTTTCACTTACCTTGCGAGCAATCCGGTCCGGTCCAATGACGTTCGCACACACACTGACCCGTTTCCAGATCGTACGTGCCGTGCTCGGAGCAGCCGGGCAGACACTGATACACTTGCTGATCGATGGTGCCGCAGTCCTCGCCTTGCCAGCCGGCCTTGCAGTAGCACTGACCAGCCACGCAAGTGCCGTGGCCGGAGCACAAGGGATCAAGGCAGTCATCTGCATGCCAATCGGGTCCAACGACGTCGCGGGTTTATAGGTGGGGTGGATGGGCGGTCGGTGGTTTGCGTGTTCATGCGTGCGTCGGCGATGGGGTGTAGTTAGATGAACGAGTTAGCGATACATTAGCAACAAAGGGGCGTGTGCCGCACATGTAACGGGGAAAATATGGAGCAAAAGGAAAGGAGAAAAAAAAAACGATTAGCATGTTAGACACGTAGAAAAGTGGTCATTAAAATGGAATTCAAGCTGCGTACTAACGTCCGAGCGTGCGCTCGTTTGCTCGTTTGCTCATGTGTCCGCATGTCGCATTGTTCGTTGTATGTTTGTCTGGTGCTGCAGGTTGCTGCGCTGAATGACGTTGGTTGCAAGTTTTGCTTGCTGAGCAGATCCAGTGCTTCGGCTTGCAATAATTGGCAATACAATTCAGCACTCTTGGCAACCCCGTTTACCCCCCAAGTCCAATTGGCTAGTGTTTGCGAGTGCGCGTGTGTGCGTGGCATATCTCTTTTATTGATTATTATTTATTTGTATTAGTTAGTTATGCTCGCATTTGCAGGTGGGGGGGTGGTTGGTTGCGGACATTCGAAGAATATCGCTTATGGCTGCATTGTTTGCAACTCCTTTCGGAATTTATATTGCATTTTATTGGCGTCATATATTGGAAATGCTTTTGGCAGAGCAGCAGATTTCTCGTTTCGTGTTTCGCTTGCAGTCGGACACTTTAGCATTCCAATAATTGCTTTCTATATTTTTGTTTATTGTGGCAGAAATTGTAAAAAACATTTCGAAAGCAATTATGTATATTGAAAGTGTTTGCACAAGCGTATTTAGAAAATACGGCAAGCGAGCGACTGCAGCATGTCAGCCACAAATAATAGAAGGGGAAGTGTCGTTTGGAATTTAAAATACGCATATAAATGCGTTCGTTCAGTTAATGCAATTAAATTTCTATTATCATTACTTAAACAAAATATGCAGAGTCTAAGAATTTATTATATAAAAATCTAAATAACTTTCTCACTTCAATAGAATGTACGCGCATATGTGCATATGAAGCTACGTGGACCAGCGCTTGTGGCACTCAGTATTCCATTGAAGACTCTGTTACGAATTATACAAGTGAAAGAACAAACAACGCAAAACTTACAGCTCAGGCTTGCCGAAAGTAAATACTTTGAAGAGTTATAATCCGAACCCAATGAAAACGACGAGCTATGTATTGACCACAGCTGTCAAAAAATTTTTCCACGTATTCTTATGTATCTAGATAATTATTTTGGCGACGACAGGGCTACACGACGACTGTGGCTGTGGCCAGATTAGATCTTTATTTTTCCAGCGACAGATGAGGTTCTTCCTCCTCTCTTATGTCAAACTCAAACAAATTCATGAAGTCGCTGCCGCGTTCAAAAATTTCATGTCGCCATGGACAAAGCGTTTAGATAATAAACCTAAAAAATTGGAGACTGTGGTCCGTAGCTCGTCGTTTTCAATGTGTTCAGCACTTTAGTTCTACTTCTTGATGGCATATTCATATGTAAATATGTATGTATGCATGTCTGTATAAATATATATACGAATACGCGAAATCTCTTGCACCTACTAAGTTAACATTTCCGAGACAGAATTGAAGAACACTTCAAAGCCAATCCGCTAAGACAAGTCTAAACTTGAAGAACTCACCTTGGAAAGGAATTGTGGGGATTCTATTCCTTACGAAAATTAAACATATGCGAGTAGGAGCCACCAACCAAATGGTTATTGAATAACTCAGTGAGGGGGCAGGACCAGGATGAATTTATTTACACAGTGTTTAGCATCGGTTATGTGTTATGTATGTTCAAAAGTGTAGGTAGGCGCTGTGACCAATGGTAACTCTTGCACCACCTCGGCATGCTGAAAGCCATACATAGCTCCGTGAGACAACTCCGAAAGAGTTGTGATGCATCAAGCGAGAGTGTTGAGCATCGTGGGTGAGTTGATGCGTCAAGAAAGTTGAGCATGATTTAGGGCGAGGGCGATTAACTACTTTAGTAGGCTTTGTTCTGCGGCAGTTGAGAAGTGCATTTGCATAAACAATTTCTAATACGAAATGTATGCACATACAGCTTTGCACATGCGTGTATATACAAACGTGCATTACATCTGGTTTGGTAGCAGTTGCTTGGAGTGTAGTATACCTTTAGGCTCTAGGTGTTATTACACGCGTAGTGTCTAGTTCTAGTTGAGCGGTACGAAACGAAAAAAGGTACTCGGGCGGTAACACAAAAAACTGCCGGGCCAAAGTGTGTCCCTTTCCTATAATGGCTGAAGGCATCCACTACATCCTCACCCAGAGCTGTATTTGGCGATTCTAGTACAAATTACCCCGACTTGAGATAAAATATTTGGTTATTTACACCCATATTATTAATCTTAGCATGTAAGCGTCTCTTTACGGTTACGCTTTACGCGAAAATTTACTTTTTTATCTTTTCAGGGAGACAAAGTAACTTTTTTGCACTAACTTTTCGAACTTTCAATCATTAAATTTTCTTGTGTTACATATTCCAGGTATCCATCCGTTTTTACACATTTGCGCTTGTATGCAAACAAACCATCATAAATACGTATGTACATATGTAACTCCGAATGCAACCATTGCAGAGTGACTACAACAGAAGCTTCAAATTTTTCTTCACAGTCAACGCCAACGCCAACGCCAACGCCTCTGTCATTGCCAACCTTCGCTTCAGCGTAGTTCTTGTTGTTGTTGTTGTTCATTTTGTAGCACAACTGCAGCACCGTTCTACGTGTCGTACAAGTTTGAATTCCGGCATTGCAGTCTGCACCCGCTGGCCAGTCGTCAGCCGCCAGTCTCCAGTTATTCTGTTAGCTGGCGATTGCGAGTTTGGCTTCCCGGTTCATTCGACAGTTCAAGGCAGTTCGTCCGCCTGTCCGTTTGTTTACTGATTGCTTGTTTACTTGTCTGCTTGTTTGCTTTTGGCAGTTTAGAAATTTCAGCCAACAAGGCTGCCGACTCCCACACTAACACGCGCACACCCACCAACACATTCAAAGGGAACTCCACACACCTGGGACATCGTTTGATTAGCTGTGGGCGCGGTGGTGGTGGTGTGTACGCGTGTATGCGTCTGAGTGGGCCACGCGCTCTGTGATAGGTTTTGGTACTTACGTTGATCGCAGAATGGCCCCTTCCAGCCGCGTTCGCAGTGGCATTCGCCTTCTATGCAACGTCCGTGGTTGGAACAGTTCGGCACCTCGCACTCGCCGACGGGAATGTCGCATTCGGATCCCTTCCAACCCTCCTCGCAGTGGCATATGCCACCACCGTAATGGCCATGAGCGGAGCAAAGTACCGGACAGACACCTGGATGAAAAGAAAGAGAAACGAGAGTTTTTAATTCCCTTTTGCCTTTTTAAAGCGATTTTTTCTAGCACGACATAGTTTTTTTTT
>NW_023458556.1:1797454-1805704 GCF_013731165.1 Rhagoletis pomonella
CTACGATGTCCTGACATGGCTGTATCGGTGGCTGAGCCGCCGCGTACATTTCGCTGAAATTATACCGCAGCCACAGTCACGAATGGAGGAGTAGACTTTTATTGGATATGTATGTGTATACATACATACACTGCCGGAACAAAGTATTGGCACAGCAAATTTTTCACAATATATGCAACAATTTTCATTCTAATATTTGTCCGTTAATTTCGTATACAAATATAATTCATTCTATAACAAAAAAAAAACATAAAAAATATAATTCCTAAACTTTGTGCAAAACTCGCGAAAATTCAGCAAATTTTCATGAACATTTTCAACTTTTTAATCAGATTTTTTAGAATTTTTTTGATTATGCAGATTTGTAGCCCAATCAATTTTATTGCAATAAAGTGCAAGTTTTAAGTAGCTAGGAATTACCGTTGATTTTTGGCAATTTTTTTTTTCACGCAGTCTCTTCCATGAAAACACCTTCAACAAAAAAATTCTCAAAAATCAACGCGATTTTTTACTAATTCCGAACTTGCATTTTTTTACTAGGATTCAATGGGCTGCAAAACTACATACTCAAAAAAATTTTTAAAAATCTGATTAAAAAGTTTAAGTTTTTGATGAAAATTTGCTGAATTTTCGCGAGTTTTGCACAAGGTTTAGGAATTTTATTTTTATGTTTTTTGTTGTTGAATGAACCATATTTTTATACAAAATTGGCGGAAAAATATTAGAATAAAAATTGTGGCATATATTGTGAAAAATATGCTGTGCCAATACTTTGTTCCGGCAGTGTATGTACATACATACCTACATAAGAAGACATACATAAATATGGCCGTCGACGAATATTTCCAATAATGACAAACTTCAAAAATCGATTATGTGTTTGCGGTTAAGAAGTTTTAAGCCAAAAAGAAGGAAATTGAGTTCCTTCAGCGGCTTGAAACTTTGCCAAGAAAAGGATTATTTTAGCAGCGTAGCGTGATTTTGTTCTAAGTATGACTATGTACTTAAGCAGGGATCGCACGATTTGTATATTTTTACAGACTTGTACATTTAGGCAGTCACATTGCTGTCTAGAAATAATGAGTTGAGCTGAATAACAACTTTCCAACCAACACCACTCTCTACAAATTGTGGGAAAATGTGTTTTACTTAGGCTTTTTTGGTTTATTTTCAAGTTCAAATAAAATGGTTTTTATGCAGACCTCTGCGAGGAGCAGTTGCTTGGTTTTTGAATTTCTGGAATGAACAAATTTCAAAAGCTCTGCCACTTAAAGCGGCCAAATTGACCTCAAATGCTTTTGTGAACGGCATTGTGGTACGGTCCATCGATAACGATTAAGTACCTTTTGTTATTTCATTTGACCACAAAACATTCACACCTTAATTGGAATTCACGCACACGCACGCACATACACATTAGGTAAAACATTCGCGTATCCACAGCCACACCTTCGAATGAAAATGCAAAATTAATAGAACGGAAATGTTTTCTACTTCCTTGCCCATTTATAAGCTCTCATTAGTGTGAGTGGGTGTGTATTTGTGTATGTGCAAATGTGTCTGTGCTTCCACGGGTATGCCACCGTGCGGGGCCGCTGCTAGCAGTGCGTTTTATTTTGCTAAATTTGGTTTAATTGGCGTTAATTGTGCGCCCAACACCTTGTTTGAATCGCTGGGTTTTACTCGTTGTTGCCTTTCAATTTAAACAGCGGAAATGGCAAACCGCAACGACAACCAGCGCCGATAGTTAACTTTTTAGTTTTGCTCGCCAGTGCTGACCAAATGAAACGAACTCGACCGCCACAAAAAAAAAAACTCCACACGCACACTCAAAATCGCGTACATACACATACATACATACATACAAATAGCATCACAATGAAACGGCCTTAGTAGACACTCGTACTTACGCAGCGTACAATGCCGTCCATTCCAGCCTTGCGAGCACACGCAGGTTCCGTTTTTACACTGTCCATGCTCCGAACATCTGGCGTCGCAGGGCAGCTGATCGCAGAGATTACCAGTCCAGCCGGGATTACAGCGGCATTTGCTCGACTCACAAACACCGTTCGGCCCACAGTCCAAACTGCACACGGCTGCAAAGAACGAAAATAAACGAATACAAACGATTAATTGGGAATACAGGATATTCAGAAATCAGGTTTCAAAATTAGAAAGCCAAAAAGTTCGGATAGTATCGTTGAAAATAAATACCTATCTATTAATATTTACATACTTATGTATGTACATACATTAGGCTGCATCACCAAAAAAAGTTGCAGTTTTTCCGCCGGAATTCCAAAAAAAAATTTTCAAGACTTTCACCAAAATATTTCGGAAAAATATAAGGTAACAAAAAACAAACCCCAAACACAACTTCAACTTCTGTAATTAAATAACTTTTAACTTTTTTTGGCACGGGTGGGACAAGACATTGCATAATGCAAACAATTTAATATATAATATAATTTTATTATACACAGATTAGTTCTACTATATATTTTTCTTACCAAGAACTTGAATTATGAATCGCAAATTAGTTGACAGTAGTTTCAACACAACCAAATTTAAACCTACTCAAAAAATTTACTTATAACTTGATTTTAAAACGTAAAAAAGCCAATAAAATTTTGTTATTTTTTTGGTTGATTCAAGATTTGTACACATCGCACGTTTAATAATATAGAGAAATTAACGTTTTTGGTGATTTCACCATATAACTAATCAGCTTGATAAGTAGAAAATGTTCAGCCTAACAGATGGCTAAACTTTCAAAAAATTGCAAAGATATGGGTCTCTTCAACTGTCTTTTGGTATACGAAGTGTATGAATTGTTCAAACTTTAGTCGCGTTTTCCAATAAAATTGAAATTTTGAAATACTTCTGTATATTATTAAACGTGCGACATGTCTTATCCACACATTTGCTAGTTTTATAAAGAAAAAATTGTGTGCTTTTTGAGGTTCAGTATCCTATGGAACCTCCCACCTATTTTTATTTCACCGAAAAGTATCTTTTTTTTAATTTTTTTCAATTAATAGATAAACTATTTATCGGGGAAATCCATTAAGCAAACAAAATGTGCGCAATTAAACAGGTTTCCCCTTAGAGTGATAGATTTAAATAAATAATTTTTTGCATTAAAAATTTCATTATATTCTTTTTTTGAACCCTCATTAGTCCCTTAAATTACAAACCAAATTTGTCCTTGACAATGTGAAACTTAATGGCTTTTTTATAAAAAAAAAAATGTTTAGAACTGATATATTGATCAGGGTACGAAAATAAACTGTACAAAACAATTCCCATTTTCTCATCGATCATCATATCATTTGTGGTCTTGTACAGTTTTGTACATAGTCAGAAACAAATTGTAAGATTCACTGTCATTTTCCTTAACGAGAAACGTTTGCTTTTCGTTTGTGACAATTGTACCATAGGGTACGTTTTATATGTATGCAAACGTTTCAATTACGTGAAAAATATTTTTTTCTGGAAATTTTCATATCCAATTCATTTAAAAAAGATGAACTACATACATACATATATTTTTCTCTGCACGATTAATTTCGTTTGTTGTTTTGTCTGTAACTACTAAACTACTGTAGTGTACTATCGCCAAAGTGAACTCAGCCGTTTTGTTTTCGTATTGTACCGAACTGTTGAAGTAATAAACGAAACGAAATAGTAACGTACAATATAGTTTATTTTACTACACTGATATTGATAATTGTTTAGTATTTGTCATTTGTTTTTTTTTCACATTTAACACATATTACACGTGTATTTTTATTATTGTGTAAAACATGCTAGGCATTCAGCAACTCGTCAGCTCTCTAAACAACTAATTAGCTGCTCACTCCACCGACTACCCTGACGACTTCACATTTCGTAGAGTTTTATTGGTGTCTGTGACGTGTTTATGCAGTTACATTTGCAGGTATACATACACATGTACATATGTATGTATGCGCATTTAAATGATAAATGATCTCGAGATCGAAATTCGATAATGGGGGATGTTGATAGGATGCCCCTGAATGCTGAATAAAGTGAAATTGTTGAATCTGCGGATGACGACGCCATGGCGTATGAGTGTTGCAAAGTATCGCTGGCAGCTCGTGCCCGCATCACCTTTGTCTGCATGTGTCGACAGCCCACTGTACATATATCTAACAAATCCACCTCTGGTGCCTCTTTTTTTAGACTGGGCGAATCTCCGTTTACGTTGTTTCAGTTTTATTTGACTCAACAACATTTTGAATGCAAAAACATATCCCGCTCTAACATAATTCGTTTCTTTTTTCACGCGGTGATCAATAGCAATTTTGCACAGCTAAATCTTCGGGCGACGCATTATGCAAATACGTATGTATATCCACATACACACATACGCAATCTGCTTATCCACAATGTTCAATGGCGGACGGGGAATGTAAAAGACCAAAAGCTCGCTACCCTACAAATGAGTTGGCATTACCAAGTGTCGTGCCACATACACATACACATACGCACGTACATATGTAAGCACACTTCAGGGTTACTCAACCGCTTACGTCGTTATAAGTATCGCTACATATGAGCTGTTATGAGCACCTTACATACTTACATACATACACACATCCCATGTGCCCGATTTTTACTCTTTTTTTTGTGGGTGTGAAGATGTGCGATGCAAATATGCTACTTATTAAGCTTTATCCTGTCGGGTGGCATTTTTCATTTACTTTCATTTATCCGCCTGGCAACTATTCACTACTTTGTGTGAGTGGAAAATAATATCCACTCATGCAAGCGCCTTTCGTTACACAGTTGCTCGTGTGACCATCTTTGTACATGCTTATCGCTGCGTGTATGTGTGTGTGTGTTTTCATATACGAGAGTCGTTATGAATGCATACTTCTCGCTGCCAGCTTGCTCTTTCTCGTTTCGAAAGTACGTTAACCCGCTTCAATGTAAATCCCTTATGTTACGTATACGCCATGCCATCCAATCACTTGCATGCTCATCGCTTTTCATTTCCATGTTGCACTCCATGTCCCGCAGGGCTTCAGCACAGTCGCGTTGAATTCATTCTACTTCCTACACTCAAGTTGCTTGTCTTCTTGCCTCCTGCGCATTTACTTTGTGAATCAATGATTGAGCTACTCCGCCACGTGAATTTGCCCAACAGGCGAATAGACAGGCATGCGAACGGACTGACGGACGGACATACGGACATAAGGACATAAGGACATATGAGGAGAACGTCAAGTGGCCGCTGCGAAAATATGGCGCACAATTTGCAAGAGTTCTGTGCCGAGTTTGTGACTGCAGCTGACAAAGAAGCTCTTTGGACAGACAGAATGGCTGACAGCTAAACATTTCGATGGATGAGTAGGGGTGGCACGGAAAGTCGGCCCTCACCTGATTGAGAATATAGTTAGCTTACATATGTTGCAACAAAATCGAAAATATAGTGTACAACATGCGCCAGTGATGCTGTTGCATCATCGATGCGGCATTTGGGGTGCTGCTTGTTTGCTGGAGTGGTAAAAACGGGCGTTTTATGTTAGGCAAGTGGCAAAGACTACGCTGCATAAATCCTGTTGAAAGCAGACGGTGACAAAATGATGCTTACCACAATTTCTCTTCCTGCGTCTAAGTTTTTTGTGGCTTTCACATTGGCGCGGATAGAGAAAAACTGATATGCTGGTTGCCAAGAATGTTGTCGGGACAGAATATTCTTGCTAAAGCTCCGACTATTCATATTCTGGTACTACAGAATGAAAAGGCTCTACATCTCGGAAAATACATTTGCAATGGTTGATCTGCCTGAAAGTCCTGGTTCTATTGAACCTAATTCTGTCATTCATCGACAGAGCGTAGATCATTTTAATTGCCACACAGCGATGGCTGAATGGGAAGTGTCGGGGAAAATGGTCCATAAGGCATTGAATGGGTGTATCGGATTTGCTTACACATTAGGCCTGAACAGCATTCGTAGGGCTCATATTTCTTTTTCTAGAAATCCAGCAGGTTCGTGGACAATTGGAGAAGTTTGCATCACTACGCGTGATTATAAACGCGCATACAAATAAATCAGTTGCAGGGAAAATTGTTGGAAATTCGGTGCAAATTCCGTGACTGCAAAGTTAACACAGTACCGCCTTGGTCACTGCACCTGCAGTTTCTACACAGATTGATCCGAAATTAATAACGCATCGGGTGCTGAGTTATGCATTCCAGAGCTCGAGCTACCACAACCGTACAAACTTTAAGGCTACTGAAGAATTTTTTCAGGGCGAAACCTATGCACCAGCAAAAATGATTGAATCTGTGTCTGAACCAGTTCTTCCTAAATCTTAAGGTTTCACGATAACATCTTGCTAGCTTATGTTCGGATTTTGTTAGAATTACGATTTTTTTCCTTACTGGAGGTTATTGTAAACTAAGGAACTGCTAATTGGTTAAAGCTCGCAAGGAGATGTATACCGATTTATATCAATAGTATGGACCAGCAAGTGGTTTATATTAGATCCTACCTAACCTGATTAAGACCCAGTATAAATATATAATGCAGAAAAGAAAAGATATCCCCCGAATCATATAATTAATTTACCAGTCTCGACTGGGCAAACTTTTTTCAGCAGAAGCTGCACAAACAATTTACAAATGCACAAACACATTTCCTGTCCCGAAATGTGCTTCTGTGAGATTTTACTCCACGATTCTTGAAAACCTTCGAGCTGACCACTTCAATGTGTCACTACATCATTGCGCTGCTCTGTAATCATTATATAAATAGGCAATCATGTTTCCTTTACACCCCTTTTACGGCTAAACTATACTTCTAAGGTATAAACAGTTATATATCATTAGAAAGGTATTTTGATGCTGATGTGCAGGCAATTTTTAAAATTTCAAATCAGTTTAAAATAGAGCGAAAAAATCAATTCAAAAGTCACACCAATACCAATGCACACATGTACATGGTTGGGGCGGAAATGCCCCCTAAATGTATGCTTTAATATTTATAGCGAATTAAAGAAACGTGCTAAGCAGCAGTTCAGGAATAAAATGTATGTATGTATGTACATGAATAGATTAGACTCAAACAAGGAAGAAGGTAAAGTTGAGTATGGAGAAGAAGAAAGTGATAAATACAGAAATTAAAATAAAAGTAAAGAAACCTAGATATAAAGACAAAGAGGAAGGAAAATTTAAATACCTAACCTAATAACAATGGTGGGGGTGAATATGTAAATGAAGAAAAGAATGGACATATTTAGATCAGGATAAAGGAAAAGATAAAGATGAAGACCAAGACGACGAAGATGAAGATGAAGATGAAGACGAAGATGAAGATGAAACACACCACAACTTAACCCCCACACCGTAATTCACCACACTTCAACTCTCTCACCACACCTTAACTCACCACACCACACCTCAACTCACCACACCTTAACTCCACACACCTAAATTCACCACACCTTAATTCACCACACCTCAACTCACCACACGTTAACCCCCCACACCTAAATCCACCACACCGTAATTCACCACACCTCAACTTTCTCACCACACCTTAACTCACCACACCTCAACTCACCACACCTCAACTCACCTCATCTTAACTCCCCACACCTAAATTCACCACACCTCAACTCACCACAGATAAATTCACCACACCTAAACTCACCGCACCTCTTAAGCCCACCACACCTGAATTCACAGCGCCTTAACTCCCACACCCAATTCCACCACATCGCAAATCACCACACCCAATTTCCCCACATGACATGATATCACTTTATGTGGCATCAATGACATTGCTTTAATATTGATACTGAATGAAAGAAATCTGCTAAGCAGCAGTTTAGAAATCAGATTTACGAAGATTAAGATTCATGCAAGGAAGAAGGTAAAGTTGAATATGTAGAAGAAGAAAGGGATAAAGGCAAAGATTAGAATAAAAGTAAAGAAACCTAAATACAAACGAAGGTGGATATGAAGATGAAGATGAAGATGAAGATGAAGGTGAAGATGAAGATGAAGATGAAGATGAAGATGAAGATGAAGATGAAGATGAAGATGAAGATGAAGATGAAGATGAAGATGAAGATGAAGATAAGGATAAAGATCATAACCCCTTAACTTTAACTCATCTTAACTTAAAAACTTACTCCACCTGAGCTCACCACACATTAATTCACCACACTTTAACTCCCCACACCTAAATTCACCACACCTCAACTCGCCACACCT
>NW_023458556.1:1805804-1811355 GCF_013731165.1 Rhagoletis pomonella
GAAGAAGATGAAGATGAAGATGAAGATGAAGATGAAGATGAAGATGAAGATGAAGATAAGGATAAAGATCATAACCCCTTAACTTTAACTCATCTTAACTTAAAAACTTACTCCACCTGAGCTCACCACACATTAATTCACCACACTTTAACTCCCCACACCTAAATTCACCACACCTCAACTCGCCACACCTTAACCCCCGCACCTAAATCCACCACACCTAAATCCACCACCCTTAATTCACCACACCTCAACTTTCTCACCACACCTTAACTCACTTCAACTCACCACACCAAAATTCACCACACCTTAATTCATCACACCTCAACTTTCTCACCATAACTTAACTCACCACACCTGAATCCACCGCACCTAAATTCACCACACCGTAACTCCTACACCCAATTCCACCACACCGCAGCTCACCACACCCAATTTCACCACATGACATGATATCACTTGATGTGGCATCAAAGGCAACATCATTTGGCATAAAATGAACCAAAATAAATAAGATTTAGATAGAGGTGAAAAAAGGGATAAAAAGGAAATACAACTGAAGAGTGTGCGATGTTATATTGTTGTGTGTTATGCTTCATATGTTATGTTATTTATTCTTATGTTATGGTTATGTTATGTTATGCCAAGTACTAAGCTAAACTCCCCTCCACTTAACCCATTCCAACTAATGTTATTTTAGCTCATTCAACTTACATAAACTATCCTTAATTTTATCGGTTGAATTTCAACCGCTGGGCGAACACTAGTATTAATAAATAGCACATATGCACCCCCACCAATGTGTAAATATTTATATGTATGTATGTATGCATGTATATATAAATTTATTATATAGATTCTTATAACTTGGCACTAAAGCAACAACGAGCGATTGATTGAAAATAGAAATGAGGTCAAGGATGCGCCTGCCACATATGTATACAATTTCTTGCAGCATCTTCCACACAATGCTGCCTCCTCCTTGCGCATCTACCACCGACCACCTACTGAAACTTTTAAATTAAACGGAATGACAGCTGAAGCACAGCGGGTGCTGCATACATATGCATTACGTGTATGTAAGTGTGCATGTTTGTGGCAGTTTATGTGAGAGGGCACTTCTCGCTCATTGTTGCCTCACGAACTTATTGAAAATCGAATCGGACTAAACCAAAACATATCGAAAAAGCAGAGATGTTCCAACACAAAAGTTGGCCTTGCAGGCGGTCCTTGTGCGTAAATTCAGTTCGAAAGTGTTTCGCCATTGAACGCTGCAAACATGGTTTACATAAAAATAAAAAAATAAATCTGTTTTACCCACAACCAACGAAGACATGGGGCGGCAATGCAGCCACAGCAGTGGCCATTGAATTTTTAATGAAATTTTCAAGTGCAAACTCATCTTTCCTCCGGATTCTGTTCGGAGCCAATCATTTCGGAGGTTTATCGGGCAAAATGTGACGTAGGGTGATTGCGTTTAAACTGCTGCTGAATAAACTCATAAAACCTTTCACATTTTAAGTTCGTCTGTTTTGATGCCTTTCTTTTTTATGTATGTACATATGTATTTATGTGAGTGGCCCCAGGTAATATGATAAACTAGTACAACATGAATACCTGCTCACTCAGGCACACATGTGTACATACATACAAGTACAGACAAAATTGCATATATACTTCCGTAAAGATATGCCAGGCCATAGAACATGAACGTACATACATATATTTCAGAGAAAGTAAGATGAAAATAATGCTACAACGGGACGATACAAAGGTACAAATGCAAGTCGAAAGATTAACATAAATGAAAAGAAACTGCAGTTATGTGTGTGCGATTAAATGGCATACGTACATAGCTACATAGTCAAAGGTCAGTACAAAAGAAGCCACAATAAATTCGCAATGACCGAATGTTCTCTGAACTTCGGCTTTGTTGAACAAAGTATTGAAACAATAAACAAGAAACTGCATATGAGTAGTCAGTCCACTTGCAAAGTGCGCTATGTACAATTTTTTCGATTTTTAATTTTTGGTGTATAACGTACCAGTATTTATAGTGATTTCATGTCCACTAACAACACAGTGCAAAATAATTTTATATTCTGAAAAAATAGCATCAAATGTTAACTCTTCTTCCAAAAGTCGCTATCATTCTTATTTATAAAATTTCAAAAGAATCCATCTTCTGATGAACTTAGAAAATTGCTTTAGGTCGTATAGACTGTTAATTTTATCTTATGTCATGTTATGTTATGTTATTTATAAGAGCCTCTTATTTATCCAAATTTGCAGGTAATACAAACAAAGATTCAATTTAAATGTTACTTTTTGTCGTAGTCGTTTTTCAAGTTTATGGATTTCTAATATAAAATCATATAACGCTGTTTGCAAGGGGACTACTCATATCTGTGCTCCTTTCATTGCAGCTTGCCTCTTATGGTTTTACCCAAATATTTCGCATAATCAACTTGAACCTTAACCAAGATCAGTAAGGTGTTGTTATTGTGAATAAAATTCCGCTAAGCCTTACGTTACGTATGTATATGCCATACAGTGATCACTAGTGTCCAGCAGACACACTGAATAAATCTATGGCATTTTTTAAACGAAGAAACATTGATTAAAAAATTAATTAATATAACGCACTTCAATACTTAGATTTTTATATGGGAATAGTATTTATTTCTATATATAAATAGCATGTACATATTATAAACTTTTTTTTAACCGTTTTCAGACAACAATTTTGAGACAAAACTGTTTAGAAGTTCTGGATATTTTTGAAGGAGAAAGGTGACAATAATTCCTTCGTTTAGATGATCCTTGAATGGCTGCTAAATGGTAACTTATCACTAACTCAGTTACGATGTTTCGCAAAAAAATCTTTCTTTGTGCATCCGTTTTCCGCTGGTTCCAACTAGGATAGTGCGATTCCACAAAATTTTGAAAAGAAATGCAATCGGCCTTACATAAATACATATCTGTGGACATTGGACCAAACAACCTCTTATTAAAAAATTATTAAAGGTCATGTTAATATGGCGGTAAGACAGACATACGCGCGTTGAAAATTCATGCGAATTACAGAAATCTTGAAAAATTTTCTTATCTCGAGAAGTTTATTTTTTTGTCAAATTTCCACAGATATTTAAATCGTCGATATATTTGCAAAACCGCCTAAATCGCCGTTGTGGCAAAAATAAGATTTGATAACCCTGAATCCCGGCATCGATATTTATGCATCAAATCGTAAAACCGCTATTAAAACAACAATTATCAGGGTTGAATACTAAAACTGATGGGGATGTACTTAAACATTTTTTACCGACTTCAAAGAAAGGAGAAGGTTATCAATTCGTGGAAATATTTTTATTTATTTTTTTTATGTATGTTACTGCATAACTTTTGACCACGTCAACCGATTTTCATAATTCTTTTTCTATCGTAAAGGTAGCTTCTCCGAGGTGGTCCCATACTAATTTGGTTTAGATGGAATCTCCACACCACCGGCGAACCACAGCCAAGTTCACGCTTTCAAAGTAGAACACCTGCAAGCATATGAAATTGAACAAAGCCAGAACGAAACGTGATAGATTTATTTTAACGCCAGTTGCGCTGGGCAATGGCGGCAGTACATACCAAAGTAGGCCGTATGTGCATAAATACATACATATGTGTGCATGTAGATAAGTATGTTTACTTGGGTCAAATCTTCCAATCCAGTTTTAACCAACTTGCCGTTAAGCTAGTGACTTAAAATTTTAAGCTTAAATAGCTCATAACTCGATGACAATGCAATATGAAAGATGAAGTCATCCGCTGAGTGGCACAGGTGTCGAGATATTTAGAGAACCCGTTTTTGTGGTCCGCTATGGTTCATATTTATAAAGCTTTTTTAAAAAGAATTTTTTACTATTGTCTTATTTCGTTTCCTTTCAAGATAGATAAATTTAGAAAAAAAACTATTTATCTTTAACTTTCCTTTATTTTAATTATATTTAAGACGAAATGGAATCAGCTGTTTCCGCTATTGATCTATGATTTTAAAGTAAGCGAAATGTTAAACTTCGTCGTTGGACGGTGTTGTGTTTTAGCTAAAACTTAAAAGTGTATAACTTCTAAGCGCTCGAGACTCCGTCTGGGAAAAAGTTGCAAAAACAAACAAGAAGCTTTCACCGAATGTGAAAAACCAAAGCCATTTCAAAAATTATTTTGTATTAAGATTTTTAAGCTGTTAGTACGAAGCGTTAGCTTAATTTGTTACATTTGCAATGACACCTTTTTATATGATTGGGAAAAGAAATTTAGTACTTTATTATCAATTTTTGCACTCCCCTAATTTTTAGGAAAATATTTTGAAAAGTGTTAAGTCCATTTCCTAGAAGTTTATGGATTTAATTACGCTATAGGTTGCTGAAAATGTGTAACTGTATACCATTTTTAATTTGATTACATGCATATTATCTCCGTTTATTAGCAAATCGCGGCGTTCTATTAAATTCCCTAAAACACTTTCTGCTCACAATCTGTGCATTAGTAGTATGGCTTATTTCGTCTGTACATAAACCAAACGTGACTGCAGCTAAGCAATGTAAGTTGCCAGAATTGGAGGAGGAACTACAGCAACTATAAAAACTAAATTAGACTGCAACACATATATATATATATGTACAAAGGCGAAGGGGCGGACGCCATGGAGGTGTAAGTATTTAGATTTGAAATTTATTTTGCAACAGCAACGTTAATTGGCATATAATGGACTGACTGGTCGATTCTTTGATTAAATTCCAATCGAATGTGTAAACAAGAATGCAGCCTATGCAGTTGCTGGTGCAGAGTTAGCAACAACAACAAATAGCTTATTAACAACCGAAACATGAGCAGCAGCAGAGGCAGAGCCACGGCACTTCATTGCCAATAGCAACAAAATATTATCAGAAGTTTGACCAAGGAGCAAAAGCATTAAGAAAATTTTGCTTAACCTGCAAGAGTGTGTGTGTGTGTGCGAATATATTCCCAGCAATAATCGTTGGACCAAGTGCCACATGAGAGTACTTAGAAAATACTCCTGCGTAAATGCAGCAGCCGACCGATTCAGGTCTCTATGTACACCAGCTTACAGTTATCCGATCATTGCTCAGTTTTAACGATCGTAACTCCGAGATGATGTTTATTGGGCTGTGTTGCTAAAAGGTAGGTACTCCATGGAGTAATCCCTTGGAGTAGTTTTGTTCTCCTCTGACGTAATACAAAGCGGGGATATATGGTCCTGCCCAAGGACATCGCAATGTTAAATGGACCATATACATTTCGGTTAATTTTGGAGTACTCATTGAACCTTAGGGAGTACTCTTTACATGCGAGCATGGAGTAGTCGCAATTTTTACAGGGTGCGTGTACTCATTCATGTATGTATGCAAGAGTGTGTGTGTGTGTGGGTAATTGTGTTCGGGTCATTGCTTTGCATGAATTGTTGTTATGTAGCGTAAATTGAAATTGAATTACGTAAATTGAATTTTTCTTTATTAAATATTTATGTGCATGCATTACC
>NW_023458556.1:1811455-1822301 GCF_013731165.1 Rhagoletis pomonella
GGTAATGCATGCACATAAATATTTAATAAAGAAAAATTCAATTTACGAAATTCAATTTCAATTTACGCTACATAACAACAATTCATGCAAAGCAATGACCCGAACACAATTACCCACACACACACACACTCTTGCATACATACATGATTATGTATGTATGCACCCTGTAAAAATTGCGACTACTCCATGCGCGCATGTAAAGAGTACTCCCTAAGGTTCAATGAGTACTCCAAAATCAACCGAAATGTATATGGTATAAAAAAATGCGGTCCATTTAACATTGCGATGTCCTTGGGCAGGACCATATATTCCAGCTTTGTATTACGTCAGAGTAGAACAACACTACTCCAAGGGACTACACCATGGAGTACCTACCTTTTAGCAGCACAGCTCAATAAACATCATCTCGGAGTTACGATCGTTAAAACTGAGCAATGATCGGATAACTGTAAGCTGGTGTAGAGACATGAGTCGATCCGCTGCTGCATTTACGTAGGAGTATTTTCTAAGTACTCTCATGTGGCGCAAATGGACCACATGGTCCAACGATTATTGCTGGGAATATATTCGCACACACACACACACACTTGTAGGTTAAGCAAAATTTTCTTAATGCTTTTGCTCCTTGGTCAAACTTCTGATAATATTTTGTTGCTATTGGCAATGAAGTGCCTTGCCTCTGCCTCTGCTGCTGCTCATGTTTCGGTTGTTAATAAGCTATTTGTTATTGTTGCTAACTGTACACCAGCAACTGCATAGGCTGCATTCTTGTTTACACATTCGATTGGAATTTAATCAAAGAATCGACCAGTCCATTATATGCCAATTAACGTTGCTGTTGCAAAATAAATTTCAAATCTAAATACTTACACCTCCATGGCGTCCGTCCCTTCGCCTTTGTACATACATACATATGTATGTGCTCGAGTCTAATTTAGTTTTTATAGTTGCTGTAGTTCCTCCTCCAATTCTGGCAACTTACATTGCTTAGCTGCAGTCACGTTTGGTTTATGTACAGAGGAAATAAGCCATACTACTAATGCACAGATTGTGAGCAGACATTGTTTTAGGGAATTTAATAGAACGCCGCGATTTGCTAATAAACGGAAATAATGTGCATGTAATCAAAATAAAAATGGTATATAGTTACATATTTTCAGCAACCTATGGCGTAATTAAATCCATAAACTTCTAGGAAATGGACTTAACACTTTTTAAAATAGTTTCTTAAAAATGAGGGCAGTGCCAAAAATTTATAAAGTGCTAAATTTCAGTCGGAAAAATTACTAATAAGTTCGCTGTTTCTTTTTCCAATCACATAAAAAGGTATCATTGCAAATGTAACAAATTAAGCTAACGCTTCGTACTAACAGCTTAAAAATCTTAATACAAAATAATTTTTGAAATGGCTTTGGTTTTTCACATTCGGTGAAAGCTTCCTGTTTTTTTTTTTAACTTTTTCCCAGACGGAGTCTCGAGCGCTTAGAAGTTATACACTTTTAAGTTTTAGCTAAAACACAACACCGTCCAACGACGAAGTTTAATATTTCGCTTACTTTAAAATCATAGATCAATAGCGGAAACAGCTGATTCCATTTCGTCTTAAATATAATTAAAATAAAGGAAAGTTAAAGATAAATAGTTTTTTTTCTAAATCTATCTATCTTGAAAGGAAACGAAATAAGACAATAGTAAAAAATTCTTTTTAAAAAAGCTTTATAAATATGAACCATAGCGGACCACAAAAACGGGTTCTCTAAATATCTCGACACCTGTGCCACTCAGCGGATGACTTCATCTTTCATATTGCATTGTCATCGAGTTATGAGCTATTTAAGCTTAAAATTTTAAGTCACTAGCTTAACGGCAAGTTGGTTAAAAATTGCAGGGGAAGATTTGACCCAAGTAAACATACTTATCTACATGCACACATATGTATGTATTTATGTACATACGGCCTACTTTGGTATGTACTGCCACCATTGCCCAGCGCAACTGGCGTTAAAATAAATCAATCACGCTTCGCTCTGGCTTTGTTCAATTTCATATGCTTGCGGGTGTTCTACTTTGAAAGCGTGAACTTGGCTGTGGTTCGCTGGTGGTGTGGAGATTCCATCTAAACCAAATTAGTATGGGACCACCTCGGAGACGCTACCTTTCCGATAGAAAAATAATTATGAAAATCGGTTGACGTGGTCAAAAGTTATGCAGTAACATACATAAAAAAAAATAAAGAAAATTAAAAATTTAAAAAATTTGTTTGAAGTCGGTTAAAAATGTTTAAGTACATACCCATCAGTTTTAGTATTAAACCCTGATAATTGTTGTTTTAATAGCCATTTTACGATTTTTCTGCATAAATCTCGATGCCTGGAATTCAGGTTTATCAAATCTTATTTTTGCCACAACGGTGATTTAGGCGGTTTTGCTACTGGTCGATAGGCGGTTTTGCAAATGTATCGACGATTTACATACCTGTGGAAATTTGACAAAAAAAAAACTTCTCGAGATAAGAAAATTTTCCAAGATTTCTGTAATTCGCATGAATTTTCAACGCGCGTATGTCTGTGTTATCGCCATATTAATATGGCCTTTAATAATTTTTGTTCAATGTCCACAGATAGGTATTTATGTAAGGCCGATTGCATTTCTTTTCCAAATTTTGTAGATACTGTTGGCATCCCACTATCCTAGTTGGAACCAGCGGAAAACGGATGCACAAAGGTAATAATAAAGGTGATAATTTACCACTTAGCACCCATTCCAGATGTGATACGACTGTATAAATGATCATCTAAAAGAAGAAATTATTGTCACCTCTCTGCTTCAAAAATATCCAGAATTTCTAAACTTTGTCTCAAAATTGTTGCCTGAAAACGGTTAAAACAAATTGTATAATATGTACATGCTATTTATATATAGAAATAAATACTATTCCCATATAAAAATCTAAGTATTGAAGTGCGTTATACTAATTAATTTTTCAATCAATGTTTCTTCGTTTAAAAAATGCCATAGATTTATTCAGTGTGTCTGCTGGACACTAGTGATCACTGTATGGCATATACATACGTAACGTAAGGCTTCGTGGAATTTTATTCACAATAATTACATCTTACTGATCCTGGTTAAGGTTCAAATTGATAGTGCGAAATATTTGGGTAAAACCATAAGAGGCAAGTTGCAATGAAAGGAGCTCAGATATGAGTAGTCCACTTGCAAACAGCGTTATGTGATTTTATATTAGAAAACCATAAACTTGAAAAACGACTACGACAAAAAGTAACATTTAAATTGAATCTTTGTTTTTATTAGCTGAAAATTTGGATAAATAAGAGGCTCTTATAAATAGCATAACATAACATGACATAAGATAACATTAACAGTCTATACGACCTAAAGCAGTTTTCTAAGTTCATCAGAAGATGGATTCTTTTGAAAGTTTATAAATAAGAATGATAGCGACTTTGGGAAGAAGAGTTAACATTTGATGCTATTTTTTTTTTCAGAATATAAAAAGATTTTGCACTGTGTTGTTAGTGGACATGAAATCACTTTAAATACTGGTACGTTATACACCAAAAACTATAAATCGAAAATATTGTACATAGCGCACTTTGCAAAGGACTGACTACTCATATGCAGTTTCTTGTTTATTTTTTCAATACTTTGTTCAACAAAGCCGAAGTTCAGAGAACATTCGGTCACTGCGAATTTATTGTGGCTTCTTTTGTACTGACCTTTAACTATGTAGCTGTGTACGTATGTCATTTAATCGCACACATACATAACTGCAGTTTTTTTTCATTTATGTTAATCTTTTGACTTGCATTGACCTTTGTATCGTCCCGTTGTAGCATTATTTTCATCTTACTTTCTCTGAAATATATGTATGTACATAGATATGTATGTATGTACGTTCATGTTCTATGGCCTGGCATATCTTTACGGAAGTATATGTATACGCAATTTTGTCTGTACTTCCATGTCTGTACACATGTTTGCCTGAGTGAGCAGGTATTCATGTTGCTTCATGTTGTACTAGTTTATCATATTACCTGGGGCCACTCACATAAATACATACATACATACATAAAAAAGAAATTGATCAAAATAGACGAACATAAAATGTGAAAGGTTTTATTAGTTTATTCAGCAGCAGTTCAAACGCAATCACCCTACGTCACATTTTGCCCGATAAACCTCCGAAATGATTGGCTCTGAGCAGAATCCGGAGGAAAGATGAGTTTGCACTTGAAAATTTCATTAAAAATTCAATGGCTGCCATGTCTTCGTTGGCTGTGGGTAAAACAAATTTTTTTTATTTTTATGTAAGCCATGTTTGCAGCGTTCAATGGCGAAACACTTTCGAACTGAATTTACGCACAAGGACCGCCTGCAAGGCCAACTTTTGTGTTGGAACATCTCTGCTTTTTCGATATGTTTTGGTTTAGTCCGATTCGATTTTCAATAAGTTCGTGAGGCAACAATGAGCGAGAAGTGCCCTCTCACATAAACTGCCACAAACATGCACACTTACATACACGCAATCCATATGTATTTGCAGCACCCGCTGTGCTTCAGCTGTCATTCCGTTTAATTTAAAAGTTTCAGTAGGTGGTCGGTGGTAGATGCGCAAGGAGGAGGCAGCATTGTGTGGAAGATGCTGCAAGAAATTGTATACATACATATGTGGCAGGCGCATCCTTGACCTCATTTCTCGTTTCAATCAATCGCTCGTTGTTGCTTTAGTGCCAAGTTATAAGAATCTATATAAAATAAATTTATATGTACATACATACATACATACATATAAATATTTACACATTGGTGGGGGGTGCATATGTGCTATTTATTAATTTTACAGAGCAGCGCAATGATGTAGTGACACATTGAAGTGGTCAGCTCGAAGGTGATTTCAAGAATCGTGGAGTAAAATCTCACAGAAGCACATTTCGGGACAGGAAATGTGTTTGTGCATTTGTAAATTGTTTGTGCAGCTGCTGGTAAATTAATAATATGTAGAAGATACGGGGGATATCTTTTATTTTCTGCATTATATATTTATACTGGGTCTTAATCAGGTTAGGTAGGATCTAATATAAACCACTTGCTGGTCCATACTATTGATATAAATCGGTATACATTTCCTTGCGAGCTTTAACCAATTTGTAGTTCTTTAGTTTACAATAACCTCCAGTAAGGAAACAAATCGGAATTCTACCAAAATCCGAACATAATTAGCAAGATGTTCTCGTGAAATCTTAAGATTTAGGAAGAACTGGTTCAGGCACAGATTCAATCACTTCTGTTGGAGCATAGGTTTCGCCCTGAAAAATTCTTCAGTAGCCTGAATCTTTATACGGTTGTGGTAGCTCGAGCTCTGGAATGCATAACGCAGCACCCGATGCGTTATTAATTTCGGATCAATCTGTGTAAAAACTGCAGGTGTAGTGACCAAGGCGGGACTGTGTTAACTTTGCAGTCACGGAATTTGCACCTAATTTCCCACAATTTTCCTTGCAACTGACTTATTTGTATGCGCGTTTATAATCACGCGTAGTGACGCAAACTTCTCCAATTGCCCGCGAACCTGCTGGCTTTCTGGAGAAAGAAATATGAGCCCTACAAATGCTGCGCAGGCCTAATGTGTAAGCAAATCCGATACACCCAATGTCTTACGGACCATTTTCCCCGACAATTCCCATTCAGCCATCGCTGTGTGGCAATTAAAAAGATTTACGATCTGTCGATGAATGACAGAATAAGGTTCAATATAATCAGGATCTACGATTGCAAATGTATTTTCCGAGATATAGAGCCTTTTCTTTCTGTAGTACCACACTATGAAAAGTCGGAGCTTTAGCAAGAATATTCTGTCCCGGCAACATTCTTGGCAGCCAGCATATCAGGTTTCCTCTATCCGAGCCAATGAGAAAGCCAACAAAAAGCAGAAAGAGAAATTGTGGTAAGCATCATTTTGTCACCGTCTGCTTTCAACAGGATTTATGCACTGTATTCTTTGCCACTTGCCTAACATAAACCGCCCGTTTTTACCACTCCAGAAAACAAGCAGCTCCCCAAAGCCCGAACCGATGATGCAACAGCATCACTGGCGCATGTTGTATGCTATATTTTCGATTTTGTTGCAACATATGTAAGCTAACTATATTCTCAATCAGGTAAGGGTCGACTTTCCGTGCTACGCTTACTCATCCACCGAAATGTTTGGCTGTCAGCCATTCTGTCTGCCCAAATAGCTTCTTTGTCAGCTGCAGTCACAAACTCGGCACAGAACTCTGGCAAATTGTGCGGCCACTTGACGTTCTCCTCATATGTCCTTATGTCCGTCAGTCCGTTCGCATGCCTGTCTATTCGCCTGTGGGGCAAATTCACGTGGCGGAGTAGCTCAATCATTGATTCACAAAGTAAATGCGCAGGAGGCAAGAAGACAAGCAACTTGAGTGTAGGAAGTAGAATGAATTCAGCGCGACTGTGCTGAAGCCCTGCGGGACAGGGAATGCAACATGGAAATGAAAAGCGATGAGCATGCAAGTGATTGGATGGCATGGCGTATACGTAACATAACGGATTTACATTGAAGCGGGTTAACGTACTTTCGAAACGAGAAAGAGCAAGCATTTATAACGACTCTCATATGAAAACACACACACACATACACGCAGCCATAAGCATGTACAAAGATGGTCACACGAGCAACTCTGTAACGAAAGGCGCTTGCATGAGTGGATATTATTTTCCACTCACACAAAGTAGTGAATAGTTGCCAGGCGGATAAATGAAAGTAAATGAAAAATGCCACCCGACAGGATAAAGCTTAATAAGTAGCATATTTGCATCGCACATCTTCACACCCACAAAAAAAGAGTAAAAATCGGGCACATGGGATCTATGTATGTACGTATGTATGTAAGGTGCTCATAACAGCTCATATGTAGCGGTACTTATAAACGACATAAGCGGTTGAGTAACCCTGAAGTGCGTATGTGTATGTGTATGTGGCACGACACTTGGTAATGCCAACTCATTTAGGGTAGGGTAGCGAGCTTTTGGTCTTTTACATTCCCCGTCCGCCATTGAACATTGTGGATAAGCAGATTACTTATGTGTGTATGTGGATATACATACGTATTTGCATAATGCGTCGCCCAACGATTTAGCTGTGCAAAATTGCTATTGATCACCGCGTGAAAAAAGAAACGAATTATGTTAGAGCAGGATATGTTTTTGCATTCAAGGTGTTGTTGAGTCAAATAAAACTAAAACAACGTAAATGGAGATTCGCCCAGTCTAAAAAAGAGGCACCAGAGGTGGATTTGTTAGATATATGTACAGTGGGCTGTCGACACATGCAGACAAAGGTGATGCGTGCACGAGCTGCCAGCGATACTTTGCAACACTCATACGCCATGGTGCCATCATCGGCGGATTCAAACAATTTCACTTTATTCAGCATTCAGGGGCATCCTATCAACATCCCCCAGTCGAATTTCGATCTCGAGATCATTTATCATTTACATGCGCATACATACATACATGCATGTGTATGTATACTAGCAAATGTATCTGCATAAACACGTCACAGACACCAATAAAACTCTACGAAATGTGAAGTCATCTGGGTAGTCGGTGGAGTGAGCAGCTAATTAATTGTTTAGAGAGCTGACGAGTTTCTGAATGCCTACCATATTTTACACAATAATAAAAATACACGTGTAATATGTGTTAAATGTGAAGAAAAACAAATGACATATACTAAACAATTATCAATAAATCAGTTCCAAAAATTTTTTTTTTATAAAAAAGGCCATTGAGTTTCACATTGTCAAGGACAATGAGGGTTAAAAAAAGAATATAATGAAATTTTTAATGCCAAAAAATATTTATTTAGGTAGATCACACTCTAAGGGAAAACCTGTTTAATTGCGCACATTTTGTTTACTTAATTGATTTTCCCCGATAAATAGTTTATTAACTGCAAAAAATTAAAAAAAAATATATAATTTTCTGTGAGTTAAAAATATCGGAATTTTTCGAGATTTTCGAATATAATGATGAAATAAAAAATAGGTGGGAGGTTCCATGGGAAACTGAACCTCAGAGCACAAAATTTTTTCTTTATAAAACTAACAAATGTGTGGATAAGACATGTGTACAAATCTTGAATCAACCAAAAAAAAATAACAAAATTTTCTTGTACATTGTATTATTTTTTAAAATCAAGTTATAAGTAAATTTTTTGAGTAGGTTTAAATTTGGTTGTGTGGAAACTACTGTCAAATAATTTTCGATTCATAATTCAAGTGCTTGGTAAGAAAAATATATAGTAGAGCTCATCTGTGGCTAATAAAATTCTATTATATATTAAATTGTGTGAGTGCTTTGTATATATTATGAGTTACTATAATGCAGTATTGGTATTGTCCCACCCGAGACAAAAAAGTTAAAAGTTGTTGTATTTAATTACAGAAGTTGAAGTTGTGTTTGGGCTTTGTTTTTTCTTACCTTAAATTTTTCCGAAATATTTTGTTGGAAGTCTTTAAAAAATTTTTTGTAATTCCGGCGGAAAAACTGCAACTTTTTTTGGTGATGCGGTCTAATGTATGTACATACATAAGTATGTAGATATTAATAGATAGGCATTTACTTTCAACGATACTATCCGAACTTTTTGGCTTCCTAATTTTGAAACCCGATTTCTGAATATCCTGTATTCCCAGTTAATCGTTTGTATTCGTTTATTTTCGTTCTTTGCAGCCGTATGCAGTTTGGACTGTGGGCCGAACGGTGTTTGTGAGTCGAGCAAATGCCGCTGTAATCCCGGCTGGACTGGTAATCTCTGCGATCAGCTGCCCTGCGACGCCAGATGTTCGGAGCATGGACAGTGTAAAAACGGAACCTGCGTGTGCTCGCAAGGCTGGAATGGACGGCATTGTACGCTGCGTAAGTACGAGTGTCTACTAACGCCATTTAATTCTGATGCTATTTGTATGTATGTATGTATGTGTGTGTACGCGATTTTGAGTGTGCGTGTGGAGTTTTTTTTTTGTGGCGGGCGAGTTCGTTTCATTTGGTTAGCACTGGCGAGCAAAACTAAAAAGTTAACTATCGGCGATGGTTGTCGTTGCGGTTTGCCATTTCCGCTGTTTAAATTGAAAGGCAACAACGAGTAAAACCCAGCGTTTCAAGCCAGGTGTTGGGCGCACAATGTCGGCCGTTAATTAACGCCAATTAAACCAAATTTAGCAAAATAAAACGCACCGCTAGCAGCGGCCCCGCACGGTGGTATACCCAGACACATTTGCACAGACACAGATACATACCCACTCACACTAATGAGAGCTTATAAATGGGCAAGGAAGTAGAAAACATTTCCGTTCTATTAATTTTGCATTTTCATTCGAAGGTGTGGCTGTGGATACGCGAATGTTTTATCTAATTTGTATGAGCGTGCGTGTGCGTGAATTCCAATTAAGGTGTGAATGTTTTGTGGTCAAATGAAATAACAAAAGGTACATAATCGCTATCGATGGACCGTACCACAATGTCATTCACAAAAGCATTTGAGGTCCATTTGGTTGCTTTAAGTGGCAAAGTTTTTGAAATTTGTTCATTCCAGAAATTCAAAAACCAAGCAACTGCTCCTGGCAGAGGTCTGCAAATAAACCATTTTATTCGAACTTGAAAATAAACCAAAAAAGCCTAAGCAAAACAAATTTTCCCCCAATTTGTATAGATTGGTACATTTTCATAGTTGCAGAGTGGTGTTGGTTGGAAAGTTGTTGTTGAGCTGAACTCATTATTTCTAGACAGCAATGTGACTGCCTAAATGTACAAGTCTGTAAAAATATACAAATCGTGTGATCCCTGCTTAAGTACATAGTCATACTTAGAACAAAATCGCGCTTCGCTGCTAAAATAATCCTTTTCTTGGCAAAGTTTCAAGCCGCTGAAGGAACTCAGTTTTCTTCTTTTTTGGCTTTAAACTTCTTAACCGCAAACACGAATCGATTTTTGAAGTTTGTCATTATTGGAAATATTCGTCGACGGCCATATTTATGTATGTATGTGTTCTTATCATACCTACACTGCCGGAACAAAGTATTGGCACAGCAGATTTTTCACAACAAATGCAACAATTTGTATTCTAGTATTTTTCCGCCAATTTTGTATAAAAATATGGTTCTTTCAACAACAAAAAACATAAAAATAAACTCGCGAAAATTCAGCAAATTTTCATCAAAAATTTTCAACTTTTTAATCAGATTTTTTAGTTTTGCAGCCCATTGAATTCTAGTAAAAAAATACAAGTTCGGAATTAGTCAAAAATCGCGTTAATTTTTGAGAATTTTTTTGTTAAAGGTGTTTTCATGGAAGAGATTGCGTGAAAAAAATTGCCAAAAATCAACGATAATTCCTAGCTACTTAAAACTTACACTTTGCTATAACAAAATTGATTGGGCTACAAATCTGCATACCCAAAAAAATTCTAAAAAATCTGATTAAAAAGTTGAAAATTTTCATCAAAATTTGCTGAATTTTCGCGAGTTTTGCACATAGTTTAGGGATTAAATTTTTATGTTTTTTGTTGTAGAATGAATTGTATTTTTATAAGAAATTAACGGACAAATATTAGAATGAAAATTGTTGCATATATTGTGAAAAATTTGCTGTGCCAATACTTTGTTCCGGCAGTGTATGTATGTATACACATACATATCCAATAAAAGTCTACTCCTCCATTCGTGACTGTGGCTGCGGTATAATTTCAGCGAAACGTACGCGGCGGCTCAGCCACCGATACAGCCATGTCAGGACATCGTAG
>NW_023458556.1:1822401-1825412 GCF_013731165.1 Rhagoletis pomonella
TTTTTTATCACCCCTTCTTCTCTATCCCTTCCACGGTTTGCTTTTATTTTTTCATGTAACCTTTATGTTTATTTCCTTTTTTCGTAAATGTCACCTTGTCTATAGCTCGCACTTCATTCGTTTCCATTCGGTTGGCATCACTTCCTCCGGCACTGCCTTCGTCAGCTATTTTATTTTATAAACTTGAATGAAACCATTTAGGTGGAAGACGCTGGGAGTCGAGTCACTTTGCCGTTTGATGGAATCGCAGTCTATTTGTGTGTCTGCAAACTTCAAATTTGATTGGGCTTTCTAACGCCGGTGCGGCAGGGGGAGGTATTTTATTGCATACCCATCGAACGAGGTGGGTAAGAAGAAGAATGCAGAAACGAAAGGAACGAACTGTAATTGACAGTTAAGTGAAGTTCTTTGACGGAGACGACAACTTTCTACTATTCAATCGAAATTGGCTTTTAAACTTGCATATGAAAGAGATTTTGACTGAAGCAATCACAGCTGCGGTGCAAGAAAGTTATTTTGCTTGCGAATCTTAAATGAGGTACTTTGTTGTCAAGAAAAAAATATAAAAAAATAAATAAATATTTGAGCGGTTAAAATGAATGGACAGCAAAGTATATCTGATATTCCAAATAGCAATTTACTATTTTACGTTTTTTATTTCTATGTACTTACATGGTATATATGTATATAATATGCCTATCTTGATACTTCTTCAATTCAATTTTAATTAATCGCAAATGTATTTGTTTTCGCTTTTCACGCTTCAGCTGGATGTGAGAATGGCTGCTCGCGTCATGGCCAATGTACACTGGAAAATGGCGAATATCGCTGCGACTGCATTGAAGGATGGGCCGGATCTGATTGCTCGATTGCGCTGGAAATGAACTGCAAGGACAACATTGATAACGACGGCGGTGAGTGTAGCACACTTTTGAGTCAATTCAAGTGTCTTTATTTTTGAGGGAAGATATATCAGTTCTTACGAGAACGTTTGGATGTATTTCCTGCTGACCTTATCCCTTTGAGCTACCAGCCAATTCTTACTTTTGCTTAGCCGTCTAAAATTAAGCAAATAAAAATTATCCAGCAGCACCTTTAAGTCCGAATGATAAAACAACAATTACTCCTTAACTTTCCAATTGGACACGATTTCAAACCTGCTCGGCTGATACGAATATATGTATATGTGTATGTATGTATTTATTTGTTTGAACGTATACATAAATACAAGCATACAATCCATTCACTGGTGGCACTCGGGTGAATGAAAAGAATTTTTACCTTTCACTTAGATAATGAGACTACCTTTGCATGATAAGTAGGGGTCTGTACCCGACTTAAAACGTTTTCGATAATATGAAGCGTTAGACTTAGTGATATAATTGAACTTAGTTAGGTACAAATCGATTAAGTGGTTACCGAGGTACAACTTTGTAGTTATAAAGTGAGCGGTGCTATGCCCAATTCCTAAAAGTCTATAGCAGTCTGATTTCTTGTTAGGAGATTGTTGTAACTATTAATTTGAAGTAAATTAGCGTCCTCAGTTATTGAAATATCGGAGTTTTCGTATTTCTGAAATTTACCGTTATACGGGAAGCGGGTGTACTTTTAGTCCGATTTGAATAATTTTCAACAAATTGCTTTTCCGTACGACGGTTATTAAGTGCGCAGAGTTTAGTGGAATTTGATAAATCGGTTACCAATCGTTGCAACAAAACTTTCTGTATGTATTGTATACTACTCGTTTATTTAGAGGACATTTAACACCGTGCGGCAAAAACCAGAAAATTTTAAAACACACGAAGTAATCAATATACTCACAAAACTAGGGATCAAATATAAAACTCATGGTGGAATAATACAAGGTGTTGGATATTGACAGCGTTCTCGCTCTAATCCGCCATCTTGACTCCCTTAGCAAAATCGATGTTTCCTTCTTGAAAAAACTACTTTTTACCGCCTTAAAAAAAGTACTAAACTACCTCATTCCCTATTCTAAAACTGATTTGCAATCACTGAACAATTATTTGACATTTACTTTATTCTTATTCGTTGACATCGGAAAATTAAATAACAAATTTTAAACTTTAATTCGACAAAAAACGTGGGCTTTGTGTATTCTCCAAAGGATTTACAGCGAGATGGGCGCTGTTTTCAGGCACTCACTGAGGGAAGCTTGAATTTCTGCTGCGTGAGGCAGAATACGCCTATAATAATTTACAATACCGAGGAAGCGGCGCGATTCAACAACTGTTTGGGGCTTTGGATAACTTTTTCCTCAGGAGGCTGGTAACAATGCTGGCTCACAGAATAGCCTAAGTAGACTACTTCACTTCCACCGATATGGAATTTTTTTATGTTGATTTTTAAGCGAAAGTCTCCTGCAGTGCGCCAGCCACCGGACTCTTTGGGCATCATGTGGATGGGACTTGTCCATTGATTGCTCGAAGGTGTTATGACACCATGATGCAGCAACAGATTAAAATCTTCTTTTGCGGCGTTCAACTTCTCACCAGTGAGTTTGCGTGGGCGCTCGTGGACTGGGGGACCATTGGTGACAATGTGGTGTACGGTTGTTTCACTATCGACATTTGGTGCAGCATCACGTAGTGTGATCTCTATGTAATCCTTCAACAGGTTAGCTTAGAATGCGTCTGACTTGCACAAATTCGACGTAGGGTGCACAATTGTCGCGATGCTGTCAATTTGTATAAATTTATACCAAACTCGGTGCACTTAATTATCTTGGCATGGAAAAGCAATACGCTTAAAATACGAAAACTCCGATGTTTCAGTAATTGTGGACCCTAATTTACTCCAAGTTAATACTTACAACATTCATTTAACAATAAATAAGACTGTTATATTACTGTAATTATTACAAAAATGTAGTTTTATTACTAATATTTTTATTGAGCTTTGTACCACGATAGTTTATTAGGAAAAATTGAGAAAGCAACAAACTCTAAGCGGTAGAAGTTATAGCACTATTTCGGAGATCACCACATCTC
>NW_023458556.1:1825422-1832850 GCF_013731165.1 Rhagoletis pomonella
TGCTTTTTTGTATAGTTTCAGGCAGGCTCTTCCTAAACTATGTATTTCTCAATGTTTTATTACATTTTCTTACTTTTACTGTGATACATATTTGAATTATCTAATTCCCTAAATTAAAGTGGAATCTGATTTTTTAAACCGGTGACCACCCTGGGAGGTTGCATACCATTTATTGCATAAGTACTACGTTATATATACACTTTCGCGAATTTAGCTTATCATAATATACCGTTTGTAACTATTTATATGCAAAATTTGATATGAAAAATAGTACCAAATTTCGTACTACTTCGCAAAGCGGGCTTTTTTTCTTCCCGTTTCTCTCGTGCTTCCATATTACAACCTTTTGTAAGGGAGCCGTCGACATGAGCTGTCACTACGTACAACACCTTGTATAATTCCACGATGTATAAAACTGTGTTTTTATTCTTTCTCTCTGACGTTAGGCTTTTTTGTTGTTTTTTTTTAAAGACTTTGAAATTTCAGAGATACACATCGCTTGCTTAAAGTGAAAAGTTGCCGAGTTTACTTCTATAGATAGAGAAATATAAAATTCATTGGCTGCGTTTCTTTATACATTCCGGATAATCCCATTTCACAGCCGGAATAAACAGAATGCGTTTGAAATGTACGTCAACATATCATCAGGAACGTTCTAAAGAATAAATAAATAAAAACGTTCAGAATGAATAAAGAAATGCAGCCATTGTTTCGAAAAAAGAAGCACCGAGAATACAGCAAAGCCAAAATAGTACGAAATGCTGTATTCAAAGTTTTGCGAAGTACTTGAAGAAAATGGCTATAAAAAGTCTTTTTCTCTCCTGTAAAATTTGTGAAATGGGACTTAGCAACTTTTCGCTCTAAGCTAGCGATATGTGCATTCCAAAAAAGTATTAAAAAAAAAAATTAGTGAAATACAGAGTAATGATATGACTACCAAATGAAAGAGAAAATTTTTTTAGAAATACAATTTTTTCGTTCACAAGGACGAAGATATTTTGAAAATGCCTTTTACTAAATTTTATATCCTCAACTAACAAATTTAGAAGGACGAAATTCGAGGATATGGACGTTTCGTTAAGGCATATTTTTATTTTATTTTTTGTTAAATAAATAATGAAAATTTTTAAGGATATTCAAGGATAAAATTTTAAAAGTACATTTTTAATATTCGTCCTTGTGCACGAAAAAAGTAAATATTTTCCATTTTTATAGAATTTTATATTTCATTTGGTATCCTCTTCTGGTATGGATTTTTTCAATCAAGTAATTACATATATCTTTGAAATGTTAAAGTCTTTTTAAAAGAATTTCTGATGTCAGACATATTCGCGAGTATTTTAGTTTTTTTGTGTTTGTGTAAATTTTACTGTCGCGCGGTGTTATAATCTTTTCTGTAAAAATTGCCTATTGCAAATGGGTGCTTGGTGGAGCCAGGGTCGAGATATTTAAAAAAGCCGATTTGTTTCATATTTGGCACATTTAATTTAAAGACAGTGAGACATAGATTTGTAAAAAAAATAGAACCGCTAGGTGGCGGTGAAGTGAAAATAAAAAATATATTCGACATAAAATTCAGGTTTTGTTTGCATTAAAAATTCTTTTAAAAACAATATTAACAAACCAATTTTCAATACAGTTTTTAGTAACGTCATGCCCATAATAAAAACAGGAAAGATGTTAACATTTAAAACCTCGATAATAAACCTTAGATACTTTAAAAATTACAAAAAACATCGTCTTGCCCAATTCAGAGAAATTTGTAACTTTGCAAACCAAGTCCAAATCCATTGTTTTTTTTTCACGTCACACCAGCGCATTGCTATCAATTGTTTTCATTTTTTACAGAATTAAGGACTATTTAATTTCTCTGTATACAAATATAGCAAACCTTTTTAAAATGTTGACTTGTTCATTAGATTTTTTTAAATTTTGTCATATAAATGTCACGTCACTTCAGAGCAAAAATGTCCATATCCGTTTATTTGGAGGGTTCGTGCGACTGCTCCAATTTAAGAGCAGAAAAAATTTCATTACGATGTTAATACTTATCGTCGCAAATCTCCGTATTAGATCTGTGTAGGTAAATTAAATATGAAAATCATTGCCGTCTTGGTTTCTGCAATCGAAAAAACTATTTCATCATAATGGAGCATGCCGAAAAAGGCCGGCTACCGTTGACGCTATCTTCTTCTTATTTTTGTCCTTTTGTTTCTGTTGTATCGTACCGCAAAACTCATGCGTCGTAATATTAGGTTTTAATTTTTTTTTTACGAATTTTTCTCCAATAGCTTTATGAAGCAAACTACGGGTTTGTTAGATTGAAAGGCATCTTCCTAATCTTTTAAAATATGTTAGGTTTACCTCTATGCTCCAGAAAAGAAAATACGCTCTTCGATCTTCGCCTCAATTTCTTACTTTTTCTGGGATCAGTTCGGTTTGAAAATATTCCATCCCCCATATAAAAACTGTCCCAGAATTACTTGGCAGCGGTAATGGTATGCTGAACGATGAGTTCAGAAAATACCTTCGATCGAATATCTCATCACAGACATTCTTTCCAACAGTCTTGGAGGAGTACAAGCAGCATGCGTTCGCTCAACTTCCTCTACTTTATTTGCGTATTTACGTATTCAATCAAGCTGTCTTTTTGGCAGTACTGTGAAACATATGTGTGCACTTCCACACTAATCCAATTCACGGAAGCATATCCGGAACCCCCACCCTCGCTGCAAACGAGTATCTACCAGCAACTCAAATCACCGATTCAGCGACAATTTGCAGCAGGAAGAGGATCTCCTTTTACATGCATACAAATGTACATAAATAATTCGCCACAAATCTACGTACGTATGCACTTAAATATGTACGCTGTATTTATTTTTCTTCGGTCGTCAATGCAGTTTGATTATAAACAATTCGTTTAGTTGGACAACAACAGCAAAGGCAACCAAAGCAGCAACAAAAATGCCTGCCTTACACAGCAATCCACAAATGTAAAAGGAATGGAATAATAAAAAAATGCGAACGGAAGGAAGGAAGTAAGCCTGAAGTGTCATAAAACATTACGAGTTCTACCTGTGAATGCGACCGAGACATGAATGATGCAGAGGAGCAAGCGACGGGTCGCCTGTGGGTTGAAGCAGACGGGGAAGAGGAAATAAACGGATATTGAAATCAACTTAAAAGCGTATAGCCACTTAGCATTCACATTTTGTTGGTGCTTTTATGCCTTTACTGTCGCCATTGTCGCAGCGCGAATGAATGAATGGACGGGGTACGGGGTAGAGGGCAAAGGCAAACTGAACGCAATCTGGGAAACAGGAAAACAAGAAAACAACAGAAGCAGCTCGAGCGTCACTTGAAAATGTTTCAATATTTGCAGCACTACAAATCCTGGAGTGCGCACTCCAGCTGAGGAAAGGAATCGAGACGAAAGCCCAAGACATTTGCAAGGATCAAAGAAAGTGCGCCAGCCGGTAGCCATGTGTGTGTGTGTGTGTGTGCGGCAAAGCAAAGGCAATATGTATGTTGAAGATCTGAGAAACAATAATGGGACGTGGATATGAATATATTTGTAGTGGCGCCTGCTTCATTATCCGCCACATACGCGGGCAAAGTGCGTTGAAATGTGTTAAGAAGAGTTAAATTTCAATTTCTCGTCGCGACGAAAAAAAGCCACTGGTTGGCGAATTAAGCGCCAGTTCAAATCAGTGGAGGTGCGGAAGCCTGTTTTTATTTATGCTAATTTGAAATTCTATCAGCACAGATGTGAAGTGCGTTGGTGCGTTGCTATGCGTCCGAACACACGGCTCATTAGTCCCGTTTTATGCGTTCTCCTCTCGCGTTCCGACCACCTTCTACCACCATCAACAAGCCAACCCGAACCGTATCGGCCTCAGTTACAAGTGTCAATTAAGTTGATTGATCGGCATTTCCTTTTTGTTCGTTACACTCACCCTCCCCCATCACCGTTTTTCAGCCGTTGCTCTTACTCATTGCTGTCGTCTTTTCTCTTTTCTCTTTTCAGACGGAATGACGGATTGTTCGGACAGCGAGTGCTGCTCGCACCCCGCCTGCGCGGAGCATATCATGTGCCTGTCTTCCAACGACCCTGTGGAGGTGCTGCTGCGCAAGCAGCCACCCTCCGTGACCGCATCCTTCTATCAGCGCGTCAAATTTCTGATTGAGGAGAACTCGGTGCAGTCGTACGCACACATGGACGAATACAGTGAAAAGTGAGTACTACCGTTCACACATACACCCACACCCCAACACCCCACTATGTTAGCTAGGCTCTAGTTGGACTTTTTCTCGCTTAGCTCTTAAGAACTTTGTAGACAGGAAATGCATTTAAAAAAAATATGTACTTAGTTTCATCTACATAAAATTCTCTATAAAAAAATCATTACCATACGACCTAGCTCACATTTGCACCCCAAACTCTTTAACGCGAGCAGGAGTTTAGAGTCAATCTAAGTTTCGAACATTAAACATTTGCTAACAAAAAAAAAAAAAAACGAAAAATTAAATAGTAAAATAATTGTGGTGCAATGAAGAGAAAAAGCTCAAATCATATCGATTTCAATTCAGTACGTGTCATACTCGTATTAATGTATTCATTTACTTTTTTTTATGTTTATGATTGAATTTCGATTTCCATTATGTGCAGTAGCCCAAAATTTATGCTTTGGAAGGGTTATTTCGCAAACATTTTTTTGTTTTTATTTTAAAACACATTTATTGAAAAAAAATAAAAATATTCAAACCCCGAGCTCACATTCCTTAAATCCTCCACCAAATCCCCTCAATGAGTCTATCATTTTATGCGTTGGAAAGACGAAAAATAATTAAAAAATATTTTTCATTCAGAAAATGGTTTTCTGTTTTTTTATGCTGAAAGAAATGTTTTTATAAATACATCTTTCTTTTTTGCTAGATTTTTTTTTGTTTTATTTTAGTTTTTAATTAAATTAAATTTATTATGAAAATTGGTTTTTCTTATTTCATATATATTTTTTAAATACCAAAACGCTAGTTACTTCAAAAACATATATTAAACCAGCCAAAGTAAATGTAAGCTTTTGTTTGAGCTTTTTCTTTTCTTGCCTATTATAGGGTTACCAACTTCAAACACAGATAATTTATTTCAAATTTAATTTTCTTGTATTCTTTTTATTTTGTTATCTCAATTCGCAATTTCATTTCGTTTATTTCTTTATCATTCTACTTGTTTAATTTTGTTTGCTTTCTTTTATTTGTTTATTTGTCAAAGAAAAATCCAAAGCGAAATAATGATAGCACTTCATTGAGTTTGTGTGTTGTCTAGTGTTTTACCCCTTGTGTTCGTCTCACCCCGTTAAACGTCTCAAGAAACATAATCATATAACGAAACAAAAACAAAAAAAAAAAACAAAAAAAAAAGAGAGTAAAGATGAGAAAAGAATTTTAACCACGGCACATTGAACAGGTGATGCCACCAGCGAAAGAACAACTGTCTGCGGGCATTTTTTCATTTGCTGAAATCAGACTATAGAATGTCAAAATTGGTAAATAAGCAAAATTTGGCATTCCGGAATAAAATATAAAATATTATAAAACAAACTTGATCAGCTATTCTACTGCTGTTTTCTGTTCAATATGCCTTGGTGTTTTGGTGTTAACATTTGATGTGCGTAAGTCACTCGCGCACAGAGTTGAGAAGAGATTTGTTGCATATTTTTAAGAGTCATTGGAGACTTAGCGATAGCAACGACTGGCTTACAAAGGGCCGAAACAAGTTTAACTCAGCAAAATCCGTACAGTTATATGCAAGAAAACTCACATATGTGTATGTACCTTCAATATATTGTAATCACACACAGCTGTCACGGCTTAGCTCAATTATTCTGAAAAGGATTTGTGTAAATTTCTAATATTTTTTGTACTTTCGTATTTAAAATTTATTTCATTGTTTTAGGACTTTAATTTCACTATTTCGTTACTATAATAAATTTAAATGCTCTGAGACATTGCTACAAGCCTGATGTAATTTCGTCCTTTTCAAGGTTTTCCACTAAGTTCCATTTACGTACATATGTATGCAAGATACAAATATCAAGCTCCATGTGTCTCAGTGAAAAGCCATTCTGAAATATTTCTTTAGAAATTATCCATCCACAATTATGGTTAAGGCTACATTTTTAATGTAGAACGCAGGGACGTGAACCAATTTTGAACCGAACCAGTTTTGAACCGGAAACCCGCTTTTTTCTATTAATTAACTGAACCATTAGCCGAACCGAAATTTTCTACAAATGTTTGATACGAACTGAAAACCGAACCACTTTGCATAAAGGTTTAAAGGTTCGTTTTAACCAATTTTCAATACATAAATGTACCCACTTTTTTCTTTTTGTTAAACATGGTAATACCTCCCTTGTTTGTTTACCATGTGACAATATCAAATGTAAGGGCAACCTATCTCATTTGACAGACACTTGACCCCTAACCTTGCGCGTTGTTGCACTTGACACTTGACAGTTAAATTTGCGCAGTATTTTTTTGTTTTTCGAACCAACCAAATTTGTCATCCGGCTCACGTCCCTGGTAGAACGATGCACTCAATGTTTAGACTTTTAGTTAAGGGAGGATTGGTAGAGAATAAATAGCTTGGAGAGCAATGCGACTTGGCGATTCCAAGTGTTTCTTTTAGACATATGTATTGGCATGGCTCCACAGACCATGCGGTGCAGCTTTCCCAAAATGATGTCGGGATCTTTTGTTAGACTTTTAGGTTAATTGAGCTTTGAAAAAAGGTGGATTTACTTTGAAATAGGTGTCTCTGATATGAATGTGGGCCACTTTTTCTATGGTTTTCATTATAAAACAGCTAAGGGTTATTTGCGTACTTTGTGGAGATAATCTGAGTTTTTCTCCGCGTTGGGTCTAAATACGACTCTAATATCTTTCCTTGATGAAGGTATTTCAGCAAGAAGTAAACCCATTTTCAATTAACCCGAGTCCACATGCACTAAAAGTTGAAATTGCCTGTCGCCAAAAAAAATGTTTACAGCTAGTCCTCTCTAGTCCTTTTGTTTGCGCACATTTGTTAAATCATCCAATCTACGGGCATTCTGTAGGTGTTGCGCAACAGACAGGAAAATACATTATCCTCGCCCCGTAGTCGTCTTAGCTCTTTTGAGCAGTTAGTGCTGATTTAAATATGGATTTACGAAGCTTACTAAGGTTATTTTTGCACTATAAAAGCTACATCAAATAAATTTGGATCGTTTCGACTCATTCACAACCAGCTCTTGATAGCTCTATGCGAAATTTGATCTATTACACTGGCCAACAAAAATGAAAAAAAAAGTATGCGGCAAATAATAATTCTGTTTTTGACAGACTTTCCATCAGATCCAGATTTTGAGAACAAACGATGATAGA
>NW_023458556.1:1832950-1841473 GCF_013731165.1 Rhagoletis pomonella
GTAAGTTGCTAATAAGGTATTATTACGTGCTCCTAATTCCCACTGGGGTATTTATTTGTTTGAACATATACATAAATACAAGCATACAATCCATTCACTGGTGGCACTCGGGTGAATGAAAAGAATTTTCACTTCTCACTTACATATATAATGATAAATAATTATAATTACTTACGATAATAAGTGAAAAGTTTCCAGAGGAACGCGTAGGCGAACGCTTCCGCAGCCATACTCAGAGTATAAGATACCAACTTATGTATGTACCAACTATGAATATGAAGCATAAGATGAATATAAACAAAACAGACATACAAACAAAGAGCATAAATATTAGTAAATACACGGGATCACAAATTTTAGTTTGGTTTTGTTATCGAATTTCTATGTAGAATTGCTCGGTGATTCCGAAATTCGGGTTAATTTATTTTTCTATGGTTACGTTTACGAGATATTTTTAATTTACGGTTAAAAGCTTAAAGCAAAAACTGGTTCCTTTTAATAACGTATATCTTACGAACCAATTTAAAAATCTTAAAAATACGGCAAATGAAAGCTAATGAAATTCTCCATAAACCGTGCATACATCACTTTCCGATTAATTAATCATTCCAGTTTTTTTTTTATTTTTTAATGAAAAACTGAAAAAGAAATCAAACTTTTACGGAAACAAGTAGAGAAGTGTTCGGGCGAAATCGAATTTTATATACCCGGAGCAGGTATCAAATAACATCGTTTCAACTTTCTCTGAACTACGTTTGCATGATAAGTAGAGGTCTTTACCGGACTTAAAACGTTTTCGATAATATGAAGAGTTAGACTTAGATATAATTGAACTTAGTTAGGTACAAATCGATTAAGTGGTTACCGCGGTACACCTTTGTAGTTATAAAGTGGGCGGTGCTGTGCCCAATTCCTAAAAGTCTATAGCAGTCTGATTTATTGTTAGGAGATTGTTGTTACTATTAATTTGAAGTAAATTAGCGTCCTCAGTTATTGAATTATCGGAGTTTTCGTATTTCTGAAATTTACCGTTATACGGGAAGCGGGTGTACTTTTAGTCCGATTTGAATAATTTTCAACAAATTGCTTTTCCGTACGACGGTTATTAAGTGCGCAGAGTTTGGTGGAAATTAATAAATCGGTTACCAATCGTTGCAACAAAACTTTCTATATGTATTGTATACTACTCGTTTATTTAGAGGACATTTAACACCGTGCGGCAAAAACCAAAAAATTTTAAAACACACGAAGTAATCAATATACTCACAAAACTAGGGATCAAATATAAAACTGTGTTCTTATTCTTTCTCTCTGACGTTAGGCTTTTTTTTTTTTTTTTTTGAAGGACTTTGAATTTTTAGAGATACATATCGCTTGCTTGGAGTGAAAAGTTGCTAAGTCCACTTCTATAGTTAGAGAAATTTAAAATGCATTGTTTCGAAAAAAGAAGCACCGAGAATCCAGTAAAGCCAAAATAGTACGAAATTGTATTCAATGTGTATTCAAAGTTTTGCGAAGTACTTGAAGAAAATGGCTATAAAAAGCATTTTTCTCTCCTTTAAAATTTGTGAAATGGGACTTAGCAACTTTTCGCTCTAAGCTAGCGATATGTGCATTTCAAAAAATTATTTAAAAAAATTTAGTGAAATACAGAGTAATGATATGACTACCAAATGAAAGAGAAAATTTTGTAGAAATAAAATTTTTTCGTTCACAAGGACGAATATATTTTGAAAATGCCTTTTACTCAATTTTTTATCCTCAACTAATAAAGTTAGAAGTACGAAATTCGAGGATATGGACGTTTCGTTAAGGCATATTTTTATTTTATTTTTTGTTAAATAAATAATGAAAATTTTGAAGGATATTCAAGGATAAAATTTTAAAAGTACATTTTTAATATTCGTTCTTGTGCACGAAAAAAGTAAATATTTTCCATTTTTATAGAACTTTATATTTCATTTGGTATCCTCTTCTGGTATGAATTTTTTTAATCGTCTTTTTCATCAAGTAATTACATATATCGTTAAAATGTTAAAGTCCTTTTAAAAGAATTTCTGATGTCAGAGTGAAGAAATTAAATTGCAGTTTTATTATATTTGGCCCCTATATTCGCGAGTATTTTAGTTTTTTTTTTTGTGTGTAAATTTTACTGTCGCGCGGTGTTATAATCTTTTCTGTAAAAATTGCCTATTGCAAATGTGTGCTTGGTTGAGCCAGGGTCGAGATATTTAAAAAAGCCGATTTGTTTCATATTTGGCACATTTAATTGAAACATAGTGAGACATAGATTTGTAAAAAACTAGAACCGCTAGGTGGCGCTGAAGTGAAAATAAAAAATATATTCGACATAAAATTCAGGTTTTGTTTGCATTAAAAATTCTTTTAAAAACAATATTAACAAAAAAATTTTCAATACAGTTTTTAGTAACGTCATGCTCATAATAAAAACAGGAAAGATGTTTACATTTAAAGCCTCGTTAATAAACCTTAGATACTTTAAAAATTACAAAAAAATGTCTTGCCCAATTCAGAGAAATTTGTAACTTTGTAACCCAAGTCCAAATCCATTGTTTTTTTTTTAACGTCACACCAGCGCATCAATTGTTATCAATTCTTTTCATTTTTTACAGAATTAAGGACTATTTAATTGCTCTGTATACAAATATAGAAAACCCTTTTAAAATCCTGACTTTTTAATTATTATTATTATTTTTGTCCTTTTGTTTCTGTTGTATCGTACCGCAAAACTCATGCGTCGTAATATTAGGTTTTAATTTTTTTTTTACGAATTTTTCTCCAATAGCTTTATGAAGCAAACTACGGGTTTGTTAGATTGAAAGGCATCTTCCTAATCTTTTAAAATATGTTAGGTTTACCTCTATGCTCCAGAAAAGAAAATACGCTCTTCGATCTTCGCCTCAATTTCTTACTTTTTCTGGGATCAGTTCGGTTTGAAAATATTCCATCCCCCATATAAAAACTGTCCTAGAATTACTTGGCAGCGGTAATGGTATGCTGAACGATGAGTTCAGAAAATACCTTCGATCGAATATCTCATCATACACATGCTTTCCAACAGTCATGGAGGAGTACAAGCAGTATGCTGCGTGCGCTCAACTTCCTCTACTTTATTTGCGTATTTACGTACTCAATCAAGCTGTCTTTAAGCAATACTATGAAACATATGTGCGCACTTCCACACTAATCCAATTCACGGAAACATATCCGAAACCCCCACCCTCGCAGCAAACGAGTATCTACCAGCAACTCAAATCACCGATTCAGCGACAATTTGCAGCAGGAAGAGGATCTCCTTTTACATGCATACAAATGTACATAAATAATTCGCCACAAATCTACGTATGTACGTATGCACTTAAATATGTACGCTGTATTTATTTTTCTTCGGTCGTCAATGCAGTTTGATTATAAACAATTCGTTTAGTTGGACAACAACAGCAAAGGCAACCAAAGCAGCAACAAAAATGCCTGCCTTATACAGCAATCCATGTAAAATGTAAAAGGAATGGAATAATAAAAAAAAATGCGAACGGAAGGAAGGAAGTAAGCCTGAAGTGTCATAAAACATTACGAGTTTTACCTGTGAATGCGACCGAGACATGAATGATACAGAGGAGCGAGCGACGGGTCGGTCGCCTGTGGGTTGAAGCAGACGGGGAAGAGGAAATAAACGGATATTGAAATCAACTTAAAAGCGTATAGCCACTTAGCATTCACATTTTGTTGGTGCTTTTATGCCTTTACTGTCGCCATTGTCGCAGCGCGAATGAATGAATGGACGGGGTACGGGGTAGAGGGCAAAGGCAAACCGAACGCAATCTGGGAAACAGCAAAACAAGAAAACAACAGAAGCAGCTCGAGCGTCACTTGAAAATGTTTCAATATTTGCAGCACTACAAATCCTGGAGTGCGCACTCCAGCTGAGGAAAGGAATCGAGACGAAAGCCCAAGACATTTGCAAGGATCAAAGAAAGTGCGCCAGCCGGTAGTCATGTGTGTGTGTGTGTGTGTGCGGCAAAGCAAAGGCAATATGTATGTTGAAGATCTGAGAAACAATAATGGGACGTGGATATGAATATATTTGTAGTGGCGCCTGCTTCATTATCCGCCACACACGCGGGCAAAGTGCGTTGAAATGTGTTAAGAAGAGTTAAATTTCAATTCGCGACGAAAAAAAGTAACTAGTTGGCGAATTAAGCGCCAGTTCAAATCAGAGGAGGTGCGGAAGCCTGTTTTTATTTATGCTAATTTGAAATTTTATCAGCACAGATGTGAAGTGCGTTGGTGCGTTGCTATGCGTCCAAACACACGGCTCATTAGTCCCGTTTTATGCGTTCTCCTCTCGCGTTCCGACCACCTTCTACGACCATCAACAAGCCAACCCGAACCGTATCGGCCTCAGTTACAAGTGTCAATTAAGTTGATTGATCGGCATTTCCTTTTTGTTCGTTACACTCACCCTCCCACATCACCGTTTTTCAGCCGTTGCTCTTACTCATTGCTGTCGTCTTTTCTCTTTTCAGACGGAATGACGGATTGTTCGGACAGCGAGTGCTGCTCGCACCCCGCCTGCGCGGAGCATATCATGTGCCTGTCTTCCAACGACCCTGTGGAGGTGCTGCTGCGCAAGCAGCCACCCTCCGTGACCGCATCCTTCTATCAGCGCGTCAAATTTCTGATTGAGGAGAACTCGGTGCAGTCGTACGCACACATGGACGAATACAGTGAAAAGTGAGTACTACCGTTTACACATACACCCACACCCCAACACCCCACTATGTTAGCTAGGCTCTAGTTGGACTTTTTCTCGCTTAGCTCTTAAGAACTTTGTAGACAGGAAATGCATTAAAAAAATATGTACTTAGTTTCATCTACATAAAATTCTCTATAAAAAAATCATTACCATACGACCTAGCTCACATTTGCACCCCAAACTCTTTAACGCGAGCAGGAGTTTAGAGTCAATCTAAGTTTCGAACATTAAACATTTGCTAACAAAAAAAAAAAAAACGAAAAATTAAATAGTAAAATAATTGTGGTGCAATGAAGAGAAAAAGCTCAAATCATATCGATTTCAATTCAGTACGTGTCATACTCGTATTAATGTATTCATTTACTTTTTGTTATGTTTATGATTGAATTTCGATTTCCATTATGTGCAGTAGCCCAAAATTTATGCTTTGGAAGGGTTATTTCGCAAACATTTTTTTGTTTTTATTTTAAAACACATTTATTGAAAAAAAATAAAAATATTCAAACCCCGAGCTCACATTCCTTAAATCCTCCACCAACTCCCCTCAATGAGTCTATCATTTTATGCGTTGGAAAGACGAAAAATAATTAAAAAGTATTTTTCATTCAGAAAATGGTTTCTGTTTTTTTATACTGAAAGAAATGTTTTTATAAATACAGCTTTCTTTTTTGCTAGATTTTTTTTGCGTTTATTTCGCTTCAATCAAGTTGTTTTATTTTTACTTAAATTAAATTTATTATGAAAATTGGTTTTTCTTATTTCATATTTTCTTTTTTAAATACCAAAACGCCAGTTACTTCAAAAACATATATTAAACCAGCCAAAGTAAATGTAAGCTTTTGTTTGAGCTTTTTCTTTTCTTGCCTATTATAGGGTTACCAACTTCAAACACAGATAATTTATTTCAAATTTAATTTTCTTGTATTCTTTTTATTTCCTTATCTCAATTCGCAATTTCATTTCGTTTATTTCCTTATCATTCTACTTGTTTAATTTTGTTTGCTTTCTTTTATTTGTTTATTTGTCAAAGAAAAATCCAAAGCGAAATAATGATAGCACTTCATTGAGTTTGTGTGTTGTCTAGTGTTTTACCCCTTGTGTTCGTCTCACCCCGTTAAACGTCTCAAGAAACATAATCATATAACGAAACAAAAACAAAACAAAAAAAAAAAAAAGAAAGGGTAAAAATGAGAAAAGAATTTTAACCACGGCACATTGAACAGATGATGCCACCAGCGCAAGAACAACAGTCTGCGGGCATTTTTTTCATTTGCTGAATTCAGACTATAGAATGTCAAAATTGGTAAATAAGCAAAATTTGGCATTCCGGAATAAAATATAAAATATTATAAAACAAACTTGATCAGCTACTCTACTGCTGTTTTCTGTTCAATATGCCTTGGTGTTTTGGTGTTAACATTTGATGTGCGTAAGTCACTCGCGCACAGAGTTGAGAAGAGATTTGTTGCATATTTTTAAGAGTCATTGGAGACTTAGCGATAGCAACGACTGGCTTACAAAGGGCCGAAACAAGTTTAACTCGGCAGTTATATGCAAGAAAACTCACATATGTGTATGTACCTTCAATATATTGTAATCACACACAGCTGTCACGGCTTAGCTCAATTATTCTGAAAAGGATTTGTGTAAATTTCTAATATTTTTTGTAGTTTCGTATTTAAAATTTATTTCATTGTTTAAGGACTTTAATTTCACTATTTGGTTACTATAATAAATTTAAATGCTCTGAGACATTGCTACAAGCCTGATGTAATTTCGTCCTCTTCAAGGTTTTCCACTAAGTTCCATTTACATACATATGTATGCAAGATACAAATATCATGCTGAGTTATTTCTTTGAAAATTATCTATCCATAATTATGGTCAAGGCTATACTTTAAATGTAGAACGATGCAATCAATGTTTAGACTTTTAGTTAAGGAGGGATTGGTAGAGAATAAATAGCTTTGAGAGCAATGCGACTTGGTGATTCCAAGTGTTTCTTTAAGACATATGTATTGGCATGGCTCCACAGACCATGCGGTGCAGCTTTCCCAAAATGATGTCAGGGCTCTTTTGTTAGCCTTTTAGGTTAGATAGGTCTCTCTGATATGAATGGGGCCACTTTTTCTATGGTTTTCATTATAAAACAGCCAAGGGTTATTTGCGTACCTTGTGGAGATAATCTAAGTTTTTCTCCGCGTTGGGTCTAAATACGACTCGAATATCTTTCCTTGATGAAGGTATTTCAGCAAGAAGTAAACCCATTTTCAATTAACCCGAGTCCAAAAGCACTAAAAGTTGAAATTGCCTGTAGCTAACAACAATGTTTACAGCTGGTCCTCTCTAGTCCTTTTGTTTGCGCACATTGGTCAAATCAGCCAATCTAAAAGTATGTTCACATATCAATATTATCTCAATCAAAGCTAATTTTTTAATCACCCCGTTTACACAGGCAAATCTCAGATTATTAGCCGTCAAATTTTTTGTGCTTGTTATTCTCACATCTCAAGGAAAAGTTATGTTTCTTCTCTGTGCCACCGTGATCACGTTTTTCGGCTATATTAAGCAATATAAATATATTTTAACTTAACATTTTATTAAAAATACCTTTACAAGTCTTTTCCTTGTTAGCGTCCATTTTTCTTTACTTTTACATTTGGCATTTCTCCACTTTTTCGCAAAAACAATCGATAAAACTAGGATGGGCACCGAAAAGTTATCGGTTAAATCTGAGATTATTTTATAATTACAGATTAACAAGGGACGAATTTTATATGGCTAACCTCTTGTTCTAATTACTGATTAGGGTGGTAAGCTCGAGAATAAGGATAATCTACTTTTATGTGAACCTAGTATAACGGTCTTCTGTACTCGTTGCGTAACAGACAGGAAAAATATCCGCATACATTATCCTCGCCCCGTAGGCCTCTTAGCTCTTTTGAGCAGTTAGGGCTGATTTAAATATGGATTTACGGTTTTGAGAACAAACGATGATAGATCCTTCCAGTTAGGCTTAAGTGAACTCGCGACTACTGTCCCTGAAAATACCATCCCTGCATATTGACCTGATGGTCACTTATAGCCATTTATTTAACAGCGAAAACTGATCAAAGCACAGGGATGGCAGTTTCTGGGATAGTCGGGAGTTCTGGCTTTAATATAAGCCTAAATGGAAGGTTCCATTACCTTTTGTTTCTTTGCTATAGCTCCTCCAAGTTTGCAAAAAACGCAAAATTTCTACAGTTTGACCACGTTTTTCTCAAAATCTGGAGCTGATGGAAACTTTATCCTTATGGATTCGTAATCAGCTCAAAAAAGTCTATCAAAAACAGCTTTAACATTTGCCGCATCAAAATCAGTGTTGCCCTCTGCATTTTCCTGGCTGATCCATATGTTCAATGTGCCAATTCGAAAAAGGTTTGAAAGGATCACTTTCATAAGCAAATAAGCTTCTCAATTTGTGTATATGTATGTATAGTCAGAGCACGCTGAAGGCAATCTCAGTTTACTTTTAATTTGCTTTCCTTTTATTTCTTTTTTGGCTTTGTTTTTGATGCGATATTTCCAGTTGGCAGACAAATCGCGCGGTTTCCGCTATTTTTTCCTTTAATTTTTGTCTAAATTAAAAAACAGAATTGCGAATCTTGCATTGCTTCAAGCTAAAGCTGAATGAATGGCAGGCGGCGGCGGCGGTGACGGCAGAGCATTTATTCTGCTACGCCTCTCGAAAGAGTGTACTTTTT
>NW_023458556.1:1841573-1849202 GCF_013731165.1 Rhagoletis pomonella
AAATAAGTGGATATGAAAAATAAATTATTATTTTCCAGGAATGAACATTTTGAACAAAATTCTGGTTGCAAAGTCGTGGCTGCCAGCCGAATCGGATCAGAATATTGTTATTTAAAAAAAAAGCTCCCTGTTCTTTATAAGTATTTTAATCTCAGATAGTTACGTAATTCTTATCTTATTAAAGGTCAGACCTATAGTTTTTTAATTATTTGAGCATCGATTCTCTTTATAGCGAAACGTTGATCATTTCTGCTGGAAATCCCTACTGACGGAGCATACTCTTTCACTTTAAATAGCAAAGAAGGGAAAGTTTTACCGCAGAAGTTTTTAGCCAAGGATCCAATGTATATCCCTATCAAAAAAATATTGCTCGACAAGTAAACAAAATGACTGCTAAAATTTTTGCTAAAAATAAATTCCCCAAAGAGCCCCATTTGAAATTATTGAAACGAATATATGTATGTAACATCAAAAGCAAATCACGAAAATTTGGTTAGGAATTACAGTGCACACTTTCTTCTTTTGTGTCTAGTAGCGTTTTTAAAATTGGTCCAAAAAAATCATAATAAAGAACAAAACCAATGCAGGAATTTAAAGAAGAGAAAACAAAAAAAAAAGTATTGTTAAAAGGACTACGATCTCTTTGGCGTATGTACGTCAAAGGTCAAGTAGAAGTGGGAGCTTGTATGACTGCCAGTTGATAGCTCGGTTATATAGCTTAAGAAATAATATGTTTAAAGAAATTTTTATCAAAGTTGATAAATATGACATTTGACCAGTTTTGTTACACAAATACTCCCATGTGCGGCACCAGAGTAACACGACCTAACGTCGCCAGGCAAAAATATTGGCTACAATTTGTCATTTTGTTTGCCATATATACGTTTTATCGGTGCACTTGCACAACATTCGCATTCGCAAAAGCTCCGCATTGATTATTGCGAATGCGAAAGCGAATGCGAATGTTGAAATTAATGCGTAAGCTCCGCGGTTACGAATGCGAATGCGAATATTCGCAATAACCCTGGTTCCAAGCAACCATCTGATTTTCAGGGCATTCATCTCCCCCGGAAAAGCTTCAACGCGCAGAGAATGTGCATTTTTGCCTTGAAAGGGTTGAAATTTTTTAGAAATGAACACAAAGTTATTTACTGGTTTGCCTTTATTTTGCTATCGAACACGAAAACAGAAGGCGCAATCAAAAGGCGACATTTTTGGTAGAAACAAAAACGCCATAACTGAACCTTAAATATGCGAATAAAAACCAGTAAAAAGAAATCTTTATTCTACCATCTGTGACTAAACGACACCATTTGTGGTCCAAAAAATGACAGAGTTTCCAATATTCAAACTCAAAATGGGCCCTTTTAGACCCAGTTTTGCAGTTTAGGGTTAAAAATACGTTTCGTTTGCAAGGTTTAATGAATTTTAAAAATTCCGGCGTCGCAGTCGGCTCATACATATGTACGTAAATATGTACGCACATTGCAGAAGCGGCGGCAACAATGCATCTGTATGAATATCTATGGACGGCATTCGCTTTAAGCAGCTTTAAGCCACAGCCTTAACTGACGGAATTGCGTCAAGTGGCTGTGCAGTCGGTCGGTGCGAAAGTGGGAAAGTGGGTTAGTGGGCGCCACAGCGGCACCTGATGCTAACTGAACCGATTAAAACAACTATTTCGGTGCGCACTCACTTAGTTGACCGAGGTGGAGAGTAGTGAAGAGCAGAACAAACTTTCGCATTCGCATTCGGGCTCGCCTTCGTGCCACAGTGGTACACTTTCCGTTGAGTGTTTGTGTGTCTGTATTTGTATTTGTGTTTGTTTGCGCGGAAAGACCAACTACATATTTACTTACTGTTTGTTTGTAAGGACAGTGTGGCGTGTGATTGCGACGTTGTGTGGGTGCAATAGTTAATTGTGCCACAGCTGCAGGACTCAAATTTAAGTGCAATTCAAGATTAGGAAAATATTATTTAGTTCGTGCACGCGGGCAAGCGTCCTTATCGGACCCAGCAATTCAAAGTGAAGACAGCTTTTTGCCCCAACTAGTTACCGTTTAATTCGATTGCACAAATCCACCGATGCCTCGCGATTCCAGGCGAAAAAAATTTAAGGTTATAAACATTTGCTTATGAACATATTTTCATGTATACGGAAAAATAAAGAAAATTGTCAACATTCTCGAGGACGTGAACGTGCGATCACTTCAGGACCACACCAAAGCTCAAATCTTTTCAGCAGCGTATATTTAGAGGCCTTTTCTGGCGAGCAAAAGTAATCAGTTAAATGCAATTTGAGGAGTCGAGCCAAACTAGTACAATTTACTGAGCCCCAAACTAGCTCGCAGGATATCAAGTTCAATTTTTACTGCGTCTTTATTATTAATCACCAATTTTTCCCTTTTAATCCTGCTTTCATATCAAGTTTTGCTTGCCTTAATTTTACGGTGATAGCAATTTTATGAAATTTGGAAATATGGATTGTTTTTTCATTTACACATTTACATATGTATGTATTTTACTTAGAAATTTTCCTTAATAAAAAAGAAAAATCAAAGATTTCATTCTTCATTTACCGAAAGAGAGTGTGAAAATTTTAAAGAGCATAGGTCTCCGCAGGCGTAGATTATTCAAGCAAGGTTAAGTGAAGCTGAAACGGAAGGCTTTGAACTCCTCGCCATTCCATGAAAAAGGAAAGAAGATGAAGAACGTAAGGTCTATGCGTTTAAAGGATCATCTTGTCCTGTCCCCTGACTCAACCGTCAAGCTTCACTCCATTCGTGTAGAAATTAAAAAAAAGGGATGATGCTTGAAGGTTTATCGCCTAAATCATAAGGAATTTAAATCATTAAATAATCTCCTCTACAAAAACTATATTCGTAGCACCGAACGGAACATTAAAGCTAATCCGAAATCATTTTGGAACTTTGTCAAATCCAAAAAAATCATGTGCAAGTATACCTACTTCGGTAATGCTCGACGATAAATTTGCTAGTACTCCTGTTGAAGCAGCTAATTTGTTTGCTGACTTTTTTATGTCAAATTACGTTGCTGATGACGGGCAATTCCCTAACTTCTCTTCTGAAATATCTTCTATTCTCAACTTTGGGGCTCTTTTTATTTCATCGGATGACATTATAAAGGGGATGCTTTCTCTTAAACCTTCTTCGCAAACGGACGCAGACGGGATGTCGGCTATCTTATTTAAAAACTGTCCGGCCTTAGCGATTCCTCTTGCGATAATCTTTAATAAATCGCTATCGTCAGGTATTTTCATAGATGAATGGAAATTATCTACTATCACACCTTTTTTTAAAAGTGGAAGAAAAAATGACGTTCGGAACTATCGGCCGATCTCGAAACTATCGAACATCTCAAAACTGTTTGAATGTGTCGTTAAGGACAAGCTCTATTTTGCAGTTAAATCTCTAATCTGTCCGAATCAGCATGGGTTTGTGTCAGGCCGCTCGACAGTATCTAATCTTACAGTTTTTAGCGAATTTTGTACTTCTTCATTCTCGGCAGGATTCCAAGTCGATTGTGTTTATACCGATTTTTCAAAGGCATTTGACAGGGTATCTCACAGGATCTTAATAAATAAGCTGGTTTGCTTAGGTTTTCACTCATCGTTTTTAGAATGGATTAAATCGTATTTAACGCAGAGATGTTCTGTGGTAACTATTGATGGTGTATCGTCGAACCCATTTGTGGCTACTTCAGGTGTGCCTCAGGGGAGCATTTTAGGACCTCTTTTATTCGTCCTTTTTATCAATGATATCAACGACTGTTTCTCCTTTTCGAATTATTTGCTTTACGCCGATGATCTGAAAGTTTTTACAGTTGTCAAGGACTCATCCGATGCTATAAATCTTCAAAGGGACCTGGATAAACTTCATTTATGGTGTTTGAAGTCGGGTCTTTCTTTGAATATAACAAAATGTTTTCACTTAACATTTTCTAGGCGTCAAAATGTTATTTCAACACAGTACACTATTGCTAACTGTGCGCTTCAAAAAGTAACAGAGACTAAGGACCTTGGAGTCATGTTTGACTCTAAGTTATCCTTCAATACTCATATTAATTTTATCCTTTCGAAATCGTACTCTGCTCTTGGCTTTATTCGGCGTAACACTTCCGAGTTTTCAGACCCATATACCTTTAAATTGCTTTTTACGGCTCTTGTTCGTTCACACTTGGAATATGCGGTAATAGTTTGGAGACCATATGACCAACTATCGATAGGTAGAATTGAACGCGTTCAAAAAGTATTTCTGAAATTCGCACTGCGTTCGCTGCGGTTTGAGGCTCCTGTTCCATCCTATGGCTCGCGGCTAATGCTGATCAATTTAAGTACTTTAGAAAAGAGAAGAACAGTTCTTTCATTATCGTTCACTTATAATATAATTAGTGGCATCATTGACTGCCCAATTTTGCTTGAGCGGATAAGCTTTAATGTTCCACAAAGAAGTCTCCGAAATGTTTACCCTTTTTACGGAGAAAGCTTCAAAACTAAATATGCAAGTAATGCTCCGATTTCTCGAGCACTTCGGGAATTCAATGCATTATCTAACACGCATCATCTAGACTTTTCTTTGCCTAAATCGGCTTTTATTAAAGTCCTTAATTTAATTGCTTGATTTGTATTTTATGTGGCATTATCAATTATTACTATATAATATATTTTCTAGTCTGTAAGGTACATTGTACTGTAGATTTAAACATAAATAAATAAATAAATAAATGAGGCAGTGCTCTCCCAAAAGGGCACTCAAGCCCAGTGCTGCCAGATCTTTCTTTTTCTGGTAAACACCTGCATTTTCAACAAAAACCTATAACCTTCGATAGCTTTTCTAAAACAAAAGTTTTTGGTGTAATTCATTTTCATTAATTTAATTTTCTTAAACAATTTGGCAAAATTCGAAGCATTTTTAAGAGATTGTTAGTTTTTAAAATACTACAAAATGCTGTAATTTCTAAATTATTTCTGATTTTGGTTTTATTTAAATTGAATTGGACAATAATTCTGTGGAATTTTGTTTTATCGAAATAGAAATGCCGCACCTTCAGCGCGCTTTTTGTTGAAATTTAACTTCCTAAAATCAAAAGTGATATTTAAGTTTATTCGTTCAAATCTGAAACTTGCAAAAAACCATAATTTGTATTAAGATGAAAAAGGGAAAACTGTACGCTTGTCTAAATAATTTCATTTTACAGTTAAAACTGTGTACCTATACGACAGCACTACTCACGACAGTGCCGCCTATCCCCCGTCCTCAAATCCCAGGTTTCAATGGGGGCTAGGTTGCATGTAACTCATGTAAGTATTTACTTACCGCACACACTGACACAAGTGGATATGCAAGTGCCCACACATGGCACAAACACGACCAGCTCAGCCACAAAACCTACGAAGATCCGAATTGGTCAGTAAAACTGTGAAATTACTACACACAATAATGCATGTGTGTGTATGCATGCACATACATATGTATGTAAGTATGTATGTGTGGTCATATGCTGGCCTATGCGTATTTCAAAGCAATAACAACAGCTGTGCCAAGTGCGAGTATGTAGGCCACCAACTCAGACAGCGACATCGTGAATTTTGTCCTTATTGCCAACTTCAGTATCGTTTTGCTACCCTGCAGCGGAAAGTACTAGAACAGAACTAGTGTATTAACCAGTTTTCAGGAGGCGAATACCGGTGCTTCGCCAATCTACTGTCGCATTTAACATGGAGTTGTCCTAGCTTGTAGCCTATAACCGAACCACTTTTTGTTTCGTTGTGCACTTCACAGATACTTTTTCATCGTTTAAAAAAAAAAAACCGAAAATAAAAATTTAAAATTATATGTTCCGCCTAGTGAGATTTGAACCTGGATCCTGTTGGCCGCAGCCAACTATAGCGAGCATCTTTGTGCGCTCAGCTACAGGCGCAACATGTACATATTTAAATTTTCCCTTTGAATTAAGCTAGATTACGCGACTGGTACATTTGGTCAAATTTGTCTTTGCTATTTACAGAGTGGCGTTATTTCGAAATTTTTTAATGTGCTGAACTTATTCTCTATAAAAATTTCTAGACAACACCATCCTGTGAACTGTCGTACAACCTACACACACAAGCTACAGAGTGGCGTTGCTTGAAATTTTATTATTAGGCTAAACTGATTCTTGATGATAATTTTAACAAAATTGTCATTTAAACTCGCTATATATCAGTCGTTTGTGTATCCATCGATTTGAACTTTTCACACAATAAACTAAAATCTATTTCAAAGTTTAACACCACTTCTTAATATTCAGTACAAATAAGACTACAGGTTTAGAATTAAGAGGGTGTTTGTTTTCAAATGCGAAAGTTGTGTTATAAAGTTTGAAATAAAATGTTTGTTCTAAAACAGTATTGTAGATGCTATCTAAGGAAGTTTTTGCATAAGCTTCAGATTTAAAGATCAGGTAGTCGCAAAGCTATAACAATATTATTATGACTCGCACGGTTAGCAGATTAAAAAATAAGTAAAAATAAGTCCGTTTTTTTATTAATGATTTCTATGTAAAAAGACTTGATCATTCGTTGGCGATAACTAAAAATAATATTAAAAATTACCACAATTGAGAAAAATTACAAATAAACTTTCGTTCAGAATTTTCACAATGAAAATGGGAAAATTTTGGAAAACGCATAGTTCCATCGTATAGCCCAGCCCGTACAAATATCTATGGAAATCATAGTTTTCGAATGGTTTTTCCCATTTTCTCTCTGCTTCCCAGCTAGTCGAAAAGTAGCTAGTTATGCACCGCTCAGCGCGCTGGGGACATTTGACGGGAATTGCCCCATATATATAAACATATTTTGAAAGAATCCAAAAATTTGAAAATTGGTGGTTATGTAGAAAAGGAGTATCTATGTACTGCTTTATTTTGGTACTTTTCAGTCCGATATTTGCGTGGTGGTCACACGAGAGAAACAGAACTTGGATAAGTATTCAAAATGTATTATTGGTATTTTAATGATAAATAAAAAAATCCTTTATGTAATAAGGCAATACCCATTAGAAGGTGCAATATGTAACCAATACCTCGATTTCTTACTACCTGGATCATAAAATGCTATTGGAACTAGTACTATAACTAGTACGAAAGCGACAATTGTCACCGACCCCGCTGCAGGGTATACACAGCTGCAGAAGCACAGATACGCAACCACGAACGCGGCCATCCTGTAAAAATGGTTGGACCATTTGCGCCACAATGGAGTACTTAGAATTGCTCGTGTCTCTATACCAGCTTATAGTTACCCGATCTTGGCTTATGTTGCCAAGAGGTGTGCATGGAGTAGGTTTGGTTAGGTACACTAACATTATGCAGAGCTGGAGTATATGGTCTTGCCCCAGGACATCACAGGGTAATTGGACCACATTTTTTCTATATGCATTTCGGTAAATTGTGGAGCACTCATTGACCGTTGTGGAGTACTCTTTGCAGTCGAGATTTTCACAGGGCAGCGTAGCTCAATGCAAAAAAGTCGCACACAGACACAAAAGCACTCACGTGTACATGAACTTTGGTGTGTGTGTTTTATTTATTTGTATTTGCTGGTGTTTCCACTGAAAGCAGCCGAGC
>NW_023458556.1:1849302-1856647 GCF_013731165.1 Rhagoletis pomonella
GCTCGGCTGCTTTCAGTGGAAACACCAGCAAATACAAATAAATAAAATACACACCAAAGTTCATGTACACGTGAGTGCTTTTGTGTCTGTGCGCATTGAGCTACGCTGCCCTGTGAAAATCTCGACTGCAAAGAGTACTCCACAATGGTCAATGAGTGCTCCACAATTTACCGAAATGCATATAGAAAAAATGTGGTCCAACTACCCTGTGATGTCCTGGGGCAAAACCATATACTCCAGCTCTGCATAATGAAAACTACTCCATGCATACCTCTTGGCAACACGAGCCAAGATCGGGTAACTATAAGCTTGTATAGAGACACGAGCAATTCGAAGTACTCCATTGTGGCGCACATGGACCACATGGTCCAACCATTTTTACAGGATGGCCGCGTTCGTGTGTGCGTATCTGTACTTCTGCGGCTGTGTATACCCTGCAGCGGAGTCGGTGACAATTGTCGCTTTCGTATTAGTTATAGTACTAGTTCCAATTGCATATATTATGATCCAGGTAGTAAGAAATCGAGGTATTGGTTACACATTCCACTTTCTAATGGATATTGGCCGTTTTAATATAATAGTGATCCCTTATTACATAAAGGAATTTATTTTTTATCATCTAAATACAAATAATACATTTTGAATACTTATCCAAGTTCTGTTTCTCTCGTGTGACCACCACGCAAATATCGGACTGAAAAGCAGTGTACATACTTAGATACTCCTTTTCTACATAACCACTACTTTTCAAATATTTTTGGTTTCTTTCTGTTAGAATACGTTTATATATATGGGGCAATTCCCGTCAAATGTCCCAAGTGCGCTGAGCGGGAAAATGGGAAAAACAATTCGAAAACTATGATTTCCATAGATATTTGTACGGGCTATACGATGGTACTATGCGTTTTCCAAAATTTTCCCATTTTCATTGTGAAAATTCTGAGCGGAAATTTATTTGTAATTTTTCTCAATTGTGGTCATTTTTAATATTATTTTTAGTTATCGCCAACGAAAGATCAACTCTTTTTACATAAAAAGCATTAATAAAAAATTTACTTATTTTTACTTTTTTTTAATCTGCTAACCGTGCGAGTCATAATAATAATATTGTTATAACTTTGCGACTACCTGATCTTTAAATCTGAAGCTTACGCAAAAACTTCCTTAGATAACATCTACAATACTGTTTTAAAACAAACAATTTTTTTCAAACTTTATAACACAACTTTTGCATTTAAAAACAAACACCCTCTTAATTCTCATAAAAAAAAAGTTGTAAACCTATAGTCATATTTGTACTGAATATCAAGATGTGCTGTTAGCCTTTGAAATAGATTTTAGTCTATTGTGTGAAAATTTCAAATCGATCGATACACAAACGACTGAGATATAGCGAGTTTAAATGACAATTTTGTTAAAATTATCATCAAGAATCAGTTCAGCCTAATAATAAAATTGCAAGCACCGCCACTCTGTAGCTTGTGTGTGTAGGTTGTACGACAGTTCACAGGATGGTGTTGTCTAGAAAGTTTTATAGAGAATAAGTTCAGCACATTGAAAAATTTCTAAATAACGCCACTCTGTAAATAGCAAAGACAAATTTGAACAAATGTACCAGTCGCGTAATTCAGCTTAATTCAAAGGGAACATTTATAGCACACTTATGTACATGTTGTGCCTGTAGCTGAGCGCACAAAGATGCTTGTTCAGGTTCAAATCTCACTAGGCGGAACATATAATTTGAAATTTTTATTTTCGGTTATTTTTTTTTAATGATGCAAAGATATCTGTGAATTGCACAACGAAACAAAAAGTGGTTCGGTTACAGGCTACAAGCTAGGACAACTCCATGTTAAATGTGACAGTAGATTGGCGAAGCACTGGTATTCGACTCCTGAAAACTGGTGCATACACTAGTTCTGTACTAGTACTTTCCGCTGCAGGGTAGTAAAACGATACTGAAGTTGGCAATAAGGACAAAATTCACGATGTCGCTGTCTGAGTTGGTGGCCTACATACTCGCATTTGGCACAGCTGTTGTTATTGCTTTGAAATACGCTTACCCCAGCATATGACCACACATACATACATACTTACATATGTATGTGCATGCATACTAGGGTGGTCCAAAAATGTATGGGAGAAAAGTAAAATCGGAAATTTAATGCTCTCACCCCCTAGGATTGTTCTATACCGAAAAGAAGTATACCCCTGTTTTTTATACCCGAGCGCACTTGTGCACAAGGGTATTATAACTTTGTTCACATAACGGTTGTTTGTAACAGGCAAAACGAATCGAGATAGATATAGACAAATTTATACATAAATGATCAGAATGAAAAGAGAAATCGATTAAGCGGTGACTGTCTGTCCGTCCGTCCGTCCGTCCGTCCGTCCGTCCGTCCGTCCGTCTGTGCACACGATAACTCGAGTAAAAATTGAGATATCTTAACGAAACTTCGTACATGCACTTCTATTGGGCGTGGGACGGATGGTATTGAAAATGGGCGAAATCGGACAATAACCACGCCTACTTCCCATATAACGGTAATTTTCAGAAATACGAAAACTGCGATATTTTAGTAACTACTGAAGATAATTCTCTCAAAATTGACATTTAGAATAACTTTTAGACGAGAAATAAGAATATTAAAAATTTTTGAAAAATGGGCGTAGCCACGCCCACTTATAGTTACATGTGTATATTTTGGAAACCGCTGCACCAATTTCTTCCAAACTTGGCACAGTTGTTGACCCTGATACAGCATACCAAATGGCCGAAAATTTTTAAAATCGGACAATAACCACGCCCACATCCCATATAACGGTAATTTCGAGAAATACGAAATCCTCGATAAATCAGTAAATAGTAAAGCTAATTTATTCAAAATTGACGGTTGCAACAATTCTTTATCAGGAAATACGCTTATGATAAAATTTTGGAAAATGGGCGTGGCACCGCCCACTTATGATCACATATATGTATCTCGGTAACCGTTATACCAATTTGTATCAAACTCGGTATGATTATTGTGCTTGCCACATAAAAGCAAACCGTTGAAAATTATTGAAATCGGACTAAAATTACGGCCGCTTTTCATATAACGGTAAATTTCAGAAATGCTTGAAATTTCAATATTTCGAAATTTAAGGATGCTAGTTTACTTAATATTTATACACCCGCTTATCATATAGCGGTAGCTTTCGGAAAGGTGGAAAACATATATTTAATACTTGCGCCGGGTATTTAATGTTCGGCTCCGCCCGAACTTAGACTTTCTTACTTGTTTATTTTAAAATCAAAACATATTTAGAGGTCGCTCAAAGCGCTTAAAGTTTCCCATGTATTTTGTATGGGGAAAAAAATACTTTTCGTATAAATAGCATAGAATCCATGAAAATCAAAATTTTTAAATCTGAAAACTTTGCATCTCTTCAGACGACTTCAGAGAATAATGCCCAATTTTTTATTTAAACATTTTTTAATTTTAACTATTTTTCTTTTTTTCTTTTGTATATTTCTTTTTGTATATTTGATTTTTTTGGGGGATATTTTCGGAGTTAAAACTAAAAAATGTTTAAATAAACAATTGGGCATTATTCTCTGAAGTCTTCTGAAGAGATGCAAAGTTTTCAGATTTAAAAATTTTGATTTTCATGGATTCTATGCTATTTCTACGAAAGGTATTTTTTTCCCCATACAAAATACATGGGAAACTTTAAGCGCTTTGAGCGACCTCTAAATATATTTTGATTTTAAAATAAAAAAACAGGGGTATACTTTTTTCGGTATAGAACAATCCTAGGGGGGAGAGCATTAAATTTCCGACTTTACTTTTTTTTGGACCACCCTAATGCATACACACATGCATTATTGCGTGTAGTAATTTCACAGTTTTACTGACCAATTCGGATCTTCGTAGGTTTTGTGGCTGAGCTGGTCGTGTTTGTGCCATGTGTGGGCACTTGCATATCCGCTTGTGTCAGTGTGTGCGGTAAGTAAATACTTACATGTGTTACATGCTACCTAGCCCCAATTGAAACCTGGGATTTGAGGACGGGGGATAGGCGGCACTGTCGTGAGTAGTGTTGTCATATAGGTACACAGTTTTAATTGTAAAATGAAATCATTTAGACCAGCGTACAGTTTTCCCTTTTTCATCTTAATACAAATTATGGTTTTCCAAGTGTCAGATTTGAACGAATAAACTTAAATATCACTTTTGATTTTGAAAGTGCGGCGTTTCTATTTCCAGAAAAAAAATTCCACAGAATTATTGTCCAATACAATTTAATTAAAACCAAAATCAGAAGCATTTTGTAATATTTTAAAAACTAACGATCTTTTAAAAATGCTTCTAATTTTACCAAATTGTTTAAGAAAATAAAATTAATGAAAATAAATTACACCAAAAATTTTTGTTTTAGAAAAACAATCAAAGGTTATTTGTTTTTGTTGAAAATGCAGGTGCTTACCAAAAAAAGAAAGATCTGGCAGCACTGGGCTTGAGTGCCCTTTTGGAAGAGCACTGCCTCATTTAAGCGATAAACCTTCAAGCATCATCCCTTTTTTTTAATTTCTACACCAATGGATTGAAGCTTGACGGTTGAGTCAGGGGACAGGACAGGAACTCTCCCCATCAACCTCGAATTTGTTCCTCCAACCACAAAGAGGGCTTCTGGAAGCCCTTTTTTAAGATCCTTTGAACGGATAGACCTTACCTGCTCTATCCTTCATCTTCTTTCCTTTTTCATGGAATGGCGAGTAGTTAAAAGCCTGCCGTTTCAGCTTCACTAAAACTTGCTTGAATAATCTACGCTGGCGGAGACTCTTTAAAATTTGCACACTCTCTTTCGGTAAATGAAGAATGAAATCTTTGATTTTTCCTTTTTATTAAGGAAAATTTCTAAGTAAAATACATACATATGTAAGTCTGTAAATAAAAAAAATCCATATTTCCAAATTTCATAAAATTGCTATCACCGTAAAATTAAGGCAAGCAGTACTTGATACGTCTCAAACACGTATGAATATCTTCTTAGCAAACTTTCAGTGAGGTTATCAAAACAGGATTAAAAGGGAAAAATTGGTGATAAATAATAAAGACGCAGTAAAAATTTAACTTGATATCCTGCGAGCTAGTTTGGGGCTCAGTAAATTGTACTAGTTTGGCTCGACTCCTCAAATTGCATTTAACTGATTACTTTTGCTCGCCAGAAAAGGCCTCTAAATATACGCTTCTGAAAAGATTTGAGCTTTGGTGTGGTCCTGAAGTGATCGCACGTTCACATCCTCGAGAATGTTGACAATTTTCTTTATTTTTCCGTGTACATGAAAATATGTTCATAAGCAAATGTTTATAACTTTAAATTTTTTTCGCCCGGAATCGCAGGGCATCGGTGGAATTGTGCAATCGTATTAAATGCTAACTAGTTGTGGGAAAAAGCTGTCTTCACTTTGAATTGCTGGGTCCGATAAGGACGCTTGCCCGCGTGCACGAACTAAATAATATTTTCCTAATCTTGAATTGCACTTAAATTTGAGTCCTGCAGCTGTGGCACAATTAACTATTGCACCCACACTACGTCGCAATCACAAGCCACACTGTCCTTACAAACAAACATTAAGTAAATATGTAGTTGGTCTTTCCGCGCAAACAAACACAAATACAAATACAGACACAAACACTCAACGGAAAGTGTACCACTGTGGCACGAAGGCGAGCCCGAATGCGAATGCGAAAGTTTGTTCTGCTCTTCACTACTCTCCACCTCGGTCAACTAAGTGAGTGCGCACCGAAATAGTTGTTTTAATCGGTTCAGTTAGCATCAGGTGCCGCTGTGGCGCCCACTAACCCACTTTCGCACCGACCGACTGCACAGCCACTTGACGCAATTCCGTCAGTTAAGGCTGTGGCTTAAAGCTGCTTAAAGCGAATGCCGTCCATAGATATTCATACAGATGCATTGTTGCCGCCGCTTCTGCAATATGCGTACATATTTACGTACATATGTATGAGCTGACTGCGACGCCGGAATTTTTAAAATTCATTAAACCTTGCAAACGAAACGTATTTTTAACCCTAAACTGCAAAACTGGGTCTAAAAGGGCCCATTTTGAGTTTGAATATTGGAATCTCTGTCATTTTTTGGACCACAAATGGTGTCGTTTAGTCACAGATGGTAGAATAAAGATTTATTTTTACTGGCTCAATATCCAAAGTTGCCTACTGGGCGTTCTGGTGAGCGTATGGTTACTTCCAGTCGCGCATTTAAGGTTCAGTTATGGCGTTTTTGTTTCTACCAAAAATGTCGCCTTTTGATTGCGCCTTCTGTTTTCGTGTTCGATAGTAAAATAAAGTCAAACCAGTAAATAACTTTGTGTTCATTTCTAAAAAATTTCAACCCTTTCAAGGCAAAAACGCACATTCTCTGCGCTTTGAAGCTTTTCCGAAGGAGATGAATGCCTTGAAAATCAGATGGTTGCTTGGAACCAGGGTTGTTGCCAATATTCGCATTCGCATTTGTAACCGCGGAGCTTACGCATTAATTTCAACATTCGCATTCGCATTGCTCCGCATTGATTATTGCGAATGCGAATGTTGTGCAAGTGCACCGATAAAACGTATATATGGCAAACAAAATGACAAATTGTAGCCAATATTTTTGCCTGTGGTGGTGGGAGTATTTGTGTAACAAAACTGGTCAAATGTCATATTTATCAACTTTGATAAAAATGTCTTTAAACATATTGTTTCTTAAGCTATATAACCGAGCTATCAACGGGCAGTCATACAAGCTCCCACTTCTACTTGACCTTTGACGTACAGACGTCAAAGAGAACATAGTCTTTTTAACAATACTTTTTTTTTGTTTCCTCTTCTTTAAATTCCTGCATTGGTTTCTTGGTTTCTTTCTTTATTATGATTTTTTTGGACCAATTATAAAAATAATACTAGACACTAAAGAAGAAAGTGTGCACTGTAATGCCTAACCCAATTTTCGTGATTTGCTTTTGATGTTACATACATATATTCGTTTCAATCATTTCAAATGGGGCTCTTTGGGGAATTTATTTTTAGCAAAAATGTTAGCAGTAATTTTGTTTACTTGTCGAGCAATATTTTTTCATAGGGATATACATTGGATCCTTGGCTAAAAACTTCTGCGGTAAACCTTTCCCTTCTTTGCTATTTAAAGTGAAAGAGTATGCTCCGTCAGTAGGGATTTCCAGCAGAAATGATCAACGTTTCGCTATAAAGAGAATCGATGCTCAAATAATTAAAAAACTATAGGTCTGTTCATTCCTGGAAAATAATAATTTATTTTTCATATCCACTTATTT
>NW_023458556.1:1856747-1857980 GCF_013731165.1 Rhagoletis pomonella
GTACGCGGCGGCTCAGCCACCGATACAGCCATGTCAGGACATCGTAGGCGACAACGACGGCGATGTATAGAACGCAGAGCAGGAGAAATGCAAAGACGCAGCACATCAACATATCGATGACGTGTGTAGCGGCAACAAAGCTTCAATCATCACCAACAGATGCGGCTGATGACACCAAGTGGCTGAAAATTGTTGAGAAACCGCTGAGTTTGCAAAGCACTTAATACTGATCCGGAAATTTTAAAGTCGACGAAATTTCGATTTTCCCGTACTTCTTTTTTCGTTTTTGTTTTCTTTCAAAAATTGGTTACCAATTGAAAATGATTTCATGACGAGCTTGGAAAATTATTTAGAGGTGTTTTTATTTGGATTTTTGCTGATGTAGAAGAGATTTGCCTACATAGTTACCTAGTTACTAAATACTGCCTACCCAGAAAGGCTGACGAAAGAAGTGGTATCTCTTCTTCGTCGAAAGCAGCCATAAGAGTTTCCGAATTTCTTTAGAAATCCATCAATATATTGTGCAATAAATGCTAGAAGTACTTTGTCGTCCTTAATTAGTGCGAAAATTGGAAATTTAGCCTTGTCGCCAAATATAACTTTTAGTCCTCTTTTGTCGACTCTTTCTTATCTTTTACTTGATTGTACTCAGATGCTAGGAGTTTATTTGCTCCGCGTTGTGCTTGGAAGGAAAGCATAGACATGCCTACGCTAACTTGGATTTTTTTCCTTAAGTTTGGGAGCTGAACATCTTTGATGACATTCAAGCAAGCAGCAAACGCATTTCTTGATCTTCTGTATAATAAAAACGAAAGTTTGGCGAGTTATATTTTCTTGAAAGACCTCCACGATAGTTGACTTAAAGTCTTTTTCCTGCTTTAAAATGATAAAAAGTTCTAAAAACAGTGCAGCTGGTATGTCGAAATTTGATTTAGTTAGCTTCAAGGAAAAGTTCATCATTGACACTAGTAAATTACTCTTTCTATTCTCTTTTACATACTGACCGTATTTTCATCTTCTCTTCTCACAAACATTTTTACTTGGAAGCTTGAGCTACTTCTTTCCTCCTACGGTATTTAGTATATTTATTTCAGAAAGGGTTTTGGCTTAAATACATTTTGTAGCTCTGTTTGTGAGTATTAGCGATCCCTACATATTTCCCGCATTGTCTTAAGCCTTCTCCAAAGTTGTTTATCCTCCAAAAGTTGCTTCTATTGTTTACATGCATTTTTT
>NW_023458556.1:1860980-1888559 GCF_013731165.1 Rhagoletis pomonella
CGGCAGAGCATTTATTCTGCTACGCCTCTCGAAAGAGTGTACTTTTTTGTTGTTGTTATTTATTTATGTTTCGTTTTCATCTAATCCGAATATAAATGTAACACATGCATACATATATATTTACCTGTAAGCTAAATAAGTATTTAAGTACGATCGTAAATAACGCGGATAGTATTGTTTTTTGTTTTTTTTTTTTCAAAAGAACAAATAAATTAAAATATATCGCACTCTTTAAGCCAGCGATTAGTTTTCAACAAATCATAAAAAAAAACCATATCTATTGTTGAGCTGCCAGCGTAAGTGTCGACAAATCAAACACACAAAAATAAAAGACACAGTTATTTTGGATTTTCGTTTTAACAGCTTTGAAATGTAACTAAAACATATTTCTGTTATCGATTTTGCTTTCACATTTACCAGCCCCGATAAATTCACATTGCTGTTTTTCCTTTTCATTTTTATTTTTATTTTTGTTTTTCAAATTTCGTTCGATTTCATTCTTTCAATGTGCGTGTCCAAGTTTTGAGTTCTTCAATTTGCGTTCAATGTTGATTTCTAAGCGAATACTTGGTATTTAAGAATGAGATATTTCCCCACTAAAACTATTAACCAAATACTAACCAATAAATAATAAGCTGAGCATTGAGAAATCCTGCCCCGATTGACAAGTGCTTGCGGCATCCTAGGGCCAAAGGAACTACCGACCGCCGATTGAGAAGTCATTGTGTGCCAGTGCGACAGTCCGTAATAGTCCTTATATGTAATTGTCGAATGTAACTTTTCTGTTTGATTTTTGTTGAAGTTCTTTGTGATGGAAAGTTTTCCGTTTCATTTCGTTTGTGTTGGTTTGCTTGCAAATATTTAAGTTTTTGAAAGTTTTTGTTGGTGATGAGTGCATCGGCACTACACTTGGCTTTCGCCAGCAGACTATGCAGGGAATGCATAATAGCTCTACAATAATATTAAAATATTAACAAAAAAAAAATAAAAGAAAATAAAATCTTAAAAGCCAAAAAAAAATTAAGTTCTAAATATATCTCTATTTTATCTATTTATCTCTTTTTACTTTCAATTTTTGTCCTATCTTTTTTATTGTATACATGTCTGTGTACCCTTTGTCGCTTTACGGCTGCTTGGCACAAATGCAATACCGTATATTTTAAAATCCAAAAAAACAAAAAAATAATTTAAACCAAAACACTTTACAAAACCACCAATGATGTGTGAACGCAATAATTGAAATAAAACCACCCTCAACGAAATATTGAATGAATAACCAACAAATACATACTCCAAATGTGAAATGTGATTTATGAAAATTCGTGCGAAAAGTCTCTTCTGGAGTTCATTCACGCCTTGGTAAGTTGACAATTGCGAATCTCAGAGAAATCGATAACTCGATCAGGACTCATACGGGCAACTGAAACCCGACAAAATAAGAACAGAAAACACATATTTCATTTTATAGTTTCTTTCGTCAATGTGTTTCGTTTTCCGATGTATCTCGAAATCAGAACGAGCAAAAACGAGCAGAGGACTTTGCCACTAAATCACAAAAATTCGATTTTACCGCAACACAAAAATACATTTGTACATAAATACAAAGTTATATACATATCTATACATGTATTGATACTATGGAACGAAGATCAGAGATGGGAGCAAACTTTTTAATTTTCTTTTGATTTCTCTCTTGATTTCTCCAAAATAGAACACCAAAAAGCAAACGAAACACAACAACGAAAACACAAAAATGCTGCCAACAGCAACTTGTAAATAAAAACTTTTAATTCTCTATGTGTGTGTGTGTTATTCGCGGACGAATGCCTTCACTCTTAGACGTAAATTAAATATGCAACTATGCAAATAAATAAATAAATTCGATTTGCCGTTATCTCACAATAACTCTTATGACTGTTATGATTATTATATAGTATTATCCATTATTTATTATCTAACTATTGTACTATTGCTATCGAATAGAGTTGTTTGTTGTACTCGTATGTGTACGTGTCTATGTGTATTCTGTTGATTAAATTCCAAGTGTGTCTTGATTTTTCCTTCAGTACGTTTTTGTTGTATATTTGTTTTTTTTGTTTTTTGTTTTATATCATTTTCATTTGATGATCACTAATCACTAACATCGATTAACCACATTTTTCCAATCAGTCTGTAATTTTTTGGCGGCACAAAGTGATCGAGAAGTGCAGACTGGGGCGAAGCCTTGCGCTGCTCCTCGGCCGTTTTGCGCTCGCCTAATGTTGTTCTACTTTCTTATGTACTAACATTTCATTTTTATGTAACCATACACTCGATATGCAGCAAACTATTAACTACGCCTGATATGTACATATTTTTAAATTACAACAACAAAAAAGTTCACGAAAATTCAATTTCAACTCACGTCGTCCAACTCGATGATTATTTTCAATTTTATGTTATGTAATTAAAATCCGTATCTTTTTTGTATAAAAGTAGAAACTTACAATATTCTTTAAAGTAAAAGGCTCTTTCTTTAAACCGAAAATTTCGATTTTATTATTCACACAAATAAATTTACTTTTACACTTTGACTTAAGTTTTGTGCTTTTTATCAAATAACCAAAACAAAATACCCTTAAAGTTATTTTTTTTTTTGTTGGTTTTTCTTCAGGGTACATTTTTTACAGCAAAGTGACCGTACAACAATACTATATTTATATATATATATATATACATATATATTTCTATTTATATCTATCAAATATTTAATAACTAATTAAAAAGAAAAGTTTGAAAAACAATACAAAACAGGAAAAGCAAAATACTTTTGTTCTAAAATGCCATACAACAGAGAAATGAAAAATGTGCTACCAAATGAACCCAAAGCCCCTATATGTATTTGCCACAGCCCAAACCCCAAACGAGTTTCCCTACAATTAAAAAAAATAAAAATAATTCATAGAAATACTTGAAGTTAAAGCATCAAAACAAAAGTAAAAAAAAAGTAAAATTAAAAGACAGGATGTTAAAGTTAACAAACATTGAAAAAAAGTTACCAAGAAACCCTTCACTTCTTCCTCTTGTCTGCGTCTAAAAACCATTTGTTGATCACCACTATCCCCACACGTACACACACACACACTCGTACACCTTGTAGCCCTCAACCAGATCCAACATCCCCACATTCATAGAAGCGTAGTCGCTTCCGTTTACAATACAATACACAAACAAAACAAAAGAATAAATGAAAAATTCTAAACTAAAAAACTTTTACAAATTATCATTTTCAAAAATATTTGTTGCTTTATTTTTTTTATTACTTAAAACATTTTATTTTTGAGCATTTGATGGCCTTAGAAAAACACGGATCGCATTTTAAGTTGATTTAAAAGGAAATCCTACGATAAGTTTCATGTCGCCGCGGGCCTTGGTAAAGTGTTCTAGGATCTGGAAGCAAAATCAGTACGTAAAAATGCTACGTTTGTATGTACATACGCACTATGTGTGCCCCATTTTTCTAAATGTAAAAGACAATTATTTATTCCTAAATAAAATAATTGAGGCCGGGACACCTTAAAGTCAATGGATGGCTGAACTGTCGCAAACCCACTCAAAGCGTACCATTCAACTAACAACCAATCGTCCAGAAATACATACATACTTCTGAAAGCAGTGTAAAAAATATATCTTAGAAAGAAAGAAGAATAATTTAATTACAAAAGATCTGGTTTTGAAAAAATGTCTTCAAGGGCTATGTGAGACTATGTAAGTGCCTATGTTACTTAAACTTTGTAAACACTAGCCCTGGTTTGCTCCTATTCGAGTATGAAATCGGCCCTAAATTTTAGAGGAACTATTTTGATATTTTATCAAACCTTCTCGACCACCCTATCTCCTGTATTTGGCATCATAAAATGTTGAAAATGCCAATTTTTCAAAACATATTTTTGTTTTTTTTTTTGGTTTCAAGTAAATAAATGAAATATATGTATGTACAAATGTAAAACATAATAAAAGCATATTCAGATATGCTTCGTTTTGAATTACCGGAGTTTTTATATTCAAGATAGATGGCAACCCTATTTACTGAAATATTTTCCAATGATTTTTAACTGATTCTTATATTTTACTTAAAGAACGTATAAAAGTACTCGTAGCACAAAGTATGTATATTTAAATGATTTTATTTTTTGACCTTTGCCCCTGACTGATATTGTATAGATATAAACACATTCATATGTTGTTCGTCTTCGCGGCTTCCAGCAAACCAGTGAGTGGGCCTTACCATTCTCTCACAAAAGTGCAGAGTACTCGATTTCCTGTGTTCATTTCCCAGTCCAGGATGGGTGTTGGCATCATCCCAAATAATCTTCGGTCGTCGAGGGCAGTTCGTGCTCTTATTACATTTCTACACAATTTGGCTGCAGTTACTACCTGACCCATTCCTTTTGGGTCGTACAAGAATATTGTTCAACACCCAAAGTTATAGAGACCACGAAGTGTAAAATTATATATACCAGCACACAGCCACCTTGAAGTAAAATGCGAAATGAAATTAAATTACTTAAAATGAGAAGAATTCGGATTGGAGTTAGAATTTCAATATCCTCTCAAATATAGGAAAAAAATATGACCTAGCCAATTGAGTTTTACTAGTGCAGTACCGCCCGTTTAATTTAGTTTTTATGCAATTTCGACTATCTAGGGTACAAACTAAATGGAGCTCGCTTTCGCTCAAAACAATTGAATGGGGGTGTAAATTAACCGGGCCATACTGTACTGCATACAGCACATTTAATACTCAAGCAACTTCTATCGAAAATTAAGGCAAATATCACTTATATGCGTGTGTGTATAGTGCTAGTGCTGATAATTTTGTGTCACCTTTTTGGTCAAAATATTAATTCGCAAATTTGCTGCGCTAACACTCGCTGCCAAGCACGGGTAGACGCAATGAAATTTATTTTCCGATTTCAATATAAACGAATTGCCAAATAAAGCTTTCGCTAACTGGAAAGTCACTAATCTCTGCGCGAAATAAAACAAAAAAATGCAAATTCTCCAACACCATATACATACATACATAATAAATTGCCTGCACTTTGCAGCTTAGCGGCGGAAAAAGCATTTGAAAGCCATTTAGACAATGAAAAAGTTTATGTACATTTTTATGCGGCGTAAAAACGCCAAATCATCACTATAAAAGTGCATAATTCCGGCACTTGGAGCACTCACAAGTGTTAAAAAATGCGGCATGCGGCATGCGGCACTCACTCGTCAGCTAGCATAGTGGCTGGCGTACAAGTTGCCACCAACGGCGCGGCCCTCGCCAGCTCGAGCGCGAAAAACAGCGCGAAAATCGCATTTGTTACGAAATATGCTCGCCGAAGCGCCAACAAACAGCCGTTTGGCGGGCGGACGCGCATCGGATTAGCCTAGGGGGTGGCAGCCTTCTCATTACCTCTCGAATGGTGGGTGGCGCTGCCGGTGGCATAAACATGCCAGTAAACAAAATGTCGATGTGGAAGCGTCACAGAGGCAGGAGCAGCTGGCTCAGCAATCGATGTGTGTGCGTAGGTGTGTGTAGGTGTGTGTGCTATACTTGGTCGACATTGTTATTTGTTTGCAGTCGAATAAAAATAAAATGAAAATGCTAATGCAAGTAAAAAAAAAGAAACAAAATGGAATACCAACAACAACTCACACGAGCGCAGCACAAATGAAAATTGAAATGGAAATGTAAATAGAAATAGAAATAGAAATAGAAATAGCAATAAAAGTATGCGCACACACGCACACGAAATTTAAATAATTGCAAAGTAGATTAAAAGCGAATCAAGTGGCTTTCGAGTGAGTGAGTTAGTGAGCTAGCGGCTAGCGAGCCCTCGTCCATTTACTCCCTCATATGTTTGTATGTATGTATATACATATGTATGTATGTATGGGTAGTTTGGTAAAACCGCTTCCGTCGCGTTCGCGTTCCACCGGCGGGCACAAAATAAAGGTACACCCACACACACACACAATCTACGATCTGAAAAACTGCTGTGGATTCGTATGAGCGCGGATGTATGTATGTGTGCACACACACAAACATGTCGTCGATTAGATTTCGCTTTAGCCGATGGCATTTGCCACAAACAGTCGCAATAACAAATTCACACACACACACACACACACACGCACACAAACACAGACGCTAAAGTGGCATTAGTTGGCTCCGCGCATCGCTTGCATGAATGTGGCGTGTAGGCGGGCAATGGTCTTTGCAGCAGCACTGCAGCTATGAATGCAAATAAAATAGTGCAATTTATTTGCTATCGCAAGCAACTGACACAATAAAATGCTATTTTTCCCACATTCTCATGTCCTCATATGTATGTACATATGTATGTACGACAGCTGCATTGTTGTTGCTACTATTTTTTATGTTGCTGGTTATACTGGGCGCTGCTGCAGTGGTGCCACTTCGGTTGCTGGAGTTTCGGTGAATGCATTGTACTGCCGAGCATGGAACATTTCATGCCACAACTGTGCGCTCCAACTCCTTTGGTTTGGAAAAGGGAGCAGAACGAAAGCGACATGGAAAAAAAGTTCAGTTGTACAGAAAAAAGACAGTTATTATTACTGTTTTCGCCGCCACCATGATAACCAACACATATGTATGAATCGCCGTGGTGTATGTTCCCTGCAGACAAATTTAGAGAGCGTCTGGCTAAGCGCTAGTTCCGCCCTATAAATTTCAGAACTATCTCTGAACTAGTGCAAAACGGCTGCAGAACGGGACAATTGGAACTTGCAGCAAGCTCCTTGCGCCGTTCTCAAAGTTTCTCACATTTAGCGTGTGAAAGCGGAGAAGTAAAATGCACAAATTCTCACTTCTCGAACAATACGAAAATAGCTCCGCGGGAAGACCTCCGACCCTAATATCGTCGGTCGCGAGTTCATATCCCGGCGGAGATAGTTGTAATTTACAATTAAATAAATTTAAATAAATAGAAAACATTAAAATAAAAATAAAAATAATAAAATGCAATCTGTAAAATAAAACAAAAAATGAGAACATATAAAAAATCGAATAATCGAAATTTTTTCTCACAAAAAAACGTATTGTCCCAGATCTGTCCAAAACGGAACCAGCTCAGAACGAGTTCAAAAGTTCTGCAGAGGGGGGCAATTGTCACTTCCCCAAACAGGACATCAAGCTACTTAGCTCGGCGCTGGTTCTGAACCAGTTCGGTTTTCTGCAGGGTTGCTAATGAAGCGAATGTGCACAGGTACATAAATATGCAAGCATACATTTGGGCGTGTACATACATATATACATAAATACATGTGGCGAAATTTTATGTTGAAAAATAAAATTGAAGTCAATTTAATGAGAACTGTAAATACATTTCGCTACCTTAATTCACAAAGACCCTAACCAACAGATTTTTATTTTACAGGCGAAGCAAAAAAACATCAAAAAGGGTAGCAAAAACAGGTATGGCTTCTTAAAAAGTGGCATGTAACTCCATTGTTTTGGGTGCTAACACTTTAAAATCTTGATTAAAGGTTTATTTTAATACATCCTACCAAAATCTGTGAAAAACGCAGTTTTGAAAAAAAAGTGTCGGTTAAGGCCTTTTTGAATATAGATACATAAAGGGAAGGTGAGCTTAACAATCTTCCCCTTGTTAATCGATATTAAAATCTATTACTTAATATGATCTCTGGTTGGAAAATTAATATTGTTCGATTAATTTACTGCGGGTTTTACTTATGTCAACAGTTATTTTTTCCCTCTTGCTAACTTTTCTATTAAATTGAAATAAAAAATTCTTTTTCCCTTTAATCGCTTTCGTGGAACTGGCTATTCGTCATTTATTTAACTTTTTTTTTTGTTCTAAAATCGAGATTTAATTGTTACGTTCCTGTGACTCCTTTCTGATCTAAAAAATATATCTGAAAAAAATTCTTGATTGATTGGCGGTCTGAAACAATCGCTACCAGTCGGAACCATAGATAGTGTGCGATAGTTTTTTTACAAAACACTCCATAGACCATCGTTAGTTTGCGATAACTTCCTTTTGAATTACAAGTATATTTCTTAAAAATTTTCCACCGTTTGCATATTCCAGGTATAGTTATTTTCCCATATTGGTAAGCCTTATTTTAAATGATACAAGATTAAATGACATTTAAATTATAAACTAGTAACTTGATTATTTGTATTTCAGCGGGCGTTCTTTCAAAGGACTTATATTTTCTGCCGAGAGCTATAAAATACTTTGTTTATCAAAATCTATATTCAATTCACAAAAAGCTATCTATTACCTTCTAAAATAAAAGTGGATCTGCATTTATAGCGATGGTACTATTTTCGTAATATTGACGAAGTGACATTCTGGACTTTTCTTACTACTTTCAACCCGCGTATGAATGAAATAGAAAAATTTTGAACTTTGGGCGCTAACTGAAGGTGTCACTGAAGGATCTTCAGCTGCAGCCCTATAGTTTATAGTCCACTACAGCTCCTGGCAGCTGCTGGTTGTGGTTGAATTGGGATCCATGCTTTTTAAAGCGCGGCTGCCATATAGTTGCTATTCTTGTTACTGATCGATGTTTTTGATGTATAACCTCTTCTCCAGCCCAACAATTAAAAAATCACAGAAATCACTACCCTCGGTAGTTTCCATATGTTGTCTTGAGGTCCACTAATTTCTGGTAGGTACCAAAGGCTAACGCAAATTTAATAAGCGTCGATTTTCAAAATTTGATTGGACGCTTTTGCTCCTTCCTCAAACTATGGATAGTCAAACGATAGTGTACATCAGTGGTGTCCAACTGAGTTCGCACCGAGGGCTACTTTGAAACCATTGCTATGCTTTGTGGGCACCGCCTGAATTAACTTCGATCTTAATTGATCGCTATAAAAACCTTTATTTAATAATAAAATTTATACAGCTAGCTAAAATAAAGGAAAGCACATAAGTAAGGAACTTTCGTTTCATTATGACAACATTTTCCGCTTAATTAATAAAGCAGTGTTTCAATTCCTGTCGAGCCATTGGATCGTAAAATATTTGGAAACACTACGATTTTTTTTTTTTGCCTAGGTGAGACCTCAATGACAAATGAATTCATCGAAAATATGTAGAGATAGTCCTTCTTAGCATGTAAATAATTAATATATTAATATAAAAGCTTAACTAGATGGTAGTGCTTATGGGGAATTTACGGAAAACTTACCGTCGCCCCTCAGCGGACACGTCACTCTGTTTGGTTTTAAAATTAACCTCAGTGCATTACTGGCCATTTCATTTCATTTTACTGCACGCATTGTTATTTCTGAATTCTTTCATTTTATTTATGTATAAGGATTTAGTACGACGCGTACATTGCAGTCCCGCAACGTGGCCGCTGTAAATTATTGAAATAAAAATTAATGGGTTTTAAAGCAATGGCTTTGACTAGTCTAGCCGGCGTCAATATAGGAGTGACTAACTCAAAAAACTCTGCTCAGTAAGCGAGTGTTCGTGTGTGCGTTGCTTTCTCGCAGTGCTTTGGTTCATTTCGGATTCTAGCGGCGGCTTTATCACATAATTTCGAGCTTATATTTCTGTGTTGGCCATAACCCATTTCGAAGATAATAATCTCCGTCGCATTTATTTCACAATTCGGAGGTAAAACGAATTGGCGCTGGCTTTGCGTAGGACGGGGCGTATGAGTGACACACTTGCGGCAGCCCGAAATGCACTCTACTATGGGCCACCACCCACCAGTGTTGCCATTTTAGTTCTTTTGCAGTTAGATTTCGCTTTTTTATTTGGGTTTAGCCGGAAAAAAATCCTGTTTAGCTTCTAGCATTTTTCTTAGTCTTTTCTGGAAATTATTTAGCATTTTTAGCTTTTTATTTTTGCTCAAAATATTAACTACAATGGTAAATAGTTTTAAAATGTTTAATAGATTTTAGTGTTAGGTAAAAACAAAGACAAATTATGTGTTGCTATTTTAGTTTGGCGGTTTATCGTTCGTATTTTTTGCCCGTTTAGCTTTTTTTTCTGAAAAAGTTCGAACAACTCTGGCCACCATTTAACATTTAATGTTCGATATGCGAAAGATGTGCTATACATATGTATGTATGTACATTGTACATACGCGGAAACGGGAAGAGTACGGTCCCCCTGAGATTTGCATGATCACCGTGGCCCCCACTGTGACCCATTTGTTTACTGTTTAGTATTAGTGGCAAAATGGCCTGAAAGTATGCCAATCTATTTGCGCCACTCACAGGAACGATTTTACCCGCCTCCCGTCGCTGCAGCGCGCCACGTTACAACGAAAAAAAGACACTCACACCCAAGTAAAATGCTTTTCGGAACACCCATGGCGATTGAAAATAACTAAAGGAGAAGAAGGAAAGAAAACAAAATTTTAAATAATAATATAGAAAACAACAATAATAACGAATACTTTGTTTACGGGACAACAAGTACAATTCAAACCGCCTGCAAACCAAAACCAACAAAAAAAACAATCGACTGAAGCAGTCTTCTCCACCGCTTTGAGTTCCTTTCAATCAGAACAAAACCTATTTATGTCGCAAACTCACTTACTTCCTGTTGCCCGCCCCACTACCGTCGTCATGGCCCGCTGCAGCGCTGCTCGGCGCCATGCTCGTTGCTTGTGCCGCCGCTGCAGCTACTGATTACCTGCCGTTCGCTAGCAGCTACAGCGGCACGCGAGGCGCTTCCATTGTTTCTCTAGCCAGCATATTTCTTTCCATATTCTCCCTTCTTCAACGTGTTTTTGTGATTTCCCGCCGCCTTCCTCGGCAACGGTTTTTACAAAATTTTCCAAAACCATGCGCCGTCACTGTGCGGTTGCTACAAACAGCCTCTCCCCTGTCCGTCCTGCACCCGCTTTGGCTTATTGTAACTGAAGTGTTCTATTACAACAACAGCAACAATACAAATGGGCGAACAAAAGCTAGAAAGTAGCAAAGTAGTGAATAACAAAGCGAAAGAAGTATTTAGTTCAGAAAGTGTTCAGTGGGGAGGTGCGATTACAGCAAAGGAACTGTGAAAAGGAATAGTGAAATGAAGCAAATGAAGAACATTGAAACTATAACAAAGTAACTGTTCAAAATGTTGTCGCTGTCGGTGCTGCTCCTCAAGTACACAACTTAACTGAACTCCACTCTCTGCCGAAAAAGCAAAGGTGGACGGATGGGAGGGGGGCTTTTTGGGGGAGCGTAGAATCTAACTTCCTGTACTTCATCAATTCTATTATTTTTGCAAAGTGAGCGAGCATAAATGAATAAAAGACCAAGGCGAATAATGGCACAAAAGTAAGAAAAAGCAGCAGCAGCGTCGATAGTAAGAAACAACTAACTCACACCCAGCCATACATACATACATACATATGTATGTATGTACATGCAGGTTCTGCTGGAACAAGGCAGTTCATTGTTCCAAATCCAAACGAAAACTACTCGTCCTGGCGGAAGCGAAGACAATGACGTTGCGCTGGCACGTTTTCCGCGCAGAAAGTAGGTGAAGTGTTGAGCAGTTTGCTCCGCCCACCGCACCGCCAGCATTGGCCAACTGTTGTCAGCCAAATGCATTGTTGTAATGAGTTGGCGGCGGTGGCGTCTCATTATCTGCGCTTGCAATCAAAATTATTCAGCGCACAATTGAAAATCGCTCGGAAAAAATATTGTGGCTGCGACCGAGGAAAGCATGCCAGCCATACACGTGCGTGCATACGCTTACATACTCGGTTAATGTTGCAACAAGCGCGCTGAGTGAATTCAATGCATAAATAACGGAAAAAAATGGCAAACTAAAATTCAAATTCCAATTTCATGCAGCAACATTTTGCATAAAAGTAATCAAAAATATTTTAGTTTGCCAAGTGGAGGAGTCGAGCATATTTCAGCGATGGCGGAGGACGAAAGTTATCACGAAATAAGTACATATGCATGTATGTATGTATGTATGTATGTGTGTATGTGTGAGTGTTATGTGCTGTGTTGCGCGAAGATGATTTAACAAAAATATTTTCGTAAAATTTAAGCGAAAAGATATCAGTCAATGTACTTAATGTGTATATTTAACTAAATAAATGGTGCTTGGGCTGGTATTTTTTGCAGATGGGGAGTTGAAAGTAACTTAAATATTTCATCCGCGCTGCTAAATGCCAGATCTATTTCCCTTTTGCACCTAGTCCTGCAGTTTTCAGTTTTATCTACATAAAGTGAAAAAAAAGAAATCTTTTCAGCTGAGACAATGTTTACTCAGCATTTTGTATAATACAATTTGGGAGAGTTTAAGCGTGCTGCTCATTACTCAGTGTTGTATTCAGCTTTGTTGCTTTAGCAACTAGGAATTATTTCGTTCGATTACTACCTTTATATAAACACTTATCAAATGGAATATTAAATAATTTACCAAAGCTTAAATTGCTAGAATTTACATATAAAAATTTGCCACATTTTGAAGCTTTGCATCGGAAAACCTCTTTTATAACCAAAATGTTTGCATCTACTATAAATTGACAAAAGGAAGTCAATCAAATCTAATGCTGGATTTCCACTAGGCATTTAATGGCAAAAATGACAAATGACAAAGTCGGGCATTAAAAAATAATCGTGTCATTACATTAAAAAATAGACATTAAGTTCATTTCCACATGGCATTTTTTTAAATAGCATACATTTTTTGTCATTTCAATGCCTAGTGGAAATTCGGCATAAGAATTCAATAAATAATAATTTGAAAATAGTAATTTATTATAACTTGTAAGACAAAAATTTAAACTTCCTTAAATCTGCAAAAAAACCTCTACAGAATAAATTCATTTCATTCAAACTTTCCTTAAACGTAGAGCAATAATTGCAATTGCTGCTATTAAAATAAAAACCCAAAACACTTTGCCTCATTTTGTCGAGTATATTTATATCTAATTTTGTTTATAACGGATTCTTGGCTTCCCCAATCGCTTTCTTTCAATTAACACTTCTACGTAAAAGTTTTAATGAGTTTCCATTAAATGTAAAATTGCCATTTTGTGCGTATTTGGGTTCGCTCTAAGCCATGAAGAATTTTCAACTTACTTCAGTATGAAAATCGCGGAGTCAACACTTCCATCTCTATAAAATAAACAACTCCTTCCGATTGTTGCCAGGCGTCAATGCGGCGTTGCCAACAGCGATGCCAGGCAACCAGCAACTGAAATGTAAAACTAATAAACAACTTGTAATTTCAGCTTAAATTACAAAACATTAACATCCGTTTTACGGCCCAACAACAAGAATAACAAACAACGCATTGATTACGGCGCCAATAGCCCAGCCGAGTGTGTCCTGCAAAACTCGCGTCGTACAAACGGCCATCGGTCGGGGAATGTATCGGAAGAATTTCATATACTTAATAATTATTCTACTTTATAATTGTTTAACGGCCGCTGTGGTGTAGTGGTAAGCAGGGCCTGGGTGCAAGCCCTGGTCAAAGCAACATCGCAAAACGGTTTTTTCTTAACAGCGGTCGACCCTCGGCAGGCAATGGCAACCTCCGAGTGTATTTCTATGTTTAAACGCCAATCTATTATTATTATAATTATTACATTTGGGCCAATCGGAAATTTTTGATGTTTTTCCAAAGATTCAATATTTTACAATTTCCTGGATTTTGCAATTTGATTTTTTGAATACCCCAAAAATTATTAAAGTCACAAATTTCGTGCTGGTCTCAGGGGTTATAGATAAATATATATAAAAAAAATAAAAAATAAATATATAATCCAGTACTTAATTTAAAAAAATTTAAAAGAAAAAACGTATGCAAGTTTTTGGCTAAATTTTGGCTTCCATTCCCCCTAACTGATCTTAAAACAACAGAGAATCGCGGAAATTGTGAAATTTAGAACTTGGCATAACTTTTGAAAACCAAAGTTTTATTATTTTCCATTAGCAGAATTTCGTTATAAATATTATAAAAAAGGTTCTGACCAAAATCCAGCCAAATCAGAAATGATCGATTCCAACCATTGGTCAATTTGACACGGATTAACCCATTTACATAATTATAAAGTATATTCTACTTGAATCTACGCCCGCTTGCGCCGCCAGTTTTATAAAAGCAAATTAAAAAATTTTTATATTATTCGATTATTGGGCAAAATCAAACTCTCTGGCCCTAACTCCGACGTAAAATATTTACCTCAAATGTAACGCCAAAAATAAGTTGGCCAGTTTTTAAGAGCGAAAATGCTTATGTGTGTATGTATGGATTTGTATTCAAAACAAAACAAAAAACTGCTCAGCTTTAAAAGCAAAAGTGGCATTAAATAAAATTTTCAGGGGCCAGCTGTCACTATTCTCCCATTCTTCCCGTAATTTAGTTTCGTGTAAAAGGCATTTTCGGCATTGCTATGTGCCAGATCCCTAAACCAGCTCGTTTCGGAATAGGAAACTGCTTTACACACACACGCATACACACGCACAGAGCCTCTTATTTTTGGAGACAGTTCAACGCTGCTTTTTGCTTTTCGGCATTTAAAATGAATTGTGTCGAATGCCGAAAAAATATGTCTACATGCCGCAAATAGTTTTTTACGCCACTCAAACTGACACACACACACACACACACACACACACACTCAGACTCACTTATGTAAGCAGGCATAACAAGAGATGCAACTCGGCAGGCGAAAGCATCGAATGTCGTAGGCAAGGATGTCGACCCATCCGACTACTACCAGCACTGGCGGAGTCACAACCGAGCAGAGCAATTTGCCGAAAACAACCACAGGCCAAGTAAGCCCAGCTCAGCGACTCACCCAACCGCTTCCGCTTGCTTTCGTATTGCCTATTTATCTGGGCTTTTCGAGTTTTTTTTTCTGCCTTTCAGTTTTCCACTTTCTGGCGACGTCTGCATGTAGTAAAAAAGCCAACTTATGTTAGTTTATCATGATTTTTCGTGGAATTTGTACCATGTAATTCTTGGCACGAACAATTTTCTGCGCCGCGCCTCCACCTCTACTCATTACAATCGTCCCAAGCGTCGAGGCTCTGTGTTCACCGCATTTTATTCTTCTTACATATTTGTTTGTACTTGTTGTTGCATACATATGTGTTGCCGCTGCAAGTTTTTCATTTCTGGAATGCGCTTAGACAGCAACAGCGGCAGTCCATTGTCCTGAATATTGCAGTGCATCCTCCTTATCTGCAACCAAAAATACACGGCGCACGTATGAGCTTAGGTATGTATGTATGTATGTAATGTCTGTGTATGGCTTGCCAATGCTAGGCGGTAACAGGCATATCGAGTCGAACTCCAGGACGACGTAGAATGCCGGCGCAGTAAGGAGCACAAAAATGCAACAAATTCCCGGCATTTTATTTGTTTTTGCATTTTTTCATTTACTTTTGTGTGGCACAAAGAAAGTATAAAGGGAATGCAACAAACTCGCAGAGTTGATGAGTATTTTCCCTCTTCTTGGTCCGGCCCTCCCTCCCTTCCTCCCTTCCACCCTCCATCGTTTCAATTCAGCTCTGTGTTATTGTATGGGGTGAGAACTTTCGAACACACGCATACACACACACACACACACATATACACTGGATCCGAGTGAACATAGTCTTCGTTGGCAGGCGATTTGCCAGTCACTCATTACGTCCGTCCGCCTGCCAGATGGGTGTGTCGCGGCAGGCGGAAGGCTCCTTCTCCATCGGCTTTTTGTTGCACCATTCGCCTTTTTATCTTTTTGGCCCAATGATGATGGCAGTTACCAAATGGGTTTCACACACACACACACATCGTTGATTGCACGCGAGTTTGTGCGCCGTGAATGTTGTGCTTTTTACGAGGCGTTCTTGCAACACTCAATTGCCCGCCGACTTGGCAACTTTGTGGGCTTTTGCGGTTTTATGATTTGCGGAAACGATTCTTCGACGGTGTTTTCGAGACAACATTGCGATGAAAACTGATAAATTTAACGTACTGCACGAAGCAGAATAAAACAAAGTAGTCCATGAAATATACACCGCTTTCTATATCCTGCCTTAAAGTCATTCGGCAAAGTGTTATGAACTGGAAGAATCTTAAAGTTTAACTGTACCACGCAATCGAGAGTCGCAGTAGCCCTCCAATCTTACAAGTAAGGAACGAAATCAAGTAGTTAAGAAATCAAAGAAACAAAGAAAATTGCGATCCTATCCCTTTTCTTTGTGTGCATTGTTGAATTTAGTTTAGTTTTTCCCTCAATGGGGCTCTGCCAAGAAATGCTTTGTCCATTTCAGTTTCGTGCAACCGGCATAATTGCTCGTGACAGCCTACAAATGTACTTCCATCAGAGTGCGCGGCAACCCGCCACTACCTCGCTGCTGCCGCTGTCCCTATTTCTATTTCATTGTACAACTTACAATTAAAATAATTAACTTTAAATGCTACAAAAAGGTTCACTCAGCAGAAACAAAGCCGACCTGCGCCGACATCGACATAGACATGGCTGCCAAACTATTTTGAAAACGCAGAACTACTGGGGTTTACAGGAAAAGGTCATTAAAAAAGAAATTTAGTTGAGTGAGAGGAATACAAAAACTGGACTTCATTTCTTTTAAATATCGACTGTGCAGTGAAAGGACAAAAGCATGACAATCCATATGCTGCACGAAGTCGTGATTATATTGCCATTTAGATCATACAACTGCTGGAATTAGTTTATTTTCTGATTGGTTATGACATTATTTCTTAAGTGATTATTCGTTTTAGGATAATTACAAAATTTTATCTTAAGTGGGGTCAAGCCGTATAACTCTCCTGGGCCAGCTGCTATTTAACCGGTCTAACCATAACTTATTTTAGAATTAATCGTGCAACGATTTTCTTAATGTCTGAAATTCTGCTATATTACAATGCAGCGGAGGGAGACAAAAATGGCATTTAAACCAAATTCAGTTGGAAATTCTCATACTAAATCAAGTGACTTTGGGCCAGTAAGCCTTTCATGACTCTTTTTTTTTGGTCTCAATAATTAAGAGAATACTTGAAAGTGAGGAATATTCCCAAGTATCATTCGTCGACAAAGCTGTGACTTCTAGCAACCTGCGCCCGAGCGTAACTGCCTCAGCCATGAAAGTTGTCTTGCATATCCGATTCCTGTTAAGACCCATTCACGAACTGAACCGCTTCCCAACCCACTTCGCCACCTGCCATGAGTTAGAACGAGTTCACCCCGAATTGAATGGTAAATAAATTGGAAAAGAGGAAACGAGTCTCCTTTTTTTCTGTGAAGCAGACAGCCCCGCAAGTTTTAGCCTCACAAATGGGCAATGCGATAAATCTTTGAACAAAATTTCGGCCTTGCTCTTAAGTTAAAAAAGGACTCTCTTGGGGAAAAAAATAGAGGCGGATACACCCGAACGTTGCCGCATTGCAAGAACATAAAACATAAAAAAAAATTTACTGCATGTTTTATGTCATTGCCCGGCTTTAAGTAAAGGAAGATTACGCACACTTTGCAAAACACTCCCTCAAGGCCTTGCAAATATCTCACCACCCGGGGATGCTTTTTGACATCTGAAGAGATCGTTAACAGCATATGTGATGACAGCAGGCCTATTTGATAGTGTGCGATCTAATCTCCATTCATTCCGGCCTAACCAAAACTACAAACCCCATAAAATGGGCAGCAGCTTTTCTGAAAGACGAGCCGCTCTTTACTTCGCCTTTATTTGCTTGGAATCTAGTAACCATGTAATAATTGTGAGCCTGGTTTCATACCTAATGACAGCATGAATGAATGAAAATTCCAAAGACTGCTCTCGCGTGTTATTCTATTTATTTGTTATAATAGTTTTAAAATCAATTGAATTTAGGCCTAAAAAGATGAAAATAAAATTATAGTTTAAAAAACTAAAATCTCGCTTTTATTACAATGTAAACTAAAAAGTAAAAAATAATTTATAGAATTCCAAAATTCGTTTAAGAGGAATAGGAAGTTCGCTAACTTGGTTTAGCTAAACTTTTAAAACCAACCTAAAATAGGATTAAAGTAATTGACAATAAAATTAATTTTGCGGGAAAACAAAACGTTTGGTGCTTCTTAGATTTTATAGTCCTACTATTTACAACACGCAATATTACTAAACAGAAAACGAATAATTCAAAACAATTCCGGTAAAATTAATTTTATTGTCAATTACTTTAATCCTATCTTAGGTTGGCTTTAAAAGTTTAGTTAAACCAAGTTAGGGAACTTCCTATTCCTCTTAAACGAACCCTGTATTTCTATAAATTATTTTTTACTTTTTAGTTCATTTTGTAATAAAAGCCAGTTTTTAGTTTTTTTTTTTAACTACAATTTTATTAAAATGTCAAACCTCTCGTTCCTACTAGCCCTTCTGCAACGGAAAGACCAAAGCTCAGTGAGTTGATTAACAATGTATAAAGCAATAAATGTACTAAGTACAAATAACAACAATACATACTTATACCTTTGTATTTATGTATGTATGTGCACATGTATTTTAAAAATTACTGTCATTATTTCCGACACAATGTGACAAGCGGTGGACGAACAGCTGAACAGCTGAACAGGCGGACAGAACAAACGACGGCCCATTGAACAAAACTGTAAAAGTATTGGACGAACGGCACATGCAAACGAATGAGAAACAAACACATCTACATATATATATGCACCTACCCTTTGTAAATTTAAAAAAAAAAAGTGCTGCAAATAAACTCGTAAGTATTTATTTAAATTCAGTCTTTGTGCTACAACAAGCAAATGCACCTTTATGCTCGCTTGTGTGGTATGTAGCTTGAAAAAAGGAAAATCCGCGTGTGAAAGCGAATGAGCTGTGCAGCTGCTATATATCAGCGAATACATGTGTGTGTGTTTGTGTGATTTAGTGAGCATTCATTCATAAATCGGTTCGCAAGGATTGCATTCGTCGGAAAAATGCAGCTGAAAGTAAACATATTTATGGTAATAGGAGCATACCCGCACTCACATACGGACCTATGGACACGTAAAGTGCAATGTGGATGAGGTAAACTTTAAAGCTGGATATTTTTCTTAGAAACATGTCAGGGAGGAATATCTTCCCAACTAGAAATTATTCTGAACCTATACGAAAAAGATAGAAGATAGGCTAGAATGCCGAGAATGAGGTATTTTGAGCGTAGACGAAGTATCCAAGATAGATCGCAGTATTGAAGGGGTAGTCCGCCCAGTGGTTCTATAGAAGTCGGCTGGTATCACCCGGAAGGACTCTTGGGTCTAAAAAAATATAACTTCCATGTCATCAGTATTTGGAAACAGAATTCAATAACGATTTCAGTACAAAAATTATAATTTATTAATTTCTTTCATTTACATTTTAATTAAAATCTCATACGGCATAGGGAATAAATACAATTTCGCAGGGATTTCTTTTACAATTGAAACAGATTTTGAGACTTCCACGATTGGGAACTCCTTGACTAATTATTTGGGAAAAAACAATTAACACAGTCGAAAGTAAGAAGAATACAGTTGACAGCCATTTAAATTAATAATTTTCCTTTAAAATATGGATCGATCCATATCAGACAACACATAAATTAATATTTCGAAGCTTGCACAAAATTCACAAAAACTAATTAAACTTAAAAAATGTTCCTCAAAATTTCTATTTCGAAATTTTAACGGGATTTCCTAGAAAACCTTTGAGTATGCAGTTTTGTAGTCCACTCAATTTTAGTGCAATAAAGTGCAGGTTTCAAGTCGCTAAAAATTATCGTTGATGTTTTAGAATTTCTTTGTGGAGGGTGTTGCGCATTTTCTACCATATAAAAGTAAATTTTGTTCATGCGTAACATACAATTATTTAATAGAGGAAAAAGATAACGAGAAGGAGACGCCCTTGTAAGCACGATGCAGAAAGTGAAGGTGACACCATTCGCGGACCGCTAACCCTCTCTTCGTTGATTTGACAGCATCCACCCATTCGCTGATGTCACACAATACTTTTGTTTACATTAACTGTTGCCAATTTTTTGCTCTTCGCATCAAATTTAGTGGGTATTCTCAACGCGAAAATTTTTGAGTTTGGTGCTTGGTGCGTTTTTGGTGCTTTTGGTTTTATTTTGAAGGCACCAAATTTGGAGATCTTAAATAAACGGAAGCAAAATTTATAGCAATCGTAAGTGTGGTAAGCAACTTTTCAAAAATTTAAACAAAATCATGGCACAGTGCCAATCATAACCGACAACAAAATATGTCGCAGCACCATCAGTCATGCCAGAAGAAATTGACCGTCATGCAAGAAACATTGATTTTTATTAATTTGAATCGGCATCCATACAATAAAATTATGTATGCATATCAGGTTCATAAAATACACCAATAACAATTTGGTGCTTTTTCAAATTCAAAACTTGGCCATACTGCCTTGTGTTCGATGCTTCCTCTTTTTTTTATCGAGTTCGTCTTGCTGTCTCATTCTGGTTTGGTCGACGTCACGGCTGGTTGCTCTCAGCCCGATTGGCGCACACTTATATTCTATCTACAGTCAATTTAATTAACCTTCAACATATATACGAGCTTGAATTGCAGTCTATATTTAAATTCATTCAACTATTGTATTTCGTTGAAAAATTTTCATATAATTGATACCAGAACCTAAGGCGAGAGGATGTCCACTATAGTAAAAACAACTGTGATACTCTGAAACACTTTCCTTAAGTGCATTTCCAAGATTCAAGATCGATTAACCCTATTTCGCTGACATATAGATTTCCCAAAGTGAGAAGCCGTATCATATCTCCTTCCACTTTTGGCAGAAAGCCGACGAAGTCTAGTACCTTGGAATTTCCCTTGATAAGAGACTTAGTTGAAATTCGCATCCCGCCAAATCTCTTAATAAAGGTCATGGGGATTAAACTCTAGGTTAATAGAAAGCATGGCCCTACAGTTTAATGGTTGGCTTTACTCTCAGTCATATTTAGTATCAATAAAAACTGTTTAAACCGCGGCTGTGGGGATGTCTCTGGACTCCGCTACATATTTTTGTTGAAGTATCAGCAGCATTCAGATAGCTGAAAATTAAAATAGCTGGCTAAATTTTTTATGCAACTAAGTAACTGAAAGAAAATTCTTCTTTATGTAGAAGGCCCAATATGATCGGAGCACATTGTTTGTGACTGCGCAGGGTTGGTTGGCAAGACTAAGATTAAAGTATTTAAGCTCGAACCACTTATTAATAGCAGTACGATTACCCAGCGTTTATTAAAGACAGGGTTTGTAATTTGGGCTTGGTTTGATATACCTAATTTATGAGCTAACTAATTGATATCGAGGGCTTATATTGCACTTTTTGAAAAAATTCTAATATAAAAATCCACCTAAGACTTAACTGTCATCGGTGATATTGGCGCTGTCCTTGTATAGCGCTTTACAGAAAAATTTATTATTAAATTGTAAAGTCACAATCAACATCAGTTAATGACCGATAAGTCCCAGATGGGTTCCAACATCACAAAGTAATTTTCGTGAAAATTGCAGACAGAGGGTATTGAATATAAGCCATCGATATAATATTTTGCTTGGTGGAAAATATTCGCATTTTATACTGAAATTATTGTTTCTTCGACTAAAAGCTAAACAAACTAACTTGCCCTAGGAACTGTCTTTACAAATTATTTTCAGACTATACAATTTCACCCCACTATCGCTCAACATTTTCTTGTAAAATAATTTATGCCAATAACATCATTTTGAAATGCAGTTAAGACACTTTTGTAAAACATCTTATTTATGGAGTTCTTTCTGAAGCCGAACGTAAAGCTCGGTGGACACAGACCATTACAGGCAACACATCGATCGTTGATTCCAAGTTAATTTTTTTATGTGGATAAGTCTTCGAGATATTTTCATATTACCGTTATTCTGCTTAAAAAAATAGTGGTTGCACTTAATCACGTATATCCTACGAGACAATTTAACTTTAAATGAAATACAGCAAATGAAAGCTGCCATGGCGTATGAGTAACATTATTTCCTGCTCTTATTCATTCCTTTTTTTCTTATGCATAGACTTTCTTCATTATAACAGATTTACACAAACGAAAAAAATTAAACCAGAATTTGTTATTTTTCCCCCCTGTTAAAGACCCGTCTGCAGCTTTCATGAAAAACTAAAAATTCGTATAAAATGACGCATAAGAAATGGATAAGAAATTTTCTTCTATCAAAATTTATTAAAAGAGTATGCAGCTCAGCAACAGCAAAGTACTTTTTCTAGCAACAGCAATAATGAAAAATATTTCTTGTGGCTAAAATTTTAATTGTGTTTTCAATTTTGCATCAAAAAAATAAAAATCTGGAATGAATAATTATCAGAAGCTATCAGGCATATCCAAAAGTGGTGGAGAATTTTGTTAGCTTTCATTTGCCACATTTCGTATTAAGAGGGTTCAGTTTTTTCGTTAGGGATACTTGTCTAAGTGGACCCCCTTTTTGTTTAGCATTATAACGGTAAATTGCAAATATGCTTATCCCTTTTTTCTGAAGACCATTGAAATTCTTTGTAACATCGGTTGGCATAGTTAAGTTTAAAAATAGTTTATTAGATGCCTTTTTACACACATCCGTATATTTAACTGCAACTTTTTGTGCAAATAGGCTTTACGATTCAGTTTGTACTTTTGTTGTGTAGCTATCATTAATGGATTTTCTATCACATTTCTTATTGCTCATTGCTATGACAAACGCAATCCCAGTCTTATACTCGTACATATGTTTCCATTTAGATGCGACTGAATAGTCTTGAACATCTGTATACAGCTGCTGCAGCAAAGAAATGGGCCACTCAGCTCAGACAAAGAGAAGAAGTTAACTGCAATTACCGCATCCTTGCAGAAGGCATGTCTGGCACAACGAGCAAATTGCTTGCCTGCAAGAGGTGACAGCGGCCCTAACAAAGTGACAACTGGACCAACTTCAGTTGGCCTCCTTTTCGATTGGCCAGTGCAAAGAGACAAGCAGATCCGAGTGTCACAAACTTTGTTTGATTGCGGTAAAATGTAAGTGCATTTGTTTCAAAAAGTGAAGCAGATTTGCTCATAGAATGTGACAAATAGCGATCCCCATTTCAATCTATGGTTTTCCCTTTTCCCATCAGTGCCATTTCTGAGGCGAACAGTGAAAAATAAAGCAATGCCGGGTACCCAAAGGACACTCTTGCTTTATTCTTTTTATATATGTACATACATACTGTTAGAAGCATTTGAAATGTTTCGAGTACAGCGAATGAGATTTAAACACTCTCTTTCTTTTAAGCTGAAATATTCATAATTGAATTTCACAATGGCATTTGAGTAGAGCGCTACATTTACTGTATATGTGGAAGCCACTTGAGCCAGAGGATAAGTGCTCATTGCAGGCAGCAGTTGTGTGTACATAAATGTAAGTTGCGCTGTAAATGGGCTACAAGTTGCACATACTATGTGGCAGACGGCAAGCAGCTGGCAGCTGGCGGCTGGCGGCTTGCGACATGAGGCATGAGGAGGCCTTCTGTATGTTGTGGGGCCTTCTGCTGTCTTCTGTTTGATGAGGGGCTCGAGAATGCGAGTGCGCGGAAAATTGCAACACTCAGTGACAGCTTTTCAAGTGTCACTTTTGCATTTCACATTATGTTCACTAATACATGCACGCCCAACACGCACACACGAACAGCCCAGCAAAAAATCGGTAATCGCTTTTAGTGGTAAAGTGTTCTAGAACGCATTGCCTTGTAATGCCTTCTAATTGTTTCGCTTTTTTTTGGGCATTGCCGGTAATGCATAGTAGAATTTTCTACAATAATTTATAAATTTCGCTGCTTTGATTCATTACGGGGAATGCAAAGTAGAATGCTTTACCGCACTCAGCAGTCTTGCTAGAACTTTTTGCACCAACCGGCTAAATTGGCTAAAAACGGCTGAAATTTTTGCATGTTTTATTTAAATAAATCACAAGTAGAAAGACTAGTAAATTCAAAAAACTATTTTTGGTTAAAAAGGGTTATATGGAGCTAGGCTTTACATCACAAGTCATGTGTGTTTTACTTTAATATAAAAGAAGAGATAAACTACAAACTTATGGTGTTTTATTTACTATTGAAAAATTTTGCCTACTTATATTGTAACATTTGCAGTAGGGTACTTTTCGTTCTGAAAAATGGCTATATTAGTAGAAAGTATTAGACTTTTGCTTAGCCAGAGGGCCATATTTTCAGAAAGAGTAGAAGAAAACGGGGCAGCATTATTTCGAAAAAAAAGCCATTAACTTATATCGATAAAGCCGGTAGCAGTGGTCCGCGGCTTCAGCACAGACAATTCAACGGATCCGGTAATTGGAGAGTAAGCGAAAAAATTGCTCTCAAAAATGGAAAAATGTCCAGAAGTACGGGAACGCAGAAAACACATTTCGTACACAGAATTTGAGAAATAGCTGATTCATGGGGTTTCTGTTGTTGGCACTTAAAAGAAAAGACATGGAAATTGAATTTCGGTTTCACAAATTATTCACAGGTCGAAAAAAAAAATTTTTACGAACTACGCAGGCCGACACAATTTGGCCAAATCTCAGAAACAGAAACCTTTACAAAATTTTCCGCAGGTTTTCGGTTCGCTGAACTCGAATCTTAACTCAGAATTTCATGGTGGGCTCTGAAAAGTATATATAACTGAAACGTTCAAAATACGATTCATCGACGAGAATAAAGATATTTTAACAAACTCAACGGCATTTTTAATGATAAAGGTTATACTTTAAGCTGCTGGTAATGGCTTTCTCCGAAATAATCAAAAATGGAAACATATATATTTGAATTTTAAAAAAACAAGGCAAATAAAAAAATCCGCTAAAAACGGCTAATTTTTTACTGCGAAAGGGATAACAAATCGGCTGCCGGCTAAACAGAATTTTGTCCGGCTGTTTTCTGCCACCACCGGCTAAATCTAGCCGGAAAACGGCTAAACTGGCAACACTGGTAGTCAGCTGAAAAATTTAATGAATACCCAAAAATTCTTTACTGCCGTTACTTTCTGTGGAAAATTCTATCGCATAAAAATCATGTTTTGCTTTGCTTAATTTACAGCAAAGTTGGACTCAGTCAATGAAGTGCTGTACATGAGTGAGGAAGTACAATTTCAAGTTTCATTAAATATGTATCTATGAACCTACCGATTTTTAACTAAGATCTAAATTCATATATACACATGTATGTATAAAAACTGATTTATAAAAATTTGAATCTTTTAAGACAATCTGCATTTTCGGCTTTCAATTTAATATACATATTTAAGTATGTACTTATCCAGGCATTCTTCATTAGTTTCTCTGTAAGGCATTCGTTATACGCTCCTCTGGATTCGTTTTATCAATGCGTTCTCCCTTCATTCGAAGGTAATGCTGTGGGTAATGGCTTACGGCCAATGCCATACGCCCATGTTAGAATAACGCCTTCTTGAAGCGAAAGGGTAAGCGATTCCCATCGCCTAATTCGATGCCATTTTAATTTCTGTGGTAATCGTGTTTTGTTGCTGGGACCAGAGCGCGCATTCACAGACCGATGCATGAAATGCATAAAAATGCTTCGGCTGCACGAAAGCGCTCCGCACTAAATTAGTGTGTACATAACTCTCTGCACAACTGCACAAAGGACAAGTCACAGCTACACACAAGCGCAGGCCCACAAAAACATTGGAACACTGCTCAGCACGCCCAGCGAATGACTGAAGCTCGGAACACTTTGACGACAACAAGCGATAAGCAGCATCTCTCAAATTTTAAATACACACGTTCTTACGGACACAATTATTTTGACGACAGCACGACATCTTGGCTGCAGGACTGCAATTGTCGACGTCGCCAAATTAAATCTATTTCTAATTTTGCCGGCGACAATGAGTAGATGTAGTGCTGCAACATTAAATTGTCGCAAAATTAATCACAATTTCTTGATTGTTCATGTTTTTCTTATTTACTTAAATAAAAATACACAATTTGTGAAATAAATATACCAAAATGTCAAACTTTAAAATCAGCTGTTTGCTATGTCGCTGAGGTCTTCAAAATGTTTAAGAAGCTGGCTTCAAGGCGACATTTGTCGACAAAATGATGTCGCTGTCGTTACGTCGTGAAGTTGCAGTCGTCAAAGTGTTCCGAGCTTGACTGAAAAGCCGCTTTCACGATCCTGCTGCACTACGTAAATTTACAAAGTGCAAATTATGCGCTACAAAGCGTTACTTTTGTGCGGGCAAACTTAAAAATTCTATTTAAAAATTGTTTCTGCAATGAGAGGAGGTATGTATGTATGTATATGTAAATGGCTGATTGTGAGTGAATGAAAGAGCGAGTGGGGGTGGATGGATGAATGAAATGGCAGTGCATAAAAAGGCAAAAAGGGCAAATCAAGGTGAGGAGCGGAGAAAAGGGTTGATAAATGGGTAGATTGGTAGCGTTGGTGAAGGCACAGGAAGCACTTCATCGCCAGAATACGGACATATCAGGCCCGGCCACAAGGGGGGTGTTGTGGGTTTAAACCCCCAACTTAAACCCCTTAGCCTGTAAATGCGCGATAAACTTTTATTTTTATAATTAAGAACTTCTTTATCGGGGCACATAGGGTGATTTGAAATTTAATGAAATTAAAACCCCACACTATGCCAGACCTCTTTTCACTTGGAAGCGGTTGCACGGATTTAGATGAAATGTGGCACTCGAATCGCTTATAACTCTGACTTACATTTGGAATATTAAGACTTTGAAATTCAATTTTGGGCGTCTTAACGCCACGCGGGTTCACTAGCTGAACCTATTTAATGGACTTTAAAATACCTGTATAGAGGTATTTCGCGGTGCTGATGAAGAATCTGAACATAGAATGATCATTTTTGAAGAGGGTTGCCACCTGTTCTAAAGAAATTTAATTAACAAGTTGAATAACAAGTCAAATGAGATACTTCTATATGGGTGTCAGTAAAGGGATGTTTGAAAAGACTTTTTTCGAAATTAATAAAAAATGACTATTTTTATGTTTTTTTTTTTATTTTGATCTAAATTTTTTCTACAGAGGACAAGTTAAAATTTGAAAAGGCATTAACTTGTATTTGTATTTGTAAATGAAGTTATTTATGTAAATAAAAAAATTGAAAAGTTAGTAATTTTTAATAATGTTTATTTTATTTAGTACTGTAATTTAAAAATTGGTACATTATATTTAATAAAAAGTAATGAGAATTGCATCGGGGCTGAAAATGTCGGATGCATCCTCTTGACTTTCATCTTCAGTTGAAGAATCTAGCATGATGGCGAGATCGTTGCTTAAACACCGCTTACAAGCCAAACCAGATGTGTCAGGTTTTTCTTAAGCATCATTTTAAAAAGAATTCTTCATTCTAATTTCATTGGCTGTTTCAGAATTTAGGGAACCTGTAACATCATCAGCGTTTTTCGATTTAATTTCTGTAATTCATTTTCAATACTTTCTTCTGCGACTGGTTTGAAAAATTTGTGCTTATAGCGAGCTAAATAAGTGGATATGAAAAATAAATTATTATTTTCCAGGAATGAACA
>NW_023458556.1:1893559-1966976 GCF_013731165.1 Rhagoletis pomonella
TTTTATTTATTTGTATTTGCTGGTGTTTCCACTGAAAGCAGCCGAGCGTTGCGATACTCGGCAAAATGAAAGTTTGTGTTTGTGTTTGTTCATGAGATTAAAAAATGCGTTGCATACTTGCAGGAAAATTGTAAACCAAACATAACTCGGTTACAATAGCCCCTCCACCCCAACTAAATACTGTTGCACTTGCTACAATTTTATGCACTCACACATCTAAGCATTAACAATATGTAAAGTTCACATGTGCTTGGCGGCGGCATTTCCAGGCTGCCAGGCTGCAAGGCTACCGTTGTTACCACCCAGAACTCTCAGCCATTATATGGCACTACTCCCCGCAGTGAACCACTTTTCACTTTCGCATACATACATACCCGAAGCAAAGGTCTTCCTTGGCTCGCCTTGCCCAGCCACTCGCTGCAACATGATATATTATCCATTTCAAGGATTAGACGTTACGCCATAAATTGACTCACTTGCATTTATGAGTCTTTCATTAGAATTAGTCGCATTGCTGGTTGCCCGCGTGCCAAGTTGTCGAGATCCGCAACAGAGTGTTAGTCTTGGTGAGCTTCTTTAGTACGCTGGCGTTGGTTGTTTGGCAGGGTGGAGGACGGGCATACGCGGTGGGCTGATTGGCTACTTGGTTGCTTATGTGGTCAGTTCGTTGGTGTATCGGTTTGTCGGGCGCTCGGTCGTTCAGTTGCTCGCTCGGTTGGCTGACTGGGTTAGATTGCTGGGGCAGATGCTTGTGGCTTGCTGCCGCCTTTGTTGCAATAAACTATGTGCAGCTAATGACGAAATGTGTAGAAGGGTATGTGTACATGTGTGTGTGTGTGTGTGTGTGTGTGGGTGTCTTTGGTTCGATACTGAGCATTGCATTCGCCTGCCGATACACTTGCAGTTCTACAAGCGAGGAATGGTGCAAACCGGGGTGGGGGGAGTAGATGCTCGTGGCTTTTCTTTATTCCATTCCATTGCTTAATTAATGTGCCAATGGAAGTAATTACTTCTTCCTTTCTTCAACACTTTCGCACTGCTTTCCTAACACTTTCTGCGCTCTACAGCTGCATTGGCTAAAGGAGAAGATTTTAATGTAAGCTTTAACGAGAACTATTCGAAGCAACCAGCAAATCTGGAGCAGCACGTTCGAGGAAATAATTCCAGCAGGAATTTCAGCTGCAGCTATTTATTTATTTTTACGTTTTTAAAGCAGCTAATTAGGTAATGGGTTTGCGTCCGGTTGAGAACTTCCGGTGATATCTTACTTATTTTAATAAAAAGCCATAAGAAAAAATTAACTTCATGCGATTTGAAGGAAAATAATATTTGAAATTTGAATGTGAATTCACTGGAGCTTTCAGGTGCAGAAAAAGTAGAAATTTTTAAGAAAATCGCATTCCGGTTGATAAAGGTTGCATAAATAAATTAGTTGAATACAATTGTTGGGCTCCCCAAAAATGACAAAAAATTTCACAAAAAAAATTTTAAATGTTATAAAAAAATTCCGCCAAAATTTATTTTTTTCTTAGTTTTTAGAAAAACTTTTGGTATGCTATTTTAGAGACCATTAAAATTGCAAGTGGCCAAGAGTTTGCATTGATTTTTAGTTATATATATAATAAGAATATAAACCACTTGAGACAATGAGTTTGCTTTTATTTCCCATTTAGCGTGCAGACATCCACGTAACGTTAGCGAAAAAATAATTATTAGAAATCAACACGTACTCTTAGCTCCATTTTACGTGCACTTCATTGTAGGAAAATTTAATGATCTATAAAACTGCATACCAAAAATTTACTAAAAACACAAAAAAAAATAATTTTGGTGAACATTTTTTTATAACATTTCAAATGAAAAATATATATATAATAACTGATGATTCTCTTGAATATAGCTTCTCTGTTGCACTGTTGGATTGAAATTTCGGTTCTTTATTCCGCTTCTCTTTTCCCCAGTATTCTTGAAATCTCTTTGATTGTGCCCTCGCGCATGAAGTTCAGCAGGGCTTCTTTGCTGTTCTACATACATGTGTAAAGCAGGCATAAATCATCATATTACTACATATTTCTAAATCAACTACATACTTAAATAAAGTTTAAAAATTTGCGACATTCACTCGTATCCCTCTGTTGATTTCTATTCATCAGTTGGCTTCCTTCTTAAACAAACTATTTTGATCAGTAACACAAACAGCTTTGTAGTAATCGCATTACCTACTAACTTGTAAAAACGTGTGCAAATGCGGTTGCCACATATTTTGCGGCTAAGCGAAATCTCATTTTTATGACACAAACAACAAGGCGACCATCACAACTTCTGCCATCCGTTCTCAGTTGATTGAGTTGCCTCTAATAAAACGCAAAGTAACAAAAAATGACTGCAATAAAATTTTGCGTACACGCGCTCACTCAGCCACGCATTCATATATATGTATGTATGTATGTATGTGGGCAGCTCGATATGAGCTCATAATAATGTAGCATATGTTGAGGCGTACTACACATTTAATGCACTGAAGCGTTAGCAGGCGATGGAATAACTATTTAAGTGTACTAGTGCATGAAACTAAGCAAGTTTTATTGCGAAAATACGACAACCAACACACACACACACACTCCTTAGAGATATAGTACGTACCTACTTTGAAATGCTGAAGTGATTGTGTGGCACGTATCAGCGCATAAACACGCCTGGTACAAAATGAAAATGAATTGTAAGCGAAGACGAAGGCGATGGCGAAACGCAGTGTTTGAGGGGAAAGGGGGTGGTGGCAATACTTGTTAGAAAAACGCTATCGAATAACCCAAAACGCGTTAAATGAAATTGTCCTGAAAGAACGACATGATTAAGCTTCAGCGAGCGCCAAATGTGATTTGATCAAAGCGAAGGGGCTTGGGCCCTAAACTCTTCTAATACACACAATCACAAGCCAGTGAGCGTTGCGACAGTAAAAGAATTACGAGCAGAGAGGCGCACAACAACAGCAACAACAAAAGCGACTGTACATTCGAAATAAAACTATTGGCCGAACTATCCCAGCCAGGCACGCAGCTATTGGATCACCCTTGGCAAGGACATGTCTAATACGATTACACGCTCTACATGTGTGAGTAAGCAATAATATATTTTTTATTATACACTCCGCAGCCCCGGCAGTGTCTTCGAAACCAGGCAACGAAATTGCGACAAAGACGAAATGACAGCGGCAAATATGTACGAGTGAGTGTAAGCAAAGCGCTTGTTTGTCGGTATGCGTATTTGTTGCTGACGCTGCTCAGGGTAAATGCGCTCATGTGTGCTTGAGTTTTGCGTCGTTATTTTGATGTTTACATGAGTTGTTGATTCATTTATTTATATCTTCAGGAAGCATAGGGCTGTACACCCCACCCACACATAAAATATTTATAAATTTATGAAAAATTATGCGCCGCAACTAAATGAGCGAATACGTTTATCAAAGTTGTTACATATTGGCAACATTTCTAAAGGGTGATACATATAGTGATTTCTTTGTAACAATTCACTAAATTCATCATCGGTCATTATTGGTTTATTCGAAAGAGCAAACATTCCCATTATTTATGGAACGCGACTTCACTCATGTGACAGCCTCGGCTGGCTTTGCAGTAGCGCAGCCTGTTGACGGCTTCCGGTTCTATCTCACGAATGACTCGCGCTGGATATTCGCCTTAGATTCGGTTCTTCTCGGCACCTCACAAGGAAGTCTACGGTGTCAAATCGCAGCGCCCAGTTTGGCAATTGACATCGCCGAGGCGGCTGATAACACAATAACGGAACTTGGCGCGCAAAAGATCGATTGGGATGTGGGCTGAATGGCATGCCGCGTCGAAGTCTATCTCTTCAATTTCCGGCCATTGGAGATCGTTTAATATGCCACTGTAGCGCCAACGTTTTCAGCAGAATTTTCAAAGAAGAAGAGGTCTATGATGCCACCGCTATAAAATCTGCACCAAACCGTCACTCCCGGAGGATGCATTGACCTCTCGACGATCACATGCGGGGTTTCCGATCGCCAGATGTGAGAATTTTGCTAGCCGCTGGAACGAAAAGGCGCTTCGTAAAAACAAATAATTTTGCGAGCAAAATATTTGTCTATTTGGAGCTGTTCGAATTTGAGTTATTCCCAAAGTTCAAGATTTCCAATCTCACTGTCAAAATAGTATATATTAAAAAATCATTATATAGACCACCCTGTATATCCTTGATAATAATAATATTATGGCGCTTATATTTTTTCTAAGTGTTTGGCCGAGCTTCTTCTCCAATTTGTGGTGTGCGTCTTGATGCTGCTACACAAATGGAGGAACCTACAGTTTTACGCCGCCTCTTTGTAGACTACCGCGTTCTAACCCCTTCCCTACAGCGGCCCATTTATGCTTACCCTTCTTACATATTTACTTATTCTAAAACATTAAAATTATTTGCAAAAGTTAATTTTCCTTGAAAGTTTTCGCCATCAATTTGAGTGGCCCAAAATATGCGCCCGTTCGGATAGCTTTACTTACACCGAGCGTGGGCCCATTGTGCTTCCAACAAAATACCATAATTTGTGCCTTTTGTTCCAACATTTTATGTTTGGTAAACAAATATTTGGCGCTTACACATTTGTTAAGGGTTTGGCCGAGTTTCTTCTCCAATTTGTGCTGTCCGTTTTGATGTTGTTGCAAAAATGGAGAGACCTACGACGATTCTGGACGGCAAAGGGTTTTATGAGAAGCTTTTCGATGGCAGAAATAAACTCAGAAGTTAAAAAAAATCTATTTCTAAATTTAGGTGTTGCTACTTAGGACCTGGGGTCCAACCCAGAACCTACGGTGTGGTAAGAAATATCTTAATGTTATTAACTTAAATTCAGGAATGGTTTTCATTATATCGCACATTTTTCTCAAAAGAGCTACAACTCAAAAAATTAAATCGATTGTTTCGCATAAATCAATTTCTAGGATGTATCTCCGGGTCTGATTTTTTAGTTGTGCCTCTTTTGAAGAAAATGTGCGATATTTGAATCCTTTGGATATGCGGCGCTGGAAATTTCGGCATTATTGTATTCAGGGTTTTATGAAAAATAATAATTCTTAATGAAAAAAAGTTGTCTTAATTTTTGAGCTAATAGGTAAGCTCGAAAAGGAATTGAATAATATTTTTCGATAATAGGAATTAAAAATAAAAATTTAATTTCATTGGTAAATCTCGAAAACCCCAGTTCCAGGAAAATGTTGTAACAAAATTGCAAAAATTTTTACTTTTTTTGTCACTTCAAACTTTCACTCTTTCTAAAAATAATATTACGCAGCGAAAATATTAGCTAAGGCTCGGATGCAACTTTCAAAGAAAACTGTTGAGCTTAAGACCACTTTTTTAGGCCCAAGGTCCAATGCTTCCGATTCTTTAGCATGATAGACCATCCTGATTGCAGTAGCATACAGGCTTTCTAGCCCAGTGTACATGAAACTTATCGTAAAAAAAGAAAGTGAACTAAAAAACTAGAAGTAATAAACTATAGTTTTTTAAATGTTGCCGATTACTCTGCTGCATGTTTTTTTAATAAATACGTTTGTTATTCTTAAGAAAATTCTACAGTGTGTCATTCCAAAGCCGGTGTAAGAAAACTAAAATTTTTTGAATGGCACACTGACCTTGTAAATAAACCTCCCCTTTAACCGAATTACAAATAGCATTTAAGTAACAAAAAAAAAAACAGAAAAGCATCAGTTGCGTAGATAATCTTTTTAATAATCTTAGCACTTTAAGAATACTTATTTCAAGTCACTTTCGAAATAAAAATTACTTAAACTTACCATAAAGTTTGTCTATTTTTAAATCTATTCAGTTTTCCTCATCAAATTTTGTACGACTCCCAACTCAAGGAGCAAAATCACTTGTAAATTAAACCATATCGAATTACTTTGATTTACATACTAAATACATACAAGTTATGCGAAATCAAGTTTCACCACTCCTGTATATTCATCTTTTTAATTACTCCTTGCCTTGCATACTTATAAATACTTATAAATACATACATAGTTATGAACAGTACTCGAGTACCTAAATACTTAAATTTATCAGAGACGACTACGAATTACATCAGCTTTTACTTTCTCATTCCCCTAAAAAAAGATACATATTTAAATACTGACATAACTAATTTCGATTAGCCGTTATATTTTACATCCACACTTCTCACTACACTTGACAAATGTTGTTATGTAACTCAATAAACATTGTTCTATTCCCCAACCTCGCCATCGCACTTGTTGCTGTGCTGCCACAGTCGGGTGTCGGTAATGCGGGGCCAGGTCATAACGCCGCAAGGATTGGGCATCGTCGGCATTCGAGTCTCGGTGGATCGGGACTCGCGCTTCGGATTCACGCTGACACGGCAAGGCGGATGGTAAGTAATAATTTTTGTATACGTACATATATATCCGTAAGTAATTTAACATCCAGCTGCGAGTTGCCTTATACCGAAACCAGATTTTACTGCGAAGACTTTCGTATACGCACCGAATTACCCAGAAATTTGATTGATTGTCAAAAGCAAAAAGAACGGCGAATTCCATGTACATATTCGCATAATCTTCGGAAATTCATATAGAATCGATACAAGCGCCGCTCGCTCCTCCAATTATGAAGTCTAAGCGATTATTTTTATGCTTGTGTTGTTCATGGAAATTGTCTTATTGGAGAAGTTATGAAACCTAATTTTATAGTTCTTCAGTGTGACTATTTACTTAGTGTGGAGAAGAAGGGCTCAAAATTGCCATAATCACAAGCAAATGCGTTCACAAATTCACTCTTTTTCAAAAAAAAAATAATAATAAAATAAACCATTGAAGCAGAATAATATCTGAATTTGAAGCTTTAAATAGAAATCCTATTATTTCCGAATCCGAAATTTCCATTGAAAACAAAAATGTATAGCAAAATATTACATAGAACACCGGCATATTTTCGCATTAGCAAACAAATACAAAGTTGAAACAACAATAACAGCAAAAACAAAACAAATCGTTTGTACCAATACTGGGCAGGAAAATACATAAGTACAAATTTTGAATTAATTCCCTTTAAATCGTTCCTTGGAAACAATGCGAGTTTCGGAAGAAATGCCGGTGGCAAAGTAAAAGTAGAGAATAAGCATAACATTCACCGCTGCCTCCAAGCTGTCAACCAATTTGAACTCACAAGGCGAGCTGGGCGACAAACAGCACAACACTTCCCCACTCGTGGCAACGAACTTCGGCCGCTTCAAACGCCATAAAAGCAGCTTTCGAAAGCACCACAACCAAACACACTGCCTACTGGCAAGCTTCTTCACTTCTCGCCTTCTCTTCTTACTTATTGCTCCAGCCATTGAGAATATTTTTCGAAAACTAAATTAAATTTTCAACGCGCAAATAATTTTTAATTCTGATAATTTCTACGAATGAAGTGTAGCGTTCGTTGGAGGCGAAAAGCCATCTCGACTCACATGCATTCGTTGGCAGAGCACCTCAACCAGAGCACTTACATATCGCCCATTTGATGCTAGACTGGCCCAGCTCAAAATTTGGTATTTGAACTAATAAAGTAGAATTTCCAAACTCGGATGAGTGGTATCGCTAATTCGACAGTTTCATCAAATCTGTCATCCGCAAACTTCCGCAGCCTGTCGATCGTAAAATAGTTGCTGTGATGGTATGCTTTGCTACACCCAACGCAGAAAGCCATAACGCCTAAAAGGTTTGGCTTACTTAGGCTTTTTTATCTTCGGATTACAATCATCACCGCCAACTTGCAAACCACTCTAACTAGCCAGAGCCCCTCTGGATCTGGGTTGGGCTCAGTGGCGTGCCGCGTAGACTTTTTTTGTCGACTACAATAATTTGGAGACGTCAACAATTTAATCCCTCGACAATTTCTGGAAAGTTTTATCGACTTTGACGGCATTGTCTACTCGATTGGCAATTAAAACGACACGTCGTGGAACAACACTGGTTAACCTGGTTCACTTGTAGCATTACTTTTCCCACTAGCGTCTGGGAATTCCGCCTTCTTTTCTTCTTGTATATGCGACGGTTATGCTCATCTGAACATTTGCTATCACAGAGAAGAATCAAGTTCATTTTATATTGGATTCTAAAACAACGCGTTTGACTGTGCCCATAGAACGTCCATTTTAATTTTCACGAAGTTCTTCTGATCTTCGCTGATCGGCGTGGTTGCCAAACAGCGATGCCAACTTGCGGGGAATTCCCGGATTGCGGGGCATTTGTCTCGTATCGGGAAATCGGGGAATGAGTTGTTGAACAATTTATGAGTGAAGATATTTTTGTTGTTGTCTTATAGTTTCTTAAATTTGAGCTCAAAAAGTTATTAAAATCAAATTTTATATTAGCCGATTTGATGGTTTTTAGCAATGATATGTGCAAAATTTTAGACATCTCGCCCAATAATTGTGGAAAATTTGAGATTTGCGATTTGGTGAAAATTAAAAATCGAGCTGAGCAACCCCTAAATGATCACCGATTTCTTTCAAATTTTCAGCAACGTATTTTTTCTTGCCGATTTTAATGCATCGCATATAAATTTCCAAAGATCGGTTTTTTTTAAATCAGTCTAATATACATATATACATACGTTTAACCTCTAATCTGTATTTAAATTCAAGTCAGCCGAGCGGAAAAATGTGCGAAAGGCCCCAGCAATAAAAAATTATCAAAAATCAACGGTAATTTTTAGCCACTTCAAACGTACACATTAATACTACAAGTAATTTTTATGCAAAAAAACAAAATCGACTTCAATTCTCATATAAAAATTTAGGATTATCATTAATTTCTTCATGATATAAACCACCTGTGAAGTAACAGCTTTCCTTTAAAGAAAGAATTATAGAAATTGGTTAACGTGAAACAAAATTATGCGATAACATACATCAAAAAAATAAAATATATATGCCGACGAATTTTTTAATCTTACCTTTTTGTGAAGTCCGTTCAAAATTAAATCGGCTTCTAAAAACTCCGAGTAAAAAGTAAAGTGAAAAAACTTAAAATTTAAATATTGTACATTCGTTAATAAATAAATCCAAGATTTGAAAGCAGCGTTTTTTTCGGAGAGATGACTATCTAAGGAAACTTAAATTAAACTTGATTATTTTTTTTTTTTTTCATAAGGTCATTTAAAACTTAATTGTATAGTTTAGTACGCCGCTCCACTTTCCCACATTCCCACAGACTGCAATTGTCTCTATAAAAATAGAAGTTGAAAGTTCAATTTAGAGAAAAAATCAAACGTTCGTGGCATTTGTTAGACTTGTGTAGTACATATATTTGTTCCTTTGTCCCAATTTCATCACTTCACTCTCAGCCTTGCCTAGGCCATTTTGTTAAGCCGCACCACGCGCCCTTGTCTACCCTGCTTGTGGGTTTTTAGGCTGACATATGCAATGTCGTCCTAACAGCGTCCTGCCTTTATTGCGTTATAATTCTTCATTAGCCCAGTGCCTTAATTCCGCACGTCCATTGTATGTAGTCGCAGTACTTCCGTGTTATTTATTTATGCACGTTCCCTTTTGTCCTCTTATTATTATTTTTATTATTATTTCTTGCACTGTTGGGGAGTTGGTTACTTGTTGCCACTTTTGCTGCAGCACTTGTTGTTGCTAGTTTTTTTTTTTCTTGCCATTGTTCAGCTCCACGCGCGCCGTTACGAGAATTACCTTTGTGAAACTAAACAACCACAACAACAACGACGGCATAGAAAACAGGAAATGAATTACAGTTAAGGCACCAGAAACACATAAAAAGTTGCAACGCTGCCACAATGGCGGATGTATGTATGGCAGTAACTGCTTCATAAGCAAACGCATACACACACAAAATCGGCATATGTGCCCATGCATATATATATAGTTATTTGTATATACATATGTATGTACATACTCGTATGAATGCATGTATGTATGTGCAATGTAAAGAGCAGCAGCTATGTATGTGTTCGCACACTTTGTCCACCTGGATCTGCATCCCTGTCGGGAAACGCAGCTAGTGCCTCTTTTGCATGGTAGCAACTGGTGAATTTGACATTGTGATATCCTACGTTGTAATGTCAATTGCACCCGCTGCATCTCTTTCTCGATAGTTCCGAGCCACTCCTTAATTCTATAGTTTCGATCCAGGGCTAAAAGCGACAGACGAAAAAAGTATCAGGATTTTTTTAGTGTTTTTACTTTTTCCGTGTGTTCGATTTTAAATCAATTTCAGAGAAATGTGTTTTCAATTTGAAATTAAATTTGTTTGAATGATTGTAAAACATGTAGGTTTACAAAACTATGTCTGTAGCTGAGGCAGAGGTGCTTGCTGTTATTTGTTAGATTCCAGAAGGTCCCAAGATTGTAAAATGTTAACACAAACTTTTGTTTTGTATTATAAAACTATGAAAAAGGGGCTGTGAAGTGCAGATTGATAGAGCACTTGAACGAAAGCCCCGTTAAGCACATACGTACATACCTATCTAAAGTTAACAAGTCCCGCTGCATCCCTTTTTCGATAGTTCTAAATTCGTCACCTTAGTTATAGATTTCTAATGGTAAAAGTGATATAAAATATTTTTTTTAAAGTCCCACATTTCGCTGATTTTGATCTCGAGGGGATCTAGTTAACATCGGATTGGTTCGTTTTTGGCGATAAAGGTCTAGTACGTCACTAGAAATTTGATTCACTAGTTCGCAGTTTCCCTGCAGGGATTTGTTGCTATGCGCATGTACATATATGTATGTACCTATTTCATTTATAAGTTTATTTTCGCCACTTTTTCTACCAGTTGCTGCTTTTTCTATTGCTGATGTTGCCATTGTATCTCTTTATGATCCCGTTATCTTGGGCAAAAACATAAGTATTTACGTGTCTTTTCGCTGCAACCAAATTCATGCAGCATTTTTCAACAACGCCTCCCACGCTTCCCATTTAAACCAAAGGAATTATAAACAGCTTTGATATCATCTGGAATTTCTCTGACTTAAAATTAAGCCCTGGAAATACTGTAATATTTTCAAGGGATTTCGAAACAATTTCCCAAACATTTCGAGCACTCTAAGATCTAAAATATTTATTAATTGATATTTATTAATTGATTGGCGCTCATTCTGCATTTGGTGTTGAGTGCTTAGTGACACACCGCTAGTTTTATGTTCCCTGTTTCATAGTCTAACTTTGACAAGCCTGACGACGAATGGGTCCTCATTTCCTGTACGGGCCGCATACACTGCAAGTAGTCGGTCGGTAATTGACGGAGTTTATCACGTAGCTACCGATTCAGCAGTCCTTTAGTCGCTCCCCCGTACTGCAGGGTAGTTTTTGTAACGAGGTGTACAGGCTGTGGCACTCACGCCTTTGCAGGAAGAACGTCACATTTGCACAATAAAAAAGGAGTTCTAAGAAAACGACCATCAACTGCTATTCCTCCACGTACAAAAATAAATAGCAATTAAGACATTATAATTAACCAAATCGTAAACGTTCAGACGACAGTTAAGTGACTTCTTATATGAAATACTCGGTAGAGAGCAAACCGTTTCAGTTTGGTTTGTGGCCTTTTTCCAGCACACTCGTGTTTTGTTTACGTACACACCCAGTTATATTCATATACATATGTATGAAAAATGATAATGCGCTGCGGTAGAGATTACTGTGAATCATGTATCCATACAAGAGCATCCCACTTATCGCATGCTTTTGTCAAATTTTATTGGTGATTCGGCCAAGTCCGCCAAATTTTGTAACATGAATATACCTGAATTATTTGAGCACAAACGAGGCTGAAAACTTATATACTCAGAAATACAGTACAAATAAAACGCAAACATTTTAGAGCAGAATAAATAAATGAAAAAGATCAGTTCTATAGGAAAATAAAGGCTTCTCAAGTCTTCTTTTTCTTTAACAATAAAACCTAATAAGCGACAATGGCCGAGCCCGATGAAATATGGCATTCGTTCCTATTCTGGGCCAACTGATAACTATCAAAAACTATCAGGTTTTGCTGTTCGCAAACACAAAAACCCAACCAAGGGAAATTGAGGGACCAGATTGACATTTCATTTTGATGAGAAGATGCTACTTTATGCTGGAAAAAATTTTGCCAGCAAGAAAACAGCTGATCAAGGTCATCTGTTTGCAAATACTCGTGTAATTACTTTTGCTTAGAAAATGGTTTTACAGGCTAACCTAATATTCACGCACGCCGCCAATTTATTGTCAGAAATTGCTCATGCACATGCAACTGGTATGGGACTAACCGAAATTGAACAGCGTGCATATGAAGCTAACCGTTGAAACACAATACCGGCGAACGGCGAATTTTCGCACAGTAGTGCGACGACGGCGGCAACTTTCGCCCAAAAATTTCGCTCAGCGACAACGAATTCAGCTGCTTATGACAAGGTACATTAAAAATTTTTACAAACAATAAGATTATTAATTTTTAACAAAAGCTAATACAGTATTTTTAAATTTCGATTTAAAAACTTGAGAATATTTATTTAGCATATGGCCACAATGGATCGTATTTTGCCGCTGCCGCCAGCGACGACGATAGAAATAAGTCTATCGTTGCGAACAGTCGTCGGACGAACGTCGTCGTTTGCTTTGGTTGTGTGCGTTCTCATATACAACAGTGTGTTTTCATTTTTACAGCGAACATTCGCAGCGAAAAATTCGCCGTACGTCGGCATTGTGTTTCAGCGGTAACTCCAATTCCAATTTTTGTTCTGCGTGACATTTCGATTTGACGTTTTGAAGCCAATTTCGGCTGACGCAAAAAAAAAAATTCGACTGCATGCGTAACAAAACGCAACACGAACCGAAGATAATGCATAAGATAAGTGTGCCTCCATTTTCGACCAAAAATACGTTTTTGTCGAAAAATGTAATAGCTCGTGAGATTTGCTCAAGTAGCGAGCCGTTTGCTCAAAGACAGATGCCAGGTTCACCTCCTGATCGACAGATGATGCAGGTCGAATATATTGGAGTGGCCCTACTCTTCGTGCTATGACCCAAGGCACCAAATAGGTCGGTTACTGCACGTTGCTCAAGGAGCGAAAGCGGGCGATTGCAAGCAAGGATTGAATTTGTAACGTCTCAGTTAACTAAATAAAGAACCTTATTGCATTTTGCACTTTAGCTACTTTTTTCAAATTTATTTTCAAAGGTTATCAAAACATTCAGAAAGTCAAGTCAGACTCCAATTGAAGTCGACGCATTTTTTTCATATCCAGGCTTGGAATTGCTTATCAAAACGACTGATCGACAAAAAACAAATGGCTTTCCCACTCTTCAGCGTGTATAACTAAAAGCTGGGTTATGCAAGACTTAGACTTGAATCGACTTACCTAGAAATTTCGACGCGATTACTCAGCGTGTCGCCTATTACCTTTTCTCCTTGTTTTGATTCTCAGCACTTGTAGTATTTTTATAAGAAAAATTGTAAACGTTTAATTGAAAATGGATACGAAATTGTGATTGTTTTTGTCTTATTTTCTGGCTTTATTTGAAAGTTTGTTTTTCGATTGCCAGATGAATTACATTTATACAAAAATTTGTATATGTGTGGCATATTTGTAGGGATTTTATTAAAAAAATGAAATGGCAGCGTGATTCTCTCACGGCTCTCTTTGCACTTAGAAATTAACTAAGAGTGCGGTTACCCACGAATGTGTACGTGGCGTAGCGTAGAAGTACGTAGAAAGATATCAAGTATGCTGTTGATAGAAAGAGAGAGAAGCAACGTCTACGCCACGGTCATGCGGTGGTGAGTTTTTGTTAACACGCAGATCCCATAATATAGATCGTGTCTGCTGACACGTTCTCAGTTTTTACGTCCGTGGGTAACTGCGCTTTAAGAAATCATGGTACAGTTATTATAGGTATTGTCTTAGCAGAGAGCGCATATTCCGATTTGCCTTATTTGAAAAACGCCATTGTTGTCCACAGTAAAAGGTTTACAGCTAGGGAAAAGAGATATTTCCATACCCGATATACCATATACATATGTACACGTATTTTTTTTTCTAACGAACCTTCCTGCAGAGAACTTATTTAATATTTAAAAGCCGATGAAAAAAAAACATTTGCTGGTAAATAAATTAAAAATTTGTATGGCTCACTTCATTTCAAACGTTTTTTCTTTGGTTTGAAAAATTATAAAAATTAAATTGAGCGAAAACAAAAAGCAAAGCCAACTAAAAGTAAAAGAATCAACCATGATACAATAATTTTTAGAAGGTAGTTTCACTTGAAAATTTTTGACATAAACCGTGTCTGTGACAAACACGCGATGATGCCACTGTTAAGATATTGAACTTGGGTATTTCAACTTATTGTTTTGGGTATTTTTTTTACTCATGTAAACATTTATATATTTTATAACTGATCACTTTATTTTTAATATATATTTAATACATACTTGCCACTGCTAATCGCATCAATAAAAATCATATAAACGAAAATGCAAGAGTACAATATATCTCTTTTTGAGGATTTTTCAAATTTATTTTTTATTATTATAAATACAAGCAGTATACGTAACATAACAACATAACATAACGAACAAGCTTAATTAATTCAATAATTAATTCTATTTATCACACTTCTCTCTTTTTGTTAAAAATTATTGGTTTTTAACTTTACCTAAAGTATGTTAAACTTCCTCTTCCTGGTTAAGCTGTTAGAACACAAGGTTCCTCCTTAAGCTTTGACCCCTCTTCCCTGCCGACATCCTCCGGCCTTCACGGCTTAAGCTGACACTACCGTCCTTACCAGCCCCTACTAATGTAATGCGACTACGAGAACCGCGGTACAAGTCTCCTTAGATTTCCGTCTGAATGCATCGATTGCCATAACCAATCATTTCATCGTCGCTGAAAGCCATGCTGTATTTACTTCACCGCTTCTGAGAGCCGTTACGTATAGTGTGTTACCGTGTTTAATACATTACACGTACACGTTCGTTGGTATCGCCATAAAAAAACTTACTCAGTTTGCGTTGAAACGCTGACGTATCCTTTCCTGGCTCTTTTTCTAGATATCCCAACGAAAGGGGATTCGCTGGCGTCGTCTATACAATATTTATTGTCATCGTCCATGCCGCTTGCTTGCTGATCGCTGCAAAAGTTATGAAATATGTACATACATACTTTCAACATTCAAATTTTGTTTGTTTTTTATTGACTTACACTTCGGCTCCGGGGATGGCACCTCGGCTTAGCAGTGCACGACCGTTCCGCGCAATCAAATCTGTACTTCAAAAATGATTGGAACACACAAACGGTGCCCTTGGCAATTGCTGCTCGCTTAATCCGAAAGCCTTCATCCACTTTTCCCGTAAATACGGCACAACAGGAAATTTGAAATGTTTTACAGCTATATTCCTACAGCTATTCCGCGTGTTGAAACATCCCCGGAAGCAGCAGCTCATTTCTTATTTAATTTTATTTTATTATGAATATTTTTTAATAATTTTGAAGTGATATGTTTGGCTTTGCTTAGTTTTATTTTTTTTTCAACGCCAAAAAGGTGTATTTTTTTTAAATAAATTGGTAACACAAAAAATACGAAACACGTTTTGTGTCAGATAGCTAAGATGGCGGATAAGAAGAAGAAGTGAAACTACCTTCTAAAAATTATTGTATCATGGAATCAACATTGAACTGCGTCAAAATGAAAATAAGGGAGCAGGAATTTCGATGTGAAGCAAAACTTTATTGTACCTTCTTAAAAATCAAAAGTCTATAGTTCTCCAACTTTCATACACTCGCTGCTCATTTGCCAGATATATAATTTTTAAGTCAAGTCAAGTCAAGTCTTTTAATTCAAAGCACAGCTAAGTATTTAGATGCTTTTATATAATATTCAGGGAAAATATACTTACATATATAACATCACATTCCTGTTTGAAGATTTTTTGAGTTCCCCAGCTTTTGAAGTTTCATTTCATATTTTGTACACGCTCTTGTTTGGCTGCAAACTTTTTGCTCTACTTTCATATATCCAATAAATGCACTCGAATATATCTACACATATCGTACATATTTATATACATACATATGTATGTATATCGATTTCGTACTTTTAAATGTTTGTATGCATATGTTTCCTCATACTTATATCCTTATTCGAATTTACGATTGTTGGGTGCGTGAGCTCCCATCCCATCAGCTCCGATATTTGGGTCAATTGCAAATTAAGCATTCAAGTTCTTAAACAACAAAAACGAAACTAAAATTTGCAAGTGTTGCCGCAAATTATGTTATTGTTGTAATGGCTGTTGGCAATGTAACTGCAACACTTTACACTTCAACTTAATTTTAATGAAAAGCTCACGAACAAGCATTTATGTACATACACATGTATGCCCATATGTGTGTGGGTGCAGCTGTGTACGCGCCTGCGAAGGACAGTTGGAAATATGTAGTCACAGCGAACATGGCGAATTACATTTAAATTTATTTACTGTTTTTTTTTGCCAGATTGCAAATGGCAATCAGCCATACATTTTTTTAATTATTTTTTTTCCGGACAAAAAATCAGTCTTCCAATCTGCTGGCACCGCTTTCCGAGTTAATCGAAAATCGATATTGAAAGTTATAAGCACAGTAAATACATACATACATATATGAAATGGTGGCATGAGGGCATTCCCGGTCAAAAAACACAATGTTCACACTGTCCTTTAACGTGCGGTTATCAACAGTATTTTGACGTACGTATTTATGTATTTATCAATACTTACTATTGTGCTCTCTTCCAAGCGTCATCAACTGCGAAAATACATAGTCATCACCTGCCGCGCTGCTGCAGTCCTTTCGGACGGTTGCCACTATTTAAACAATATGGAATGCAGCCACTCCCACGAACGGACACCCGAAACTCGTTTCCGAGGACCCAATGCAAAAACACGGTTACGCGCGCCCAGCATTGAAAAGGAAGCACTAATTGCCAAAATACACCAAAAAGCTCAAAAAAGAACAATAGCGACGCTCCGGCAGCAACAAAAGCTCCAGCAAATGGAACAATAAGTTTTCGAAAAGCAACAACAAGCAGAGGTAGAAATTGCATTTATAAATACTCAACAACGCCAAAACGAAACTACCATTGGGGACAGACAATACATGTACATATGTACCGGAAATAAACAGGTAGCTGTGATGCTGGAAGCCCCGGGTTCAGTGAAGCGAGCGAGAGCACATAGGCACATATCCCTTTAATTGCGCCGTTACGCATTTCTGCAAACAATCTACCGCTCACAAATTGTGGTAGACGCCAAATTGTTTTTGCTTCTGGGTGCGTTGCTTTTTTGCTAGCACTGTTTGCCGTCTAATTAAATAGCTTTTAGCGGAGAGTTAATTCAGCCATTTCCTGTGAAACTGCCGCACCATCGGCAGCGTCAGTTTAGTGGAAAGTGCAAAGAAAAAATAAATCAGACAAAAAATAGACATATAACAAAAATAAGAGTACAGAGGCAAAAAAACATCTGCCATCTGTTTGCAATTTTCCATGCTTTTCGCCTGAAATCCAGGAGAACACATCGGCTCAGTTTGAATTTACATTTGCTTCAAATGAAATAGATAAATTTGTTAAATTGCACTCCGGAACAGCCATTTTAGAGTCTAAACAAAATAATTACCAATTTTTGTAGTCAAATCAAATCAAAAATTGTTTCACTTCAAAACGATTTTCCGACAGTGGATTAGAAAGACCCCAAGTAGTTTTCATTAAAAATTCACATTTGTACAAAAGTCGGATGGGCTCCTCATATAGGACCTAATAGGTTTTGATAACTTCGCTACTACATCAATAAAAATAGTTTTTAGAAGAAACTCGCCGAGGAAGTATTTTTGTTTATATACAATTTTATAATTACCCTGTAAAGAACAAAATGTTGTATGATATGCCTACTTATCGAAGACTAACTATATATTCAAAACCTCCTATCATCGATTTTCACAAAAAACTACTTTTTGACCTAAGAACTTGTCTTAGACTTAACTGTCATCACCAGGGAACGGATTTTTAGGACCTAAAACCATATAAAAAAGGCAAAATAAAACAACCAAATAGGCAGGAAAAGGCACTAGAACTCGCAAAAAGGCAAAATAAGGCACTAAAAAACGACAAAAACCGAAAAATTATAAAAAAATACATTTATTTTAGAACTGTTTATTTTACAAGTAAAAGTAGGAAAGCTATGAACTAATTTCATTATATGAACAATTTGTACTTTGAATCTTTTGACTATTTTCTCCTTTCGAGGTTTTAGCTCCAAAGACTTTTCGTAGTTGTAGTAACATTGAAGATGCATTTTGAAGTTTTCTGGCGGCATTTTATTTCGATTGTCGCGAATTAAAACTTTATATGTACTAAACGTGCGCTCGAAGTGAGTGGATACAATTTAAATATGGAACGTTTAAAGCTTTAATATTATCAGGAATAAGGGCTTTTTCCTTGCCCTTGACAATTAAAGTAGAAGAGGCAACAAAAGGCAACATCAAATGTGTATATATGGAATCAGGAAAAGTTAAATCCTGGACATCTTAATCGATTATACTCTATCGCTTTAGCAGAAAAAGATAATTTCCATAAATACAGTGAATAGTTAATTCTTCTAACAAGAAGAATTCAGACAAAGTCTAACATCAGAAAGTACTTTTTTAAAAAACATCGCTAAAAGCAAATTTTGAATATAATACCTCTATATGTATTTATATGGAGAATATCCTTAAACTTTAATTAACATATGTAACATACTCATCTTCAATCCTCGGAATTTGGTTTCTTCGTTGCCTCACCGCAAAGTTCTTCACTTAGTATTTGTGTTGTTGGGCTTCTCAAAAATACAGATCAAACCGAACCATTATAGTGTGAGTTAACAGTTAATTAACTCAATGAGAGGGGAGATCAGTACATAAGTCTAACGATGGTCTTCTGCAATAAGGACACTACTCAAAATTTCATATTTTTCAGTAGAGGCAATTAAAGATTTTGCGTTTCGTAATTTAACAAAAATGTGTCTGGGAACGTTACTACATATTTATTCCAAATTATTTGCAGTCGGCTTGTAGCGAAAATTTATAACCTTTCAAGTTATACCTTTTCTAAAGATTTAGTGAGATTTCACTGAAAAAGTACGAAATAAGTAACAACTCCTAAGTAGCTAACCGAAAATAACTCCAGTGGTGTTACTAAACAACGGCACAAAACCAAAAGTGTCGATATTTCACATAAAAGCATAACTAACCTATCGACAGTTTTTTTTTACTTATGCCAATATCCGCAATAAATGTGCGACATGTGCCACTGTTCAGTAGTGAGGGTTGCCTACTTCGGTTTTGTGGCCAATGGCAAAACTGCGCCCCTGCTGTCGGATTGGTAACATCTAAGCATATCGAGGGCTTATATTCAATACTCTCTATATGCAATTTGCACAAAAATGTTGTTCTGATATAAAAATCCACCTAAGGGCCAGTTTTTCAATGCACGGTTGTGGTTTAAACTAAGATTAGTCAATCAAATGCCAGCCAGCTGTTAAATTTAAAAGCGAATTTACGTAATCTAAGTTTAGACTCGCACTGAAAAACTGGTCCTAAAACTTAACTGTCATCGGTGATATTAAAGCTGACCTTGATCTGATTCGCTCGACAGAATTGCAAAGTTAGAGTTAACATCAGTGATGACACGTAACTTCCAGATGGGTTCCAACATCATTTATAAACCTTATCCGATATATATGTAACTAAAAAACATGAAATTTTAAGTTGTGCCGTTTTGCAGAAGACCATTTATGTAAAAAAGTATTTATCGGACCTCTGCATGGTTGTAAGCCATGGTTTTGCATCTTGAACTTTTTTTCGTAAAAGAAGGAGAACTTTATTACTTTTTTCACCAAATATTTTTACAAATAAATTTATTAGCAGTCTGAAAAAATATTTCTAATTCATTCTCCTCCTTCCGTGCCTCGATTAGAACAGAAGGATAGGATTTGTCGTTTGTTTTAAAGGAAGTAAATCAAGTTGCAAGTAAATTTCTACCTAACACCGTGTGACCTTTAACTGACCGCGAAAAAGTTGTGAAATACTTTTGATATTTGGGATTTTGGCATCGATTCGTTGATGCCGTAAATTGGAAAGCATATAGCCGAAGAGTTTCAGAAAAAATATGCTGGTAAATTTTTCTCCACCTTCCCTAGTCTTAAAGCCGACTTTAAAGGTCGAAGGCAAGCACTCGATCATAGCGCATTCACAAGCGCGCATAGTACTGATGGCCAAATGAATCTTTTCTACAATTTCCTCAAGATTATCTTTCTCCAAATGTCAACATACAACACAGAGCTTGAATCTGTATGTCGAAGCTATTTGCTGAATTAGTTTGCTTTGTGTAAAATGAAAAAAGGCAGCTAAAGCCATTAAGGTGCACCCGACTTTGACGAAATGTCCTTTTAGTCTTTTGGTCGATATTGTTATCCTGCGCTGGAAATTGCACCATTTCCGCACATATTTTTCACCCGGCTGTTTTATATCTAAGTTCTTACATATGTATATAGATATGTACATTAGGGTAGGGTAATTTAACTTCGAATAAAGTGTTTGGCATATTCAAATTCTACGTTCGATTCAAAGCAAAAATGGTGAAAAAACTATATACCAAAAAAGACGTTTGAACCTCCCAATTTTTAAAAGAAAAATCAGTGTATTATAACTTCTTCTGAATGAAATTAATTTTGCATTTACAAAATTTTGTGTGTTTTCTTTATACAATATGCTGATTTTTCTTTTGCAAATTGGGAGGATCAAACGTCATTTTTGGTATACATATACATAGTTCGTTCACCATTTTTATTTACTTAGAATTAATCGTAGAATTTAAATTTGCTATACACTTTCTTCCAAAATTTTACTCACACAAATGACTCTGGCCTAATGTACATATGTACATATATATGTACATTTGTATGTGTGTATGCTTTGCGATTCCGATTGCGATTGCTTGTCCAAGCAACCATTTTGAAGATGGAAAATCAAAACCACAATTGCATGTTACATACAAACCCACGCACACATGCACACACACACACACACACAACCACCCGCGCAGAGGCAACAAGAGATAAACTCTCGATAGCATTGTCGCTTAGCAAAAGCGCTACAACAATGTGCAATAACAACAACGAGGACGTAGACAACGGCGACGGCGGTCAAACTAAGGACATAACCGCACTATGTTCGCTGTGGTCGCTGCTATCGCATCCGAAACACAACAGTCTGGCTGGGTGAGGGAAGCGAAGTGACCGAGAGCCGTACGAAAGGTTCGTGGCCGGAAAATGTGACAACGAAATTGGATTTCGTACAATGCAAAGAAAATGGAGAAAAAATGAACCAAAATTATATACAACACATAAAAGTAGTGGAAAAAGCAAAGAAAAAAAAAACAAAAACAAAAAAGAAGCGCCCAACCCGTAAGTGGTTTCGTAGAAAAATCTCTGCGGCGGCTGGCTATGCGCTTGTGTTGTGGCTTTGAAGCGAAATAACATCGCATAATATGTGTTCATTGTTCCAAAGTGAAAAATGTCGTTCAAGCAGGACATGTGAAGGCTTGCACCGTATACAATGTGTGTATGTGTGCGCCAATCGATTGTCGGTCATAGCCGCGACTCGGGCTAAGCAAATAGCCATCAAAGGTAGCAGATGCGCCGCAAGACGACTTCCGAGCTTCCGAGTGCGATTAAGAATCGATTTCATTTATTCCACTAATGAAACTATCGCCTGAAGATTGATTAAAGAGCTGTACATAAAACAGATTTGAAGTATTTGAACTTCACATTTACAACTCAGTTTTTAATTAAACTAACTGAAAAATACAGCTCGCAGCAAAAGCATCAACACGGGATTCGATTTTATCCTTCAGTGTTTTTCGTTTTTATTTCCAATACAAGGTGCAAGATTTTTAATTAAGACTCATAACTTTTCTTCAAGTAATTCCACTCCATTGTGATGCACAGTTGCGCACCTTGCGCACGGCAGCTTGGCACATTCCTTCATTTCATCAATGCTTCTTCGAGCAGTTATTATTAATTACAGAATTCAACATCACTCTACGGCCAGAAAGTCCCAGCGGAAAAGAGTAACTTCATTGTTTTATCAGTGCAAAAGAAACTTCGCGATATTTTGTAGCAACAACAAATTACAAAAATAAAGAAAATTTTTCAACAAAAGTGGAGTTTAGTTCCAAGTTAATTCTACGTAAGTGGAAAATAAAAATTGAAGCTGGCGTGCAAGTAAGAAATCGAGATTTTTTGCCAAAAAATATGTTTCAGTTAAAGCGTTAAAACGTATTTAAAGCTGCTTTCATCATCAATCGTCGAGTAACTGTACACCCATTTAGCGTCTGTATATTTGGTACATATATAGATAACTTTATGTGTATCCATGCTCATAATTCCGGCGAAAAACATGAAATTTCATTATTTATGTTCAATTAAAGCCCACTCGCCGGCGTCTTGGCAACCTGAGTCGCTCGCGTGCGATTCTGCTTCGAGGGGCGGTGCGTATACGTAATCTGAATAGACTTTGGCGCAGTTGGCGTTCTTGGCGTCGCCTTGCTTGTGCTCTTCTGTAATTTTGCGCCGAATTTGATGCTAATTAATGAACTTCATTGATTTGCCTGCACCTCGCTCTCCTTCTATTCTTCCAACTAGGTTTGACGTGCTCGTAAACGGCGGCGGTGCAGTTACGTTGCAGTTTCAGCGCTCTCCCTTCAGGCCGCTCACGCGCACCGTCTTTGTGCCATGGAATCGAATTGTGGTGTTGCCGCCCGTGCAGATGCAGCTGAGCGACGATGACGAAAGCAATGGCCGCAGCATAAAGTAAGTTTCAGGCAGCCATTCGGTTGCCCGAGTGCAGGATTAATTGAATCGCCCGGATCTAATTTTAATAATTACGAAATTTGATGTTGCGGTTTTCTTTCAGAGTGGCTCCAATGAATCCAGCGCTCACTTTCCTCAACTCCATACTCTACCACTTCGCCGATGAACAGGCCGATGTGAACAAAATATGCGTGGAGCATGACCACGAGGAGCTGAAACCCCAATTAATTAGCACTTGGATGCCGAACGGCGTGGGCGCCATGCCGGGCAAGCGCGTCATATTCGCCGAAACGCAGGTGAGTAAAGACAGTCCAGCGCCACATCGCTGGCGTCAATTCCCCCTCCTACCCACCCATCGTGCACTCAGTCGGGATACGAGGTTATCGCTGCTAACCAATTTAAATAGAATTTGCTGCTCTAACTTAATTAGGTAGTGGCGACGCGGCTCTGGTAAAACTGTCACGTTGCAAGCAATGCGCCACTTGGCTGCAGCTGGATGAGCTTGTCTCTGCTACCATGAATGTTTATGGTTTGTAGCCTTGTCTCTCCACTGCTTACGGGCCACATCTTCATCCTCATCCACCTGGTAGCGACCCAGCTACACACTGTTTGAGCTTAAGCTACGCTTGATTATTTTTTAAGTTCTCTTGCACTTGAAGCCACCCGTGTGCTTTCCTTGCGAATGGAAAGAAAACAATATAAAAATTATAAACATTACAGTTACACTGGTGAAGACTACAGCTGCCGAGTGCATGGAGAAAAGTTTCTGCTCGACCTTGCATTATTTATGATGAGCTTAGGGTAGTGCACAGCAGCCCAGGCGCCGACAAAAATAACAAAAACAGCCACACTCGCCACTATGCTGGCGTCGCCTCATCGACCCCACGCCTTATACTGTCCCCTGGCTGCTTGCTGTTGGCTGCTGGCACTGACATCAGCTGTCTCATCCGAGTATTTTAATTAAATTAAAATAAACTAAGAGCACTTTTAAATTTTCCCAGAGCCCTCGTTTGTAAATGGGGGTGTCTTCCTAAATACGTTTCTGCAAAGCATGAATGGGGTTGCCGGCGAACTTGGCTTAAATGATTTGCTCCTTGGGCATCTTTCGATTAAAATTTCCTTATTGTGTGCACGGGTGCAGCTAAGAACATTTACTTTTGCAACTTTACTAAAATTTTGTTCCTCTTCCAGATCGTACAAGAATCAATACAGATACCTGGCTCTGACTTGCATCTCACGTATCAGTCTTCGCAAGCCTCAGGCTACTTGAGCATCGTACGCATGCGCCTTACCGCGGAAAAGATACCAAAGACTCTGACGCATGTTCATGTGGGCGTGGAAATCGAGGGCGCACTTCACGTGAAGACGTATGAGGCCGATCCCAACTTAATACACACGTTCGCCTGGAACAAACGCAATGTCTATCGGCAGAAGGTCTACGGCGTCACCATTGCACGCATTTCCGTCGGCTACCAGCACTCGACCTGCAAGATGCCAGTTTGGATCACTCAAACCGCCAAGCTACAGGGCTATGACGTCGACATTTCAGACATCGGGGGCTGGGGGCTGGACATACACCACCACTACAATTTCCACGAAGGCATATTACAGAAGGGGGATGGCAGTACGCTTCACATGAAAGAATACCCTCGCACCGTAAAGGTGGTGATGGGCACCGGCTTGCAACGTCCGCTGAACTGTCCCGACCACTGCAACGGCATAGCCAAGGACGCCAAGCTACTCACACCCATCGCGTTGGCATCGGGCCCAGACGGCAGCCTGTACGTGGGCGATTTCAACTTGGTGCGACGCATCACACCTGATGGCAAAGTCTACACAATACTGCAACTGAGTGCCACACAGGTTTCCTATCAGTATTACCTGGCAGTGTCGCCCGCAGATGGCCACCTGTATATATCCGATCCGGAGCGGCACCAAATTCTAAGACTGCTGCGTTTAGAGAAAGTGAAGGACCCCAGTATCAACAGTGAGCCCATTGTAGGCAGCGGACAGCGTTGCATACCCGGTGATGAGGGCAATTGCGGTGACGGAGGCCCGGCGTTGCAGGCTCGTCTTTCGCATCCGAAGGGGCTGGCCATTGCCGCAGATCGCACCATGTACATTGCTGATGGCACCAACATACGAGCGGTGGATCCCAAGGGAGTCATACACACACTGATTGGACATCATGGCCACCACAACCACTGGAGCCCAGCGCCTTGCTCTGGCACTCTAATGGCAAACCAAGCACAACTTCAATGGCCCACTGGTCTGGCGCTCAGTCCACTCGACGGTTCTTTGCATTTTATCGACGATCGGCTGGTGCTGCGCCTGACTTCGGACATGAAGATTCGCGTTGTAGCTGGCACGCCCCTGCATTGCAACAACAATGGTCAAGACAAATCGAACAAGACGTCGGAGAATGTGCTGGGCACAGTGCTGGCAATGGCGTTCTCGCCATTCGGTGATCTCTACATCGCAGACAGCGACTCACGACGGGTAAATTCAATTCGAGTGGTGGACACAGCGGGAAATATGCGCTACTTTGCTGGCAAGCAGGAGGGTCTGGGGTAAGTTTGAAAAACTGTTTAGCACACCATAATATACACAGTCGTAATAAACTTTGAAGACATTTTAACATTTCCACTTTGATTCACATAAATTTTTTGCCATATCACTCAGACTAAACATATTTAAAATCTCACAAACGAATGAAATTTAAGGAGACTACACTTTCAGCATTTTTCTCACTAAGGCCAACCAGTAAATTGGTATCGAATGCCAACGACCTAAAAATATCAGTTATTTGATACGCGATTCCCTCAAACCAATCCTTTTAAATATTCACAGCGCTGTTTGCGGCTCCTCCATTGCATTTTTTTATTTTCGCTCTACATCCAATCTTCCGGAATTCGCGCAAATGCGCCTTCACTCCTCCCCTGACGTACAAACTGGCGTCATTACCAACAGCTGACAACATTGTCAAGCCGAGTGTATTGGTGATGCTTATACATATCTGCAAGTCTTTATGGCTGTCAGCTGCAAGCATCTCCAGCCAAGGCTCCACCATAGCGGCGGCCCAGCCGGCCAGCAACAAATGCATAGAATGGCAGAGTAGCAAAGAGCCTAGCCGTATACTGGCTCATTTGTTGTGTGTATGGTTAGTTCTTTCGTTCGTTCGCCTTTTAATCTGTCGCTGTTTGCCTAACTGTTTTGTCAAGTTGTTAATTTTTCACTGAATACTTTTCTGTTGATAACCCAGGAACTCATTGCACATCACTCCTCGTGCTTCTCACACATTGGCCGGAGCATACTGCCATTACTTTTTGCGATGAGCTCTGCCATTTTCCATGCCTCATTGCTCTCTTGCCAGACCTTATGCTTGCTGTGGGGGACAATTTCAGTTTTTGCTACCCCATTTTTGAGCCACGTCCCCCCTGGTATCATTTTCACTTGTCGCTGGTTAGTTTGTTCTCGTACATAACCTTGTGTTAGCTTGTCATAGTTTTCGATGCACGCGCTGTTAAGCGCCCTAATCGTCTGCGATATATGAGCGGTGTTTCGGTGGTCTCAACCTCTAAAACTTCCTTTATTTACTCGCGTTATGTCATTAAGTACCGAGTTCATTTGTTGCACCCAGCCCCAATCCAGAAACCAAGTTGACGCATCTGCAGCAGCTCATAACCATTTCAGCGTTTGCTCTGCAATAAAACAAACTCATCTGCCTCATTCCCGTGGGTGGGCGCAACAATGCAGCCAAGTGCGCGTAGTTCGTCGCGGTCGTTGTGGCCAACTTGCGAAATCGGAGACCATGGCTCGTACATCACTGTCACTGTCTCGGCTCATATTTCTCTTTCCACAACCACACACACCTACTAATGCACAAACACACACACACATGCTCATTCATACTGCATTTTTTAAGCTAAGCACTCATCAGTTCGCTTGTTTGCCAACTCCGTACTCAACACCTCTCCTATGCTCTGCTCTTCTCTTTCACAGTTCACTAACCTGCGATTGCTCCAATGGCAACACTGTCAACAGTTCAACATCCGGTCTGGCCTCGGCGCTTTCATCAACCGGCAGCGGCGTCGCTGGTAGCGCCTACTCAACGACAATGAATCCGAAACGTACCACCACACCAACAACGCCGGCTGGCAGCAACGGACACGGCAACAACGGCAATGGCGGCGGAAGCGGAAATGGTGCTGTCTCTGGCTATGGTGCTGGTGCAGGCAACGGTGCGGGTGTGGGTGCTCCCTGCATTTGCAGCGGCGGCGGTGTCGGTGTCACGGTCGGCGCTCCCAGTGGACTGGCGGGCATCGTGGCCGGTGGTAATTTAATGTCAACTGGACCAACGACAACCACAACAATATTGCTGGGCGCCAAAACAACAGCTGCAGCTAACGGCATGGGCGGCGCCATGAATGATGATGGCACTTTGAGCAACGCGGAGACCTTGCTATCGTCGAATGCTCGCTTTCAGGCGATTTCGGCCATTTCGGTGGCGCAGGACGGCGTCATTAATGTGGCGGATCAAGGTAAGCTGCGCAAATAAGCGCCAACAATAATACTTTTCATACCTGCTAAGGAAGTTGAGCATTTTGCTAGTACAGTTAGGAGATAGAAATGATAGGAAAGCGACAACCACTTGACGCGGACAGTTGCAGGGCATTTCAAGCCAGATCAAACGGTGCACAAGATATTTTGAGATATGAAACAAAGCAAGGGGGGTTTTACTTAAATTGAAGAACCAAAGAGAATTAGTGGCAACTTTATGAGCATTTTCACTTCATTTAGATTTAAATGCTGAAGATCAGCTATTACGGACGCCTACTTTTCAAGGAGTTTGCAAGAACTTTTGTTCAAATTTTGAATGCGCTGCTCCAACAAGAGTGCTTGCTTTATTAAAATTTGCATAGCTGATGTTGCCTCCGCGCGCGCGATAGCGACTGAAGTGCCTTCGCGACCAATGTTCACAGACTCAGTTTGCATAATTTTGGCTTTTAGGACTGTCTCTCTCCGCAAATCCATCACACAGAGAGGCGCAAGTGTGCACATAGGGCAACCCCTGTATGCTGCCTTCCGCCCCTACGCACATAGCCTTTGGTGATTAATGCCGCCGTCATCAACTTTAGCTAATAACATTGATTTTCACTTTTTTGCCTTTCGCACATTTTGCACACACACACAGCCGCCGCTGACCTATCGGTGTAGGCGTGCATAGCTCCAGTGTAGTTCGCTGCATCTTTTAGGTGTTGTAGCAGATGGAGGATGTATTGTGCTGATGATGGTGGCGCTGGGCGGGCTGCCGGGTGACCGGGCTGCTAAGTTGCTGTAACTTGATTAATTACCCCTATTGATTTTTCTTACTGAATATTCCATGCAGCACAGACACTTGCGTCAGACTCACATCTACACTCTCGTAGCTCCCCACAGCTCACTCTTTGCTGTTTTTACATTTCTTTTCGGATATTTCGACGACTGCTGCTAATTTCACTACAGACATTTATTAATTATATTGGCTCTTATCTAATTAAGCCTTGGTAATGCGCACAAATTTATACCTTTACACGGCCATATATGAAAGCGGCAAAAAATGCAAGGCAGCTAACAGCAAACGCGACAGACGATATAAACGATTTATCACTTCAATTCGAAGAGGGGTGGAAATACGTGTAGATATTGATTTATAGCGCAAACGGGGCAACAACTGACGGAAGGCGTCGATTAAATGTGTACCTACATATACACTCCGTGTCAAAATTATATACGCACCACATATTGACAAGTTTTAAGATTTTTTATTTTGGTTATTTAATTTTAGTTAGTTGTTTTTTTAAATATAGTCCATTTTTTTACAAAAACCATACTGCTAGCTTAGTGGGCAAAGTTGCTAAGTCCATTTTTTTAATTTTACAGGAGAGGAAAAAAACTTCTTATAGCCACTACGTTCAAGTATTTCGCAAAGCTTTGAATAAATACAACATTTTGTGTGTTTAAAGCAAAGAAAAACTCCATTAGAATAAGACCAATTCGATCTTTATTAAGAGATTTCGTATCAGTTTGGTTTTGTCGGATTTTCGGTGCCTCTTTTGGACTTAGCAAATTTTCCTTTCATTGAATATAAACGAGAAAAAATAAAACAAGTATGTACTTTAATCATTTTCAAAACTATGCATTTTTAGTATCCCTGGCTTCCTATATCAAAATATGAGTAAAAAGGGAACTTAGCAACTTTTAACCTAAGCTAGCGATATACATATGTTCAATGTATGCAAGAAATCAACATATTTCGTAAACATTTCAAGTGGGGTTTAATTAGATTTCTTAGAAAGATTTTGAGTAAGCAGTTTTGTAGCCTATTCGATTTTAATACAACAAAGTTTGAAGCTTTTGCTCATTTTCTTTTATATCGGAGAAATTCGTCCAAATCAGTATGGTGCCACCCTTTCCACAGTAAGCAGGTAGCATTGTATATAGATAAAAAAAATATTGGGAAGGAAGGCCTTTTCTTTAAGTCGGTTAAATATCAAAAAAATATACTCTGAAAACTTGTCAATATGTGTGTAGTTATATTTTTGACACGGAGTGTAATTAGGTTACGGGTCGCGGGGGATTTAATTACCTGGTCATTAACTTTGCTACTGCTCACATCTACCAACAACTATCAGCTGTATATGGTAAGGATAACAACCCGTAGTATCGACTGCTAAGAAAATAATAGAAATAGTTGAGCAGAAAATAAAAACATTGATTTTTGCATCGATTTGTATCGCAATAATAATAGTCGATGCTGGAAGGATATCGTCAGAAAAATTTCTGTAGTTAGTGTCTTCTTCTACTTCCGGTTAGTAAGGTATATAAATAGTTCCGTGTCGCCTGAAAAAAATTCGTCTCAAATATTTACATAAGTACTCGCAAAAGATGATAGCTCTCTCAACCATGGATAATAGTGCTGTTGATCTTCTTACTCCCTTTTCAGACGGAGTAAATAGTTTGCAGATTTTGTTTCTTCAGTTTTGGTTAATAGCTCTATTCTGCGCTGTTAATAAACTTTTTGTAGCCGGTAAATAAAGTTCCTGTAAATTTTTAAGCCCTTTCCGCATTCTTTGCAGTCTTGTAACCGGTAAATTTTGTTACCATCTCATAAGCTCGTAACAAATGATTGCCCCGTGAAATATGCAATGCCAGAATTTCAACAATTCTTCATAGCTGAATTGCTGAATATTTTAACTGTATTACCATCGTACCCAGAATCGCGGTGACAAGAACTGGTAACATTTTTGGTAATAAAATTTTTCGGTTACAAAATCTTCTGTAAAGTGCAGAATAGTTTTAGTTTAGTAGCGGTTACTGAGTGGTAATTATTTCGTCTTTGTACTTTTTGAGGTGCAGAATCAGTGAGTCCCTTTTTGATGGAGGGTTTTCAATGAAGTTTTTCAATTGGTTTTGTGGGTAAACAATGGTTCTTTCGAGCGATAGCATTGGTCCAGCGACCTTACTCAAACAATTTGGATAGTGATCTGAGCGTTATTCGACACAGGATTTTACAGCGAGTAATTCATGTGAAATATATTTCAGTATGCGCTTCGAGATATTTCTTTGCTTGCTTCAAGGTCGTTATATTTTAGCAAACTGCATAGTAAATATTTGAACAAATTTTGAAACAATTTTTAATTAGTTTTGAGCATAAAAATAAAAACTCGTATATTAAATAAAAGTATATATAATTCACGTGCATCTTAAATTTACCAACCAAACAATATATTTACTCCCAATCTGCATACCTTTAGCTTGTGTACATACATACATACATACAAATATATTCATAGTTACCCTTTCTCCCTCTAATATCGACTAATTTTGTTACAAATCAGTTCACACTTGATTGCTTTCTAAGTTTTATTTAAGCAATCCTTAGTGAATACCCTGCAGAGAATTGCTCGACTAATCTCCAAAGAGAGTATTCCAAGATTAGTCTCATACCAATATAATTCTAGATCAATTAGTCCCCGACTCACGTCTAACCTATTTAAGGCTGGTTGTTCAATACCTGATTAACACAAATCGGAGGTAGACGCTCCGGTTAAGTACAACGACTGCTTTATCGATCACATGTTATTTGCTGGATGCCGATAACGTCGATAACGATGTTTAACTGGGAGCTAGAATTAACCAGACATGGTGCAAACGGCCCTTAGTCAATGAAATTCCAAGTGCGGCGTTGGCACATAGAGAAGGTATTCGCTTAACAAACCTGAGAACCCCGTGTGGGGTATTAGTCGCATGCTCCTTTGCGATTGCTCCTGGAGTCATCCCAGATTAGACGCATTTCTTGCAGGGTATGTACGCATTTGTGTATGTGCATATTCATACGAGTACATATGGAAATGTGTTTTTATGCCTGTATGCACATACACAAATGAGAAAATATAAGAAAGTACACTTGATTGCGTTAAGTGCCTGCAAAAATGTTATTGCGGCAGCTCCGGAACTCGTGTCCTGGGAATTCGGCTGTATTCACAGCAGAGCTCGAACGCATGACAAATCGACAACCAGAACGCCAATAACAACAATCATACTAAGCAAATGAACTGTGATGCAATCATCAAACCGACTGTGATGAACTCGCAAGTGCACGCACACACACACACAAACGCACATTCAGTTTTGTACATACTGTGTGTGTGTATGTATGGCTTTGTAAATGGAAACGAATGATGACTGCAAATACAATATCACGCTCATTTGAGTTGGAATAAATGACGAGCATGGCAAATAAATTGCAGAAAAGGAATTTGTTAAGTTTAATTGCTTCGATGCTTACCATCTCGGCTACAGATATCTATCTATGTACATAAATTTATGAACGAAATGATTTTATGTTTCATAATTCATTGGCTACGAAAGTAATTTAACTGGGCATTTTAAGTAATTAAGTACTTTTATATTTAAAAAAAAAAAGTATTAACTATTCAGTACCATTCACTTAACTTAATTCACTAACAGTTTCTACAAATGCAAACAGTCACACATTTACGCAACCACAGCAGAGAATTTTAATAATTTATTCCTTAAAAATTTTATACTTTTCACAACTTAATAAACACAAAATATCTATAAAAAACGAAATGGTTTGTAAAGTTTTGCTTCGATGCATACTTTTCAAGCGAAAAACCAGGAGGAATAGTTACATAAGCGTCCATGTGAAATTCGAAAGGCAAATAATCTGATTAGGTTAGGCGGGCTATTTTTCGCAACAGTTCACTGGGTAGTCACAAAGGCCCAGAGGGGAATAGTTCCCCTAAATATACTTACATCGTACTGATGTTTTGACTTATCAGGAGCGTCCCCGTAGAGCGGCGATACCTAATCTGCCTATGCCCTCGAAGAAATGGTCAGAGAGATTTGAAGCCCTTTCTTCGTGGTGCAAGTTATTTGCCAGGGCACACGCGTTACTCTTCGTCCGTCCAGATTAGTACACCTTCCCTTAGTATCTACTATGGAACTTCCTTTGTAGGACATCGCCCGTTACTCGAACACTCGTTCGCCTCTGTAATTCAAGAAACACCTGTAGGCTCTGGGCTCTCCTAAAATATGACAATGGACCATCTAAGAATTTGTGGGAGTTTTAGTTGAGAACCTTGGCTCCTTGGGTACAGACTGGCTGCCTATAAAAAAGGCGAGATCACAGTCGTACAAGCATTGTAGTAGTGGCAACCGCAAAGCTCTCTTACTTACATACTCCATGTATCAATTTTTTTTTATTTTTTCTTTGCACTCATACATATTTTGTTTAATAAACATACATATGTACGCTACTTGATAGGTACAATTATTGCAGGTACTGTCTTCCCAGAGAACGCATAATCCGATCTGCCTTATTTACAAAACATCATTTTTGCTCACACCAAAGGTTTTTCTGTAAAGGGAAAAGGGGGTATTTTCAAACTACAAATTTTCACCTAAGGGGGAAAAGGTGCCAATTCCATTTTGTGTTTAAATTGTTGTAATTCTTCACTTCTCTCAAAATGAGGTAGCACGACTTTCGATGTGAAGCAAAACTCTCGGGGAAGACAATACCTGCGTATATGTATGCGATTAAAAATCTTTCAGCTTAAAAGAAGAAAATTTGAAGAGTTGAAGGATAACACAAATGCAGCCTAAATTTGGCAAATAAATAATTATGTTATATTTTAAGCGCTTCGAAATTTTTTTCATTTTCCACCAATTGGAAATATTGGAGAATTTTTAAATCAGGCACCTGCCAACAATCAACCCTGTGGTTTCGTTCCCTTTTGTTTGAAAGTTAGCTGCGGAAAGATACGTGTAATAATGTATGTACATTAGACCGGGTCAGTCTATATACGAAAGAAAAGAATTGTGATTCCACCGTCATAAAAATGTTCGTCCTTTCCGCGTCGCAAAGGAGCCCGTCGGCATTCCTTCAGGAATTTTTATATTTGGCCCGATTATTGGGCGTAAAGAGATCTACATCCAAATGTACATATATGTACATATACATTAGACTGTATTAAATAAAACGAATGTTTTTTTCGGATCTTCATTTTTCAGTTAGCGCTCGAAAAAATAAGAATTTTCAATGAAGAAAATGTTGTTCCGCAACTTTATTATATAAATAATTAGATTTTACAAATAAAAGAAAAACCTTAATGCGGTTTTGTAAACAATTAAGTTATCTGCCAAGATAGTCATATATCAAATTTAAAAAACAAACTTCGTCTTTTTTAGAGCTAATAAGCTAATTTAGAGCTTTTAAAAACCTTTCGAGAAGCAAAACTTATATAGTTAATTACTTTATAAAATTTTATGATTTAAACAAACTAGTTTTCATACTTTCATTGATCCCCATATCGTATGTTAAAAGATAAACACGACTTTACTTAGAGGAACCATCAAGATAAAAAAATAAGTTTAAGTTTAAGTTTAGTTAAATTTTGTTGGCTTAAAAATTTCTAAAAACTCATCAATATACTATTGCAAAGATGGTTATTTCACATGCACATGTCACTGGCACAGGTATTTTAATGTTAATCTCAGTGCTGGCGGAATTTCATTATAAAATTTGAGCTTGTATTGTGATTGATACGAAAATGTTTAATTTTGTTTTAACCATAATTGCATTTAGACGGGTAGAAATTGGGTTAATCAATTTTGCTTATCGAAAGATATATTTTATGCCAAGAAAATGTTTAAAGGATATTCACATATCCAGCACACAAAAAACTTGAAATTAGGTGGCTGATTATAAATCGGCAAGGACGGAGATTTTTATGACGCCAAAATCCTTTCCAAGTAAGCTTTCAAGCTCCGGTACCCAGTCTAATTTACATGTACTTACATATCTACACATCTATCGACTATCGAGACACAGCAGAGAGGCGAAGTGCAACTCCCTTCGAGTTTATGGACAAATGTAGCCGTCGTACAATTGGCGCGCAATTACAAGAACGGAAATCTGCCGTTATAAATGAGTATCAGCAGTTGTAATCCACTGGCGAAGGAAGAGCAATAGCAATAACTAAAGTAGCATAAACAGCAACTGTAATAACCGCCAACAAAGACAATAACAACAATGACGACGATAACAGCAGAAGCAACAGCAATAAACAACACAATAAAAGCGAAGGAGTCAACGTTCGTTGCCAGGATATTTTAATTTCGAGCAGACTGACTTTGATCCCGACGCCCCGGTTACTGATACATATATGGCTATGTTGTGTGTGTGTGTGTGTGTGTGTGTGTGCGCGAAACCAGCAAACGGCAGCAATTGTGAGCACAAAATCGGCAACAATGCTAAACTGCAATAGTAATTGTAATAATGGCAATAACAACAACAACAACAGCAGCTGTAGCAAGTGAAAAGGAAAAGGAAAAGGCTAAAAGGCAACAGGCAGCTGGCATCAGGCTGTAGCCAACGGCCAAAACTGCAACCAAGAGCATAGCCACAGCCACAGTTATAGACACAGACTCACCAACAAAGTTGCACTCGCAGCCGCAGCTACAGCGCTGAAGATATGTAATGAAATGTATTAGGAACAAAAGAAAATGGAAAAAAGATTGCGAGAACAATCGCTGAAAAGAAGAGCAATCATCTTCGCCATTTTTTTGTTTTCTGCTGTAGCGATTGCGCTGTTGTGGCATAAATAAAGAGAATAAAAGGAGATAGTTAAGAACAACAGCAGAGCGCACTGGTGTGAGGTGGAGAAATTCTGCCCAGTTGGAAAATGTAATGTATAGTAATCGAAAAAAATAATCAGTAAAACAACCCCTTTCACATTCGAAAATTCGAATTTTTTCCAGGGCGATGTCCTAAGAAAAGTGGGGCATTCAATTTTGCATTACCTAGTATCGAGAAATGAATGTCTTTTTATCTGAAATTTTTGGAACTTTTTGAATACATTAGAATGCTGATTACGTAGTTAGCAGTAATATTATCGAGAACGCTTAAGAATTACATTCGATTACTTATCACGCATGTAATGCATTACTACTTTTCCTACGGGGTAAGTACTATGTGTAGGGGTCTACATATATTATACTGAAGTTTTGCACAATGCCAAAAACAATAACAGAACAAAACTGCAAGAAAATTATTAAAACAAAAATGAAAACAGCTATTGGGGGCGCTACAGTCGGGTGATGAGAGCACCGCCGCCGTTGTAGACATCAAAATTAAATGAACAAACAACTAACTATGCCTCGCGTAACTAGCGGCAGAATGAAAAAAAAAATAACGGAAGTAGAGAAAAAATCAACTATATAAAAAATCGCATCCGCGGGTTGTGGATTTTCGCGGCGTTGTCGGGTTTTTGTTGCACTCCCATAGCTGAACTAGAAGAAAATTCAGCCAAAAGAAAATCGGATGTTGTGGAGAATGCGTAGAAGGGCAGAGATCACCTTGCAATGCCGCAAAATCCAGACGAGTTGAACATCATCGCCGGCAAAAACAACAACACCCAAGGAAAAAATTGACGCAAACAAACAAAATGGAACTCAACGCATTTGTGCTAAGCCACAACCGGATGCAACTAAGGTTTCCTCCCGGCCGCACCCAAACCTGAGCGCAAAGCCGCTCTCAGTTTTGTATCGACAATCTTCCACTTTGCCACGCTATTTATTCATTTACGACCTTTCTGCCATTAAGGGTATACAAAAATTAAGAGAATGGGCTTTGGGATGGTTGAAAATAAGACACACATAACTTCTTTCAGTGGCAGCCCATGCTGATATTTAAACATTATACCGGGTCGCTAAACAAGTTTTTAACTTTCCCCTCGGGTTTGAAAGCTTTCATTATTAGAACAAAATATTGAGTCTATGAGATGGGGTTTTTCAAAGGCTGAAGTGAACTCAGCCGATCCACTGAGACCCCTCAACCTGCCAGCCTTTTCTCGCAGAAAAAGTCAAAAGCCGTGGGATGTGCGGCCTATAGCCTCCTGATGCGCTCCATGCTTACCTAAGGAAGCTGATGCTCGTTGAGTTCACGTCGATTACTTTAAGCCGATCGCCGAATGAGCCGTTTGCGATGTGAATGGAGTTTGCAATCTTTGGGCATTGGTATGCAGTGAACTTTCTTCTCGGAGCACATTTGTGTTTCGCACGTATACGAAGAGCGGCTTAATAGTGTAGCGTAGTGAAGCTACGTTACAAGTCTTAGAAATTGTCATTCAAAGAAAGTCCTTAAAACAGGCAAACGAGCTTTTTTCATAACGTTTTTAAAATTATTCTTCTTCTTGTTCGGCATTGCAACCCTGTGTCGGTTTTGGCCGAGACTCCTATACCTCTCCAACTGACCTCAATGTGCTTCATTATCCATATGTGGAAGATGTAAGAGAAGGCTTGTTCGATTGCCTACCGAGAACAAAGTACCGCCTACATATCGGCGTGTCATATTATTCGCTTCTGGGGATCAATTTGATATTATTAGTGGTGTGTAGGATGTATCTTAGGTATACGAAGTCATTCACTACCTCACAGTTATAACTGTCAACGGTGACTAGGTCTAAGGCCGACGATGGCAATACGCCAGCAGCATCGTGCGCTTTTACGATTTCCAGCTTCCCTTCGGCTATCGAAAGCGGCACCAAACACTTTTTCAATCCGTTCACTGGTCATTGTTTCAACGTAGCGGTTCTCAAGCCCAGCACACAATCCATTTCGGGGAGTTAGCATTCTCAATATTTGATCGCCCCCAACCGGGTTTTCGGTTGCTACTTGGTTTTCGGAGGATACTTGGTGTAAATATCGAAAGTTGTGAGCAGCTTGAACCGCTTCCCGGTGACTGACAATGCGCGGACTTCTGCACCCGGAACCGCCCTCCACTTTTTCCTAGTATCCTGATTTCTACGTATTTCATACCGTTGAAAATATTTTTCCTACGCTCGTAACATGATCCTTTTAATTGCTGTTTACCTCAAGGAGATACTTTAGTAAAATGAATTGACTTAACTTTTAACCGACTGAATTTAAACCTCTAATCGTTGTATCGCTGATCACTCGAGATGTCAGTCAGTCGATGAAAGTCAGCTTCTAAAATATTTGAATATACCAGTGCGTGTGGAAAGGCTGGCAGTTATGAGCTAAATAAGATGAAGTATAATTTTTTGCTTTAACTTAATAACACTGATGCCACCTTTAGTAATGCGTTAGCGGCTGTACGTGAACATCAAAAATGCAGCAATAAAATTATTCGGGCTATATATGTATGTACATTTATATGTAAATAAATAGGTGACCAGACTAGACCAGAGCTTTGCCACCCCACACACCAAGTGGTGCAACAATTTTTTAAAGATTCAACAATAAAAATTAATTCACTTTCAAACTAAACTAAAAGCGCTTTGAAAGAATAAAACGTTCGCACTTTTCCGGTAAATTTTTAATTTGCTTCGCAAAACTTTTCAGCCAACTCGTAAATATTTTATATCGCGTTTAACCGCTCCGGCCTGCAACGGAGCCGCGATACCGTGAAGCTCTGAAGCTCTGAAGCTGTGAAGCCGAAAAGCTGCGAAACTGTTAAACTGCGATGCCAGTTAGGCGGCAAGCCAACCAACCGCTGGCCACATGCAACCCATACAAAATACTTGCATACTTATGTATGAATGTGTGTATGTGTGTAAGACAGCGCCAGAACGAAAGGGGCGCTCAATGGCTAAAGGCAAACTTTTGACGTTATTTTCCTGCGATTTCAAAGAGAAAAATTATTATTTTGCCGGCAATTTCATTGCTGCCGCTGGCTTTGCACCGCCCGCGACAGTAATCCTTTGTTCTGCTGCCATTGTGCGCACATCGAGTTCCTATTTAGCTTCGTTTTTTCGTTTATTTAACTGGCAAATAGCCCACAAACGGCTGAAACAAAAGGAACAGAATCACATTTGCTTAAAGTGGCAGAAGTAAAAGCGAAGGGGAACAATTTTAATAGATACATACATATATTAAAAAACTTGCTGCCGGTGCAAATACCAATTTACTAAAACACGCACATATATACACATATACATACATGCATCTGTATTTAGATTGAAAACGCGTGCTATTGCTATGAGACACAATTCTTTTTTGTTGCAACGACTTTCGCCGCGTCGCAACCAATCTATTTCAGCGCTTCTCCTGCCTTATTGACTTGTCACAGTTTTGGCTGCGCTTTTGGATAACAGTGAATTGTACATTAAAAAAAAAAAATAACTGCACTACTTGCCCCTACCACGCTGAGCGGAGCCTGCGAAAATCTCACTGAGCCGAGCTAATCTTGGCCACTTGTTCTGAAGTGGCTCTTCATTTTGATTTCTGTGCTTCTTACTTTCATTATTTGCTCTTAGTGCTGGTATTCAAAGATTTTCCCCGCGTCGGGTACATACATATTTTAGCCGCTTTCTTGTTGCTATTGTCCGTTTGGATGCTTGGATGTTGCCAAGCGTCGGAGCTCCTTTGAAGTCTTTACTTTAAGTAGGCTTAAGACTTAATGCACTTCGCCTTTGAATAAGTTCGTTTCTTTCTTCGCGTGCCTCATTTCTCTCCTTCTGTTCGCCCAATTGTGGTTTTTGAAATTTGTTTCGTTCGTTTCTTCGCGCCCTATGTTTGGTTCTTCTCTACTTTGGCTGACTTTTCGTTGGCCAGTTGAATTGGCTACAAACGCTTCCCCGGTGTCGCCTCTGCGCGTCCGGCCGCTGCCTGTTTATCGGGCTGCTTTGGTCGGCTGTTTTCATTAAATGCTCTTAATACCTTTGCTGTAAATGCGGTTTTCGGGGATTATGCGATTCGATTTCTGGTGGAGGCCATTACTCCTTCATCCGAACGTTTGCGCCGGCAGAGGCAAAGAAATTGCCATAAGTGCTTATTTGTGTGTTTGAAAGCTGTTATTCTGAAATACTTAAAACAAGTACTCCTTTATTGCTTATAAGAAAAAAAGGATTAGTCGGTTTTCGGTCTCACTAAACATCCTACTCAACATACGTACACACACACAGCCGTATTCTAACAAAGTCACCGCTGTGATTTCTACTGCGCCTCAAAGTTTGCTGCTGCAACACAAATTTTTAAGTTTTTGTGTATTTTTCTAGCATTTCGATACCTGAGTGGAAGACCGACCTATCCCGCACGGTGGGCAGGAAGCGAAGATAGGTTGCATAAAAATGTCGACAAAATCTGAAAGCAGGGTTGTATTTGTTGATATCTTAAGGTTAAGAATCCGCTTAAATTGAAATCCTAGCTGCTCCTGTTTTAAAGATATCCACATTTTATATACTTCTGATAGGATATACATATTTGCAAAAGAGGAAGGCGTACTTCTCGATAATTAGAGCATATTTATACGAAAAGAAATCTCATACAAATCTGTTCCCCTTTTTTAACTCACTAAAACGGATCAAATCAATGTGAAACATTTCCATTTTTTCCTACCGAAAGAATAATTGATCGAGATTTATTGGGCGCTACCGGTATACAACTTAGATAAAACACCACAATTACCTTTTTCTGTAGCGTGAACTTTCCCATTACAAACACTTTCAATATCGCAATATATGTATGTATGTATACAATATTGTATGCTATATAATACGGTAGTAATTTTTTATTAAAGGTTTGTTGCTATAAGCAAGTAGCGCAGGCAAGTCGCACTGCGCTTGTGCAAGAAATAAAAATGCTCTAACTTAGGCCAACGGTACTCCTCATAATAAGTAAATAAATTCAAAGCTTGTATGAGATTTATTTTGGTATTTATGTACTCTTCTTTCAGGAAATAATGACTATTGTACATCCAGAACACAAATGCGATCATAAAGAAAATCGCATGAAAGTATGCGCTTTGTGTGTAGGGCTGCCAGACGTCCCGGTTTTCCCGGACATGTCCCGGTTTTAGACTATTTGTCCCGATGTCCCGGTCCAACCTTAAAATGTCCCGGGTTTCATTTAAGTGTCCCGGCTTTCGATTTGATTGCACAAATTTTGCTTAAAAATGACTACGCTGAGAGAAAAAACGCGTTGTAATATTAAAAAAAATTGTATGAATTTACTGGGGAAAATAACGCATAGTAAACATGAATATTTTTTATTTGATTATCGTTTTGAAATGTTCGTACTTAAAAACAATACTTTCATACCATGCACACGTGGTGTTGAATCAAACTGAACATTTGAATGCACATTTACATGTCTGGCTGTAGCTGAGTGCACGAAGATGCTTGCCACAATTTGCTAATTTCCAGAGCGTCAGGGTTCAAATCCCATTACAGACAGCGTGGAATTTAAATAAATTTTTTTTTTAACTTAATTATGAAAAAGCATCCGTTAAGTGCAAAGCGCTTCATTTTAATATTGGCGTATTTCAATTGATATACTAAATACTAAAATTTGTATACTTAAATTATTACGAGTTGGGTTGGTGCTCTTTCATATGCGATTTTTTTTTTAAATGTAGCACGTTTTGCATAAGCAATAGTTGATGATTAATATAAGTATGTACCTAAATACGTTAAAATGACATGCACAGAGTTTTACAATTATAGCAAAAGCCAGAAGTTTTGAAACAAGCTCACAGCAACGAAACAAATGACTGATATTTTAATGTTACCCTGTATTTATTTTTTTTTTTCGTGAAACCTAGATTACTTATAAGTACCGTGCCGTGCAAGTCTGAAGTTACCAGAAAATTTCGTTGATTTTTTTCAATTATTTATTTTTTGCTGACAGTGTCTTCCACATACAAAAAAATGTCGAACATAGTTTGTATGGAAGAAACTCTCAGTAAAAACAATACCAAATATATTGCCTCGTTCAAAGACATGAGCAAAATCGTGAATACATGGTTTTCCGCATAACAAGCGGATCTTAGTAATTTTGACAAAAATCTTAACGAACTCCGCACAGCTTTGAAAAGTACTGGAATTTCTCAAACTGTCAAAACCCATTTTATCCTTTAACATTTAAAGCAATCTATTTCATTCTTGAATAACGATGGTTTAGGATTATGGTCCGAGCAGGCCGGGAAGTCAGTTCATAGGGAATTCATTAAATTCTGGGATAGATTCAAAATAAATATGATTGATAAACCAACTTTTGTGAGTCGCCTGAAGAAAACTGTAATGACATTTTCATTCCAGCATATATAAAAACTTAACTAAATAATAAAATATTTGAATACTAAAATGTGTGACTATATTATATGGTAAACCAACAAAAAAAATAAAAGGAAACAAAAAACATATATAAAAAAATAAAGCAAGAAAAAATATAAAAAAATAAAACCAAAAAAAGAACAAAGAGGTGCAAAGTAAGTAGCCTCTACGTGGTGCGCCTTGGAAACGATTGAAACCGGCTAAAAACTTACATAAACTTATATTTTCACATAATATATATACACACATTTACTCACACATACATTGTTGAATATTTAATGCACAAGGATGTTTTTCTCTTTCGCAAAAGTCGGTCCTATCATAACTATGTAAAATGTGGATATCTTTAAAACAGGAGCAGCTAGGATTTCAATTCAAAGGGATTCTTAACCTAAAAATATTAACAAATACAACCCTGCTTTCAGTTTTTGTCGACATTTTTATGCAACCTATCTTTGCTTCCTGCCCACCGTGCCCGGCAGTCAATTCGAAAACGCCCTATCTTAGAAATCTTTTCAAGGATGCCCAATTTCAAAACCTGATTGAAGAACGCCCTACATCAGAATTTGATTGCAAAACGCTTTATCTCAGAATTTGGTTGAAGAACGCTCTTAGCTTCGAATTCAAAAACGTTGAAAATACATTGAAAATGTGCTATAAGCAGAAAAATCTGTTTTTACGTATGTTACGATTCGAGCCCAGCATTCCTTTAGCAGTTTAAGATCCGAAATACAAAATTTTTTTTATTGTTCTACAGTGTTAGGGTGTGTTCAGACAGAAAGCCGAGCGGCGTGGAGCGAAGCAAGGTGGAACAAGGCGAAGCTGCTGTTGTTCACACTTAATAAATCGAAGCGTAACTGATGGACTCCCACCACAAAAGTTACCGTCAATGAAAAGCGGCAAAAATATTTGCTCAATTTTATTCAAAAGTTTAGTTGTAATATTTGATTTTGTTTGAATATTTTGATATCTTGTTTGCAGCAGCGTCATGAAACTCAAAAATTCAATAGAAAATTCAAAATCAAAAACTGCTTTGCTTTCCGATTTAAAACGTTTCTAAAAAAGCTTGCTGTACGAACTCTTTCATATACACAGCTACAGCAATTTGAAAGCTTCACTTAGCCCGGAACAGCTTCGCTCGGCTCGGCGCCGCTTTCTGTGTGAACATACCCTAACACAGTCTAACGCAAAAATTATTTCCAACAATTTACCTAAATAATTTCCATTCTTCACCTTTTCACAAGTTCAAATAAGCTTTCATCCGCATGCCTCTGCTAAGCAGATGGTGGCTTGAAAATAAATGCATGGATTATCATTAAATAAATATATATATGAAAGCACTTTAACTCAAGCAGAAGTGCAAAATTCATGTTATTTCGCAAAATACCGTAAACGCAATGGCTGCTTGAACTTCTTCTCGAGCAAACTTTGCCCGATAAATATAATTAAATGCTCAACGCTGCACAGTAAACTTTCATTTAAAAATCTAATAATTCACTCATAAAATTTATTGCACAGTTCGCACGCACGCACGTTGCACAACTACTTAGAAACACTTGCTTAGTGCACGCATGCTTGTATGCGTGAGTGCGTGTGGGTGTTGGCGTGTTGGCGTGTTGGCGTGTGCCCGGATGCCAAGTAACGCTCAGTAATAGTCGTTGCATTGCACATTGCTGCAGCAGCATGAATGGGTTGCCATACTGCTGGTGCGCTCATGCGTGTGGCAATCCACCCAACCCACCCACCGCCACCAAATGTTGAGCTGCCACCGGCACAGTGGTACACGTTTTTGTATTGTGGCCAATTTCATCACCTCAAAATCCGACATGCAAAAAACTGTACCATATCACCACTTGCAACGTGTTGTTGGCGCCAGGCTGTTGGCTACAACTTTTCGCATTGCAGTCAACCACATTCCATTCAGGCTTCTCTATTGCTTTCACATTCACATACTCACACGCACACATGCATACTTGTGCAGCCGTCGTACTCATAGGTGGCCTGACAGGGCGGCATCCTCCTGCTGCTGGCACTGCAATGTTGCAGCTTGCGGTCGCCTAATTTTTATTTTCTGCTTTCACATGGCATGTGTACGAGCTTCTCTGTCCGATGGCTTACATGTTACTCCGTCTCCGTATGAAAATTGACATCATCAGCAGCTGTGATGCCGCACTGCCTTGCTACCATCCGTCCCGTCCCGGCTCATGTTGCTGCTGTGTTGCATGAGTTGTGCTGTCAGCAGTGTACTAAAGTGGCTCTGAATGGCATTGCAGTAGCAACAGCAGTCCCAACAACCGCCGCTTTGTTCGCCAATATGAATGGAAAAAGTGGCTCGAACGGGGTATGGGAAGATGCAAATGTAAACTGAACGCAAAACACAATTTCATAAATTGCTTCAATATTTGGCTAATACCTAAATATGCCAACGAACATTGGCTCATACTGAGTCCTCAAAGTAAACACGCAGGAGTAGAGGAGGTAGCACATCGGCATGCTGGAATTTTGATTACTTTGACTTTGATTTACTACAGCAGGGCATGATTTGGTATTAAGTTTGAGATCCGGGGCTTCATATAAAACCCTACACGGGCTCCTTTTCAGGAGGAGGGAGGCAGACTTGAATAAAGTTCCCAGCGATTATTCCTGGATTTCCGTGACTTTTTAATCACTTCTCCTTAGTAAAAGAGCTAAATAGCGCTAAAGGAAAAATAAAAAGAACATATTTTCGACAAATGGGGTTACCCGCTAACTGAAAATCAAAAATTATTCAAGAAATTAAGTACGAATCTCACTTTTGGTGAAATTGAGAAAAAATTCGAAATTTTTTCGTTGCAACTTTGAAGTTTCATAACTTTTGAGTGATTTATATCTACGTCTAAAAAATTATTTATTAATGGATAAAGAAACAATATGAAAAATAAAATATGATGAAAAAACCCATAACTGAGGTTGCCAAAACAGCTAGTAAATAGGATAGAAGATAGTAAAACCTGTTTTGATTCAAAACATTTCTCTCTTTTATCCCTACTATATCTACATTTTATATCTAAATATTGCTAGTTTGGTATGAATGGATAAGGGTTGATGTCAGTTTGGCAAAAAAGTCAGTTACGAAGTTTTGCACATCTGCGATACACGGTTTTGGAATTTAAATGAGGATTTTTTATATGTATGCTTGAAGTGATTTTATTAGGATATTTAACTTGTCTGGAAGTTGTCATTGAAATCAATATTTACAGCTTTCGCAACATGAAAATGCTTGAACTTCGGTATTTCCTCTGTTTGCAATATATTTGCCTTTGGTATCCATACACAGCATTAACTTGTTCAATTAATTTAATTACGAAATCGTTAAAATGAAAAAATTAGCAAGACTATTTAGAGACATCTTTTATTTTGCTTATTTTGTAACAACGTTTGTAAACTAATGTCTTCTAAATTGATTTTCACATTGAAATTGAGAATCGAAATTGCCCAATTTGAAGCTCGTGGAAACGTACTTTTACTCGTAAGACGAAAAACTTTCAAAGAACAATTTTTTTATGAGATTATATCGACGGCTGAGCGGTGGTTCGACCTATATCGGCAGCCCTATTTCACAATTTGGTTCAAAACGCCCTATCTCGTTTTCGTGAAGTGTCATGGAAAAATCACCACTTTTCATTACGGTAAAATGAGTTATGCAAAATAAATAGTTTTGAAAAATTACTGAGTTATTTCAATTTTGTCCGATGTATTAAACTGAAGCGAGGTGTCGAAAGGACAGTGACTTACTTAAATTGATGAATAAGTTTCATATATAATAATAATAATAATTTATACCACTAAGCCCTGCAATTAAATTGCAACACCGTTCAACAAAAACAAAAAAATTTTAAAACACGCGAAACAGTGTAAGCCATAAATAAATTTAAAAAAAAATTAATAAACGACTACGACAACAAGTAACATCTAAATTGTATATTTTTTGATTACCTAAAAAATTTGGATAAATAAGAGCCTATTATCATTAAAAAAATAAAACGCAATATGGTAGTTTTAGCAAATTTTATATTTAAAATTTAATATAGTGAGTTTTGAAACAGTAACCTTTTCATATGTAGCTAGGAATGTACATTATATTACTGTTTTAGCTTTCTCGCGTTCGCTCCTCCATGAATATTTGTCTTCTTTTTTACCACCTCTGCCACTAGGCATCGAAATTACCTCGTTTTCTAGCAACATGTATTATAGAAACTTTTTAATGAAAACAACGCATTCGCCCTCTGAGATCACAACATAATATAAGTATGAATGCCAGAGAAAATTAGGTTTTAAGTAGTAGTTTTCTAAATTCATAAAAAGATGGAGTGTATAAGAGAGGATGATAGCGACTTTTGCAAGTTAACATTTGATGCTGCTTTTTCAGAATATAGATAGATTTTGCACTGTGGCGCTACCCGCCAGAAACTCACAATCGAAAAAATTTTACATAGCGCACTTTGCAAGTGGACTACTCATATGTACTCAAGAAAGTAATGACACCTTTAAAATTTCGAAGTCATTTAAAAAAAAAATTTGACGCCAAAGAAAAATCCAAAAACGCAGTTGTACTATATTGGGCTCCTTCGTTTTGTGGAAAACTGACTTTTGGCCGGTGTAATCAATGTTGCCATTAACATGATTTTTTGAGGGACTTTGAGGGATGTTACTTTCAAAATAAACTTCTTTGTTGTACCGCTGTTTAGTTAAACTTCTCTCGAACAAAAGTTCACCGATGCTCAACATTTCAATCCATTTTTTTTTATGATACTGTTTAGATGTAATTAATGATATGATTAACCCGAGTTTTTGTTTTTTAAGATGACTTATACCACTTTCAAACTAAACGGCTCATATGTAATAGAATATAATAGTATTTGTATCAAACGGAAATTGTTCGACCCGGCTTTTGGTGATTTTAAGTAGAGCTGCCATCCATTTAAGTAAAACAGTGAGAGAGATTGTTGAATATAGCTTTACTCCACACATATGCTTGTGTAGTATTGCCACTTATCTAGAACAAGGAAGTAAGTTTAATTTAGAAGTCTGAAATAAAGTGTTTAACACGTTTATGATTTTTGATTTGGGGAATCGCCGGATTAAACTCCACACGAGGAACATATTTCAAGGGAATCCACCACACAAGATATCAGGCAAAAGACAGACGAAGTTTCTTATGTCTCTGAATGACTTAGTTTCAAAGGAAAAGCGGCATTTTCATTATTTCACTCTCTGTGTTATTCATTAATTAGACGTGGCAGATCTGCTACACCAAGTTAAAAAATCTTAATAAAATGCAAAAGAATTATTGCTTTCTTCCCTGGCTCCACCTCATTTCGTTAAAATAATTTCCTTGAATGAGCCTTGTACGTATGTACATATAAGCACAACTAATCGCCGATATCATTTATTTCCAGGTTCGCTTCATGTTCTTGCGCTCGAGCATTATCTGCCATCACACGACGAGAACGGCGAGTTCCATATTCCGTATCCTCCATCCAGTGAAATTTATGTCTTCAATCGTTACGGCCAACATGTTGCCACAAAGGATCTGACTTCGGGCAAGACTCGTTACAGTTTCCTTTATTCAAAGAATACCTCCTTTGGTCGTCTCTCCACCGTCACCGATGCCTCAGGCAATAAGATTCAATTTCTTCGCGACTACAGTAACGTGGTCAGCTCCATCGAAAACACGCAAGATCACAAGTCTGAAATACAGATAAATGGCATTGGCATTATGACTAAACTGAGCGAGAAGGGTCGTCAAGAGATCGAACTGGACTATGACAGTAACACTGGGCTGCTCATGTCGCGCTCATCAGGCGGCGAGACTTACATCTATCAGTATGACGAGTTTGGACGTGTTACTGGTACCATCCTGCCAAGCGGCGAAATCGTGCGCATCACTTCCGAGCTGGCCGATAACAAAGGGCTTACTGTGTACGTGCACGCTTCCGTTGAGTCACTTTTCTCACGCGAGCGCGGTGAAACGAATGAGTTGCTGGTTTTGGGTGGTGTGCGCTCTACTTTCATGAAAAAGGGTGGGGAGAATGCCGACGCCGAAATTAAACCGAATAACACTCTCGTGATTCACAGTGCCAACGGCGTCGTTGTGGAGTCATCGGCCGTTGCCAGACATCCGTTACTCGAGGCTGCTTTGCCGGTTGAAGCTGAAATGCTGGCCATGTGGTCACACCAGAGCGTCACGATGGGCGAGAGTTTAACAAACAATATGTATTCCGTGTACAATTTAGTGGGTGATGTGCGCAATCCTCAGCAGACACTCAATCGCGAGATTTGGGTAAATCAATCGCGCGTCATTGGCGTTGAATACGACCAGTTTACTAACCGTGAGACATTCTATGATATGAACCGAACTCCGATCCTCATTGTTGCATACGATCAGTCTGGACTGCCAAAGTCGTATTATCCGACCAACGGTTATCCTGTGAACATCACCTACGACCGCTTCAATCGCATTGAAGGCTGGGCCTGGGGTCCGGCTGAGCTCAAATATTCATATGATAGACATGGCCTGCTCTCAGAGATCACCTCACAGCAAGATGGCATAATTTCCTTTGTCTACAACGATTGGAATTTGATGTCGGAGATCGGCTTGGCAAGCCAGCGGAAGTTTGTACTGCAGTACGACGAGTCGGGCGGTCTCAGGCACGTTCTGATGCCATCTGGTACAAAACACTCCTTTAGCATGCAGACATCCATCGGCTTCATCCGTTGCACTTACACGCCGCCTGGCAGTACGCGAGCTTACTTGCAGCATTACAGTCATTCTGGTGCCCTGCTTCAGACAATATTCCCTGGTGACGGCGCACGCATTGTTTACCGCTACAACTCGGGCGGTCAACTGGCTGAGATCGTGCACGGCGATGGAAAGAGCGAGTTTCTTTACAACGATGCTACGGGCATGCCCAGTACAGTCTCACACACCGAGCGGGAACTGGAGTATCGTTGGGACTTTGAATACACCGGAGGTTTGCTGAGCGAAGAGCGCATCGACTATGTGGCCAAGACAGGACTAAGCAATGCCAAATTCACCTATGAGTATGATACTGATTTTCGTGTCATTTCGATCCAGGGACGCATAGGTGGCCAAAATCTACCCTCGCAAAATTTTGCATACAACCAACGTACAGGTCAGCCAAGTCTCATTGGCCAATTCAAGATTATGCATCCAATGCTGAATCAGACACAAGTCTACGATGGTACAGCGACTTTTACGCGGACGGTGGATGGCCGCTTCCTAACGCAGAAAGTGACTCTCTCCATACATCGGCTCGAAGTGTTCCGTATGGAGTTTTCATTCGGAATGCATGGACGCATCACCCAAACACGTACCTACACACGCAACATGGCCGTCAATACATACACCAATGTTAAAAACTATACTTGGGATTGTGACGGCCAGCTAGTTGGGGTGGAAGCTCAGGAGCCGTGGGGCTTCCGCTACGATGACAACGGCAACCTACTATCGCTGACGTACCGAGGTAACACCATCCCCATGGAATACAATGCACAGGACCGCATCGTTAAATTTGGGGAGGGTCAGTACAAGTACGACACTCGTGGACTGGTTGCCCAGAATGCGCGAGAAGAGCGCTTTCACTACAACACACAGGGCTTACTGGTTCGCGCCACCAAGCGTGGACGGTTCGATGTACGCTACTACTATGACCACATGAAACGTCTAACCACCCGAAAGGACAACTTTGGAAACGTAACCCAGTTCTTCTACACTAATCAAGATCGGCCGTATGAAGTTTCTCAAATATATTCACCACGCGACGGAAAACTAATGTCACTAACCTACGACGATGTGGGTCATCTTATCTATGCACAAGTGTACAGGCACAAATATTACGTGGCCACAGACCAGAGCGGAACTCCGATCATGATTTTCAACCAATACGGCGAGGACATAAGGGAAATTATGCGCTCGCCATTCGGTCACATCGTTTACGACTCCAATCCATACCTCTTTCTGCCTATTGACTTCTGTGGTGGCATTTTGGACCCTGTCACAGCTCTCGTGCACATGGGCGATGGTAGAGTATATGACCCACTAATCGGCCAATGGATGTCGCCCAACTGGGAACACGTGTCCGAGCGCATCATAACACCCACGAAGATGCACCTTTATCGCTTCAATGGCAATGATCCCATAAATGTCGACCACGACCGCAACTATCCCGCCGACTTTTCTTCGTGGATGAAGACACTTGGCTTCAGTATAAAGAACTTGGTTCCACAGCTAACGCGAAACCTATGGGAACAGCCCTCGCTGTGGGGTCGTGCGCCGCATAATCCAATTGCGCTCAACATGAAACGACCCATAGATAACATACCGACCATGGCTGTGGAGAGTGGTTTCTTGGCGCACCTTAATGTGCGGCGAATGTCCAATTTCGAGGACTTGTCTGCACCGCCAAAGTCTGCGCTCAAGTTTGATGTCATGAACCCGACCCCGCGTAACATTGGCTCAGACACCGAGCCACCGTTTGGTAAGGGAATCGTTGTTTCTCGCACTAATGATGGCCAAGCCATCGTTTCCAGTGTTCCCGCAGCGAACGCCATCTACCGCGACGTCTACACATCGGTCTTCAACCGCTCCAAGCTGCTGCCATTCACATTTGTGGTGCACAACGCACAGCAAGACTCGTTCTTCTTTGTCAAAGAGGAGGCATGGCGCGCCAGTGAAGACCGCCAGCAACTGAAACGTCTTCAAGGACAGGTGAACACGACCTTCCACGAGAACTCACGAGAAAACGGTAGTGGCAACAACTATTTGGATGTGAAAATTCACGGCGCTCACGCCATAATCAATCTACGATATGGCACCACAGTCGATAAAGAGAAACAGCGCCTCATGCACCACGCCAAATTGACGGCGGTGCGCAAGGCGTGGCACCGTGAGAAGGAGGCGCTGCGTAATGGTCTAACAACGACCATAGAATGGAGCCAACAGGAGATCGACGAGATCCTGAAACAAAGCTACGCGAACAACTACGAAGGCGAGTACATACACGACGTAGCGCTCTACCCGGAACTGGCCGAGGATCCCTACAACATCAAGTTTGTTAAGAAGAAAGGAGCGACCGGTGGTACAGCCGGTGTGGCGAATGCGCGCAAACGCCGAAGAAGAGAGGCGCCAGTGCATTCAGCTGATGATAAAACGCTGAAGGAAACGACGGCGTCGACGGCGGCTGCTGGAGCGGCGGCGGAAGACACGCTCCGGGTGCTCAATAAGCGACGGCAGCTGCTGAGGAAGCTACACACGGATATCGAGTGTCTGCGGAGCAGCAACAACAACGCCGCGTGTTAGCTACAGGGAAACAATAGGGGGAATTAAGAATGGGTAGCCGAAAAAGAAAATGAATTTGTGTTAATTTCAAATTGAAATAAAAAAAAAAAAACAGATTAGAAAATAGTTATTAACTAAAAACTAGAGTAGCGCTTTGGATATGAAATAACTAGAAGAAGAAGAATAAATAAAATATGACTCAATGTAAACGAAGGATATAAGACGAAAGGAATAAATCGGTGTATATGTAAAAAAGGAAATTATCATCCTTCGGAGGATCGGAACGATGCAGTGGGAAGTCACATTTAAGATGCATACATAGAACTAAACTAACAAAGAAACAATTACATACGTAGATTAACGAATGGATAGATATGCCACATAAATGTATGTATTTACAAGAAGATATCGACGATGCGCGAAGGTCGTTTAGACGAAGAGCAACTAGGAAAACTAGGAATAATAAATAACAAATGCAAGAAACAAAATATGTTTTGTATGTGTACAGTAGTGAATAAATCGATATTAAGTATGTAGTTATGCGATAAGATAAGATAATTTATGTCTAACACTTTATGTAACGACACAAGTAGTTACATATACATACATACCTATGTACAATAATAGCAAAATGGGAAATCAAAAATTCACACCAATTTAAGAATATTAACTAAGGCAACAGGCAACAGGCAACAGACAACAGACAACAGACAACGTAGAACACAGCCCATTTGATCGCAGCGCCCGACGGCCGGGGGAACAGCGTCGCCTATTTAGCAGAGAACAGTCGACGCCTTCGCCAAATGGGGGGGAAATGCAAACAGCTGCTTTTTGGGGTACTCGAGCTTTTAGAGACTGGCATAGATTTTAGATACCTACGCGATCAAACCACGACAGGCAGTTAAACGAATGAAATTACAAATGCATGCAAGAACACGCACATGACGTGCATATGTAGTTCAGCTATGGGTCAAATGTAGTAGAAGCAAGAAAAATAAGAATAAATTAGAAAGTTAGTGGAAAAAAACGCTGGGAAAAGAGAGGGTAGAATTCAGCGATCAATTGCGAAATTGTCCAAAATTATGTTTTTTTTTTAACAATTGTTAAATACAAACGATTTGTAAAATATAATAAGATGCAAAATATTTACGCAAATAAGTTAATTAAGTGAAAATATTCCTCCAACATTTATCGGCTAGCAATTAGTAAAAAAAATATGTCTAAATTGAACAGAGAATTTATGTATAATGCTTAACATTTTTACTTGATAAAATTTATATAAAAACCGATAATTTAATGCTGTTTTTGCAGTGAGTTTCCAATTGCAGCTTCCTTCAGTTTTTACGCCAATTGGCTTTTTGTTATAAATTATTAGTTATTTGCTTAAGTGTACGAAAAGGTTAACATTAAATAAAAAATGCGAATTACGATGAATAAAAGAATATGAAACCAATAAAACAGTATTACCAAACAACAATTATTTTCATTTCAAAAATTACTTAAATTTAATTATATTTTCTGTAGATTTTTATTTGCAACCCGAAGAAAGTGTTACAACGTGCATTTCAGGCTCTCAACGAAAGAATGCTCAAACGTTAAGACCAGTGTGAACCCGAAAAGAATTTTTTTTTACTGTGGGTCAAAATTTCCGTTTTCTGGTGAAAAAATAATAATAAAAGTCGTACGTATATGCAAATCATCCTCTTTGACTCCGCCAATTATTGGTGTTTTTTAACTAAAATATTATAATATTACGCAGAAAATTTTACTTAAATTTATCGAAGGTGAACAAATCGTATCCTTGAATGTGAGTGCCAAGGTCCGTTTTCTAAACTTGGGGCCATTATAAATGTATTTTCAATCATCGGATGCTTCTTCGCTGTCAACTGAAACATCTATCGCACTAAACTTCCATGGAATAAAAGTTAAAAAGAGTTAAGAGTTGCCAGGTTAAAATATTCTATATTAACGTTTGGGCATTATTACGGCGAGGCTCTAAAGGCAGTGTCACACGATTGGTAAATTTATACAGTTTTGTACATTTTTTATATTGGGCTATTGGTACAAAATAAAAAAAAATGGGACGGAAATTTTTTTGTAGTCACACGATTGATGATAATACAGCGAACTTCTATGGAAAATTTTTGAATTCACGCGATTGGGATGAAATGTGTGCCAAATTTTGGCAAATGTCCAATCGTGTGACACTGCCTTATGAAACAAATTTTTTTTTTAATTTTATTTTACTTGCCTTCGTTTTTGTTTTCTTTTATTTTTCGGCATTAAAAAAAGGTTCCAACCTAGCGGCAGAACAACTTCCAGTTTTGACAAAGATGGCAATTAACTTCCGTCCACTTCTGTGCAAGGAAAACCCGTAAACGAACAAATCAAATCAAATGGAATGAATTGAATAATTTTTAGAAAAATTTCCGTAATTGTCTCCCTCAACTGGTTTGGTGACAAGTGCGATTAACATTGCTTTTGTATTTAATTTCTCTAATTCAGTTGCCTGCCCGCAAAGTTGGAAAAAAAAAAATTATTTTTACATAATCAAACAAAATTTAGAGAGTTGCTTAAATTATAATTGTAAAATTTTGCTGAATTTGTTAGAGAAATAAGCTTCCCAACACTCAATGAAAAGAAAGAAAATGTTGCCAAATACACTCCTTGAAAACAACATAAATAAGTATTTAAGCACACACCTGCATAAACTCTAGGAAACAAATCACACCTTCCAGAATTCGCACTGAAAACGCCAGTAATTTGAAGAGAAATTAAAAAGCATCTAAGTGAGCGGAGGGAATGCAAGTCAAGGGGGCACTAACGCAAATTAAAAATAAATAGTCAATAATTGTAGACCAAAACCAACCAAAACACTTTGGTACACGCCTACATAGTAAATACATACATACCTTCTTGGATATGTATGTATGTTTGTACTCGTCGTGCATAACATCGAGTATCTATTTATGTATAAATGTGTAGAAAAAAGAATACATATGTACACCAAACCCCCAATAAACCAAGCCCATGAATTCTAAACACAACTACTTAAAAATTACCCCCGTCGTAATAGCGTCGTTGCCGTTTGCTGTGGCGAAAACTTTTTTGTTGATGATATCCTTACGAGTGTCCAGCAAATACACAGATATAGAGTTACATTGATACATACTGACATATGCACGTGTGTACATATGAATAGCGCAATGTGTATTTACATACATTAAGTGAACAGCTGGTTGATGCCATTTAAGTGAACATTAAAAATAATTAAAAACAACAACAACAATAAAAGCACGCCAAGTCTCTCCTATTAAATAAATTTAATTACAGAAATTAAACTTAAATAAAACTTCAAATATGTAAAAGCTTATATATTAAATATGTATGTATGTATGTAAACTTATTAAATATGAATGTGTATATGTATGTGTGTTTATAAAAAGCATGTGTGTGTGTGTATGTGCAACAGTGTATAGGTAAATGCTTACATGAATTTGGCGCCGCGCCCCAAGCCTCTTTTTTTGGCTGAAAGGAACCTTCTCCGCAAGCCTAAAAATAAGTAAATTCCGCATTTCGCGGCTTATTGAAATCTTTCCTCTATGCATTCATTGTAATTTTTTTACTTTGTACATATTTTTCGTTATTCGTAATAATTTACTCATTAGCTAAAATCGTAATCCTGTTTATGCTGAAATCATTGTGATAAAACAAGATAAAAATAAAAAATAAAAAAACAAAAAAAAAACATTTTTAAAAAAGTTCACTGCTACGATTATGTAGATAATATAGAAATCTCCCAAAAAAAAAACTTGCATTTTTTCCGCTGTGTGATTATCTCTATTGATAGAAAATAAGAATTTGTTTTACGATACGATTATGCATATGTACATTAGGGTGTCCCGTAAATTTTTTCAGTATGTATGTCCTCTTAAATTTTTCCTTGGCTTAAATATAAGCTTACCACTATAGTAAACTTACCACACTCTCAAGAGCACACCCCCTTAAATATATCCACTAGATGCGACACCTGTGACCACCTCTCAGGTCAGAAAAGACGAAGGTCTCGAAATCTGATGTGATAGCAAAAGATCAGAGGCTCATAGACGTCAGCGAGTAGCAAAAAAAAATGTTGCCAGTGGCGAAGGTGAAGCATACAAGACTGCGTTCTATATCCTTGAAATAATAAATAATGTAGATGCAGTTATTACGATTAAGCTCTATTTTCACACATATCACCAATGTTGTGGCAATCTCCGTAAAATTTGTGAACCAAAACTTCAATCGAGTTAGTCATACAGCAATAAAACTTGATTAGTTATTTAGAACTAAATGAAAACGATGGCAAGTTATGCGCATGGAAATTCTTCTTATGGTCAGGGACAGTCTAATGTTCATATGTATGTGCATACGTATGTACGTAAATTTGTATGAATGAATGCTTGCCAGCTGATAAGCAAGAGCGCAGCAATAAAACGCTTTTTTCATTTTATTACTTTTTTAACTGATCAAACAAAAAAAATAAATTTAATTAGAAGTAATTGAAAAATTGCCAATATTTGTTAATAGTGAAAAATGCTTCGGATAAAAGTAAATGCAAATTTTCCGAGGACTTTGAGCCTGTTGTTAATCCACACATACATACATATTTGGTTTGTTTCATCAGAACGACCAACAGCCGTAAAAATCTCTATGAAGTGCAATAACAACAAACATTAAGCCTTCCACTGTGAACTATTTATTCTTATGTATGTATGTATATGAATATGTTTGTGGAAAATCAAAAATCATTTACAAATACATACACATAACATACGTACGTGTGTATGTATGTTTGCTATACTTCACACTGCTTGGATTCGATAAATTTTCGCTTAAAACCCAACAATATTGGCTTAATCTGCATATGTACATACATAAATAAATAAACAGGTATTTAACCTTTAACAAAAAAAAAAAAAAAAGCTTAGCCGTAATTGTAAATGTAAATTAGATTTTAACATATTTTTAGATGCATACATACACGCTTATAGCATATGCATGTGTACATACATAGATACTTAAATAAAAAAGAGCATTGAATATACATACATACATAGATACTTACCTACACATATGCATGTATGTATGTATGAATAATTAAGTCCATACTTGTACCAATTAGGAAAAATTGTTGTTCTGTCCTCTTTTTTCCTCATTTTTATGATTCGATAATAATTGGCAACCCGATCCAATAATTGAAAGAGCAGGAGTCAGTTACCTATAAATTTAACTAACAAAAAACTGAAACCAAAAAAACGACAACACTTTTACTTATACATACATATATAGTACATATACAAACGTGCGTCTGCCGATAGGTACATATGTAATTTAATAAACAACACACAGTAAAATCCATAACTGAGTCATCTAACCCTTACTTTTGGGGAGATGATCCTTCCCAAAAACAGCACCTAAAAAAAAAAACATTTTCAAACACCAAACTTTCCATTCAAGCAAAAGGAAAACAAAACTTAAAAAAATTCCACTTAAAATACGCGGAAGAAATGTAAAGAAAAGGTGTGGAAATTCCTTCGAGGAGAGTGCAAGAAAACGGACGTACCTTGGCTGGCATCCCAAAAGAGCAATGCAATATGAGCTCATAGCTTAGTCTACAAATTGTTGTACAGCAGCTAAAAAATGAGCCCAAACAACCTCGACGCGTCACAACCACCCATCTTTCACACCAACATAAAGGCATAGCTATTCAAAAGAAAACAAAATCCAAGACAAAAACAAAAACACAGCAACAAAAACAAATATAGTATTTAGCTTAACTAGTTGAAGACCAACTAAAAAGTAAATAAAAAATCTAACAAACAGGGAAACAATTCAAAAACGTGTACTAAATTTTATGTATGTACATATGGAGGTACATAAATATGTACATATGTGCACAAAGAACTCGGCAGCGGGTGACAGCACTGCGGAGCAAATTCATTTAGTAATAAGCGACTGAAAACTAACTGCTAAGAACACATACACGAAAACCCAAAACCAAAAACAAAAAAAAAACAAATCCCAATAAAATAAAAGAAAATAACTTAAAAGTTAGCAACAACAAGAATTTATAAGTAAAATATATATATTATAGTGCAAGAGATGAAGTAAGCCTATTATTATCGGGAATAAATGAGAAATAGAAATATGTATGATATTTAAATGTATTTGTAAGTAAAAAAATATATATACATAAATATATTTAAAGCGGCGGAGGAGATAATTTACTAAGTAGATTGCAATTAGGGCACACATATGTACATAGGTATGTGCATTAGGTTGGTCCAAAATAAGTAAAGTCGGAGTTTAAGTTTATTTAGCCCCCAATGTATTTTCTGTCATTTTCTGGGGGTTTTGGCGGACTTACTATGAAAAAAATTTTAAATAAATTGCGTATTCTTATTGGGAATCGATCGAATTATATTGCTTTTCAAGCATTTCTAGGAAAAGTGGTTTTTCCTCCATATAAAATATAAGGCAAATTTCGACCTCTAAATAAAACAATTCTAGGGGTGAGAGCATAAAAATTCCGACTTCACTTTTTCACATGCATTTTTCGACCACCCTAATGTACATACATATAACTAAATTAAGTTTAAGCGAAAAGAACTTTACTCCCCTATGCATATATGTACATATGTGTGTGGGTAACATAATTTCGTTGTCCCCCAGCTATTTAGCCAACCCCTCCCCACCCACCACTCCTTAGTTAAAGATCAACCCTTATCGATGTGAAAATCAGCAAAACAAAATAAAAATCTGCAGGATTCGTAAAAATTATAATTACATGCAAGGGCGCTTTTCGCCCCGCAGCGTACCCATACTAAAAACAAACCTACAAACACATGTAAATCGAACGCAAAACAAAGCAAAATAAAAAAAAAAAATGCCAACAAAGCAGCGCAGAAACAGAGCAAAGGATTTGCTGTAAATGAAAAAAATAAATAGAAATTCAAAGCGCACCCAAAGGCAGAGCATAGCAGGCCAATACATTACATAGAAATGATTACATTTAAGTTAATAAAGTTAATTATAAGCTAATAACTACATTTAAATAAATTAAAAGAGTACGTATTATTTCAAAAAAAAAAAAAAAATGATGCATTTTAAGCAAAAGCAAATATGAAAACAAAAGAGATTACACTGAGGATATCAAGGGTCTATAAACGTAAATAAATGATATAAATAAAACAACAAAAAATACAAATCATGTATGAAAAAATCATAGTATTTTATTGACTGGGGCAAGGGCAGTTGAATGTGGTTGGCTGAAGTTCAAAAATAATAGAAGTCACGGAAGCAACGGTTCGGAGAAAATGGTAAGTAGAAGGGCGATTAGATAGGTTCATTGCACGGAATGCTTTTTGTCGCTCGTTTTACTCATTTTAGTCAGTTGACGGCGCTTAGCACTCAAAATAAACTTTTAATCAGAACTATTAGCCGATGCACTTTATCTGCAAAATCCCACTTTTTTTATCAAAATCATGATTTGAGCTTAACTTAAAATTCGTCTAGGGAAGGATTCTAAAGATAACTCGATCATTCTTAATTTTTCGTAGGCAAACTTTTCTATCTGCATACATATTTATGAACATATCGAGCCCTAACCGCCAAAAGACGTATACGACATTTTTTTTCAAAATGTTATTTTTGATGCAGAAATGCATCTAGATGTTCTAGGAACTTTTCAGCATTAAAACGAAAATTAAAAAAAAATAAATAAATTTCGCTTGAGTCTTTTTAGCGGTTAGGGCAACATCCCAGTCGTCCACTTACCACAGAAATTATTAACTTAACACTTGGGCGAAACCCATGTATTGTAACTTTAAAATTTGCTAAAAAGCCAAACTCAATGTTTTTGCTAGCTGGGCCACCATATTCTTATCCTGACTGTAAGGATTATTATATTCATTTTAAGGTTTATCAAAATCTCCATAAACATAAAGTTATATATTAGAAGATATGGCAATAAAAACTTCACTCAATGACAAAAAAGATTTTGGCAGCTCAATGGCCAGAAAAATACAAATGGTACTTTATTTCTAGTTGTCTATAAAATGCAAAAGAACCCTTAGAAGCTGGATTGGCGCGGGGATGCAGCCAGAAGTGATGACATCTACTTCTACCAATTGGGCAAAGGAAGGAGCCAAACATTCGCACCTGAAACCGTTTCGCGAAACTCGCAGCAGATGTTGATGAGTTGGCTCAGCCGACCTCACCACAATAATGACACCACAAGCATAGCCAGTCCATCGTGACTCCAAAAAGCCCTAAGCCAATATCGGCCTCGCGTTCCAGGGCAAGTCGTGCGGATATTTACGCTCACCGCTGTGAGAAATTTAACTCGCATCTCAATATGAATGTGGATTAGGGTGGTCTTTAAAAAATCAAATTAACGATCTTTTTCAGTCTAAAATGGAAATGGCTTACACTCCAAAATCAAATTGTGTAAATTTCCTAGCTAGAAGGTAGGTTACTGATTTCCTACCTTATTATTTGCTAAATTACATGCTCGATTATTCAACGAATAGTGTTTCTAACTTTTTAGAGTGTAATATAGCAGCTGTAAATTTACTACGAAAGTGTGTACAGGCTACATAGCTGTTTGATTTCACCCGTAGAATTGTGTAAAGCTGCTAACAAAAATAATTTTTACACACGAAAATGTGTACGCGAGAAAAATACATATTCATCGTGTAAATTTACCAAAAAATTTAAAAAATAAACAAAAATATACTCGACACATTTTTAAACAGAATTTTTAGAGTGTATTTGCCCAACTAAATTCCAATTTGGTATTTGACATTTCCATCAATTATAGTTTAGAAATAAAAGAGGCTTTGGCTCTCATGCAGTTCTAAACGCATTGCTTATCATAACGTTACGACACTCACATATTGGCCAACGCAAAAGATTTTACTAGGCGCCGCGAAGCAAGCGGGCATTTGCTAGTTTAATTATAAATTTGTATGTATAAACCCATGTTCTTGAAAATGAAATTTATTAGATATTTAACTAAAATGCACACATTATTATTGTGTTGTAATATTTAATGTGGTTTATTAAATTTAAATTAGAACGTTACGTTTTTTGCTGGGAGAGCCCCATCCAAAGAATTTGCCACGGCCCTCTGATGATATAGTTACACCACTGAAGGCCAAAGAAATTAATCGAAAGCAGCTTCAACATTTGTTTACTTTTTGGTTGCCTTGGTTTGGTTTTGGGGTGTAATACTAATGAAATTTGTGAAAATCGACTTCTGGGTTATCTAAGATTTTGGCTCAATGCGGAAGTTGTAAATAATCTCCAATTGGGCTCAAATGTTACATTCCATTATTTAAGCACAAGTAAGTATATTTGATTACTTAAGTTAAGTAAGTTTGGCTTCGTACAAATTAGATCTACCTTAAGATATACAAATGTACATACATATGTTTATTTCAAAAAAGGATCTTCCACTATTTTCTGGCCTGAAATTTGGTATCCTGGGACAGTAGCAGAATGTTGGTACATTTACCTATTCGTGCTTGATGGCAACTGTGTACGGGCGCGCAGTCTTCAGAGAAGCCACGTTTTACGCGAAAAGGGCATATTTGAAAACTGTGATAAATTAACCGAAATACAGTTTTTCCTATTCAGAAATGTCCGACGAACTCAAAACTGATTAGTGCCTTCAATAATATCTGCTGAGCAAGCTGTTAAATCCGTTTAATTCAACGAATTCCATCGTGGCACGTTCTAACAGTTATATTTTGACAGCTTTCTTAACATTTTTTTTTATCGAAACTTTCAATTATAACAGTAATTGCTGGTTTGGTGTTACTTCTTAAGCATGGAAAATGATGATTTCGTATGAAATATTATATAATACAAATTTGTCGCTTAATTATCAATACCTTAATAACACGGCTTATTTTTAAAGAAAATTTTTTTTCAGAAAGGTATAACTAATGAGTAGGGCCAGGTAGGGTCCTCATTCCTTTACCAAAATGTAATGCAAATAGTCCTTTAAGGGTCTACGAAAAGAAAAACCGCGCATACTGATGCCGAAAAGAGTGGCGGCCATTTTTATTTCACTGCACAACATTTAGCAGTTGTTTAAAATAACCTAAAGTGTATTAAAACATTAAGGTTTAAAGTAATTTATACTTTATTAGCACCGTATTATTTATAAGATGTATCTTAACAAACCCGAACAATATGGTGCCCAAGAATTTAAAAATTACTGAATTTTCATGAAATTTGGTAATTAGACGTACATAAGTTCGCTCACATTCATACGGAGAGAGCTGAACACTGAACATTTTGTGTTTATATGAATTTTTAAATCTCGATTATTTAAACAATGTTATAAAACTACGAGATGGCAGGACATCTTTAAATTGTTGTAAAGGCATTTCGTAAGTTAATTTTTAAATTTTTGTCCCTCGTATTTCTTATTTATGGACGATATGATGGCGCATACATATGTACATACGAATACACCAATAATGTAATGCACCTCTTTCTCTTTTCTTTTATACTTTAAATACTTCGCTAGGCTGTTAAACCGATTATGGTCATTTGTGCACTTAACTTTCTCAACCACTCTCGTCCATGGAAGATACATAGCATCTCTCTCAGAAAGGGGAGAAGCAACTGTCATTTTTGGCGCGCATTCCACAAATTCCGCTCATCAATAATCACACAGAGCAAAGCAAAAGGCGAATGACTTTGTTGGTCCGCATAAACCAATTCATTTTAATAAAATTTACATTATCCAATAAAAATTCATAACAATTTCATAAAGACGCCAGCATCTTCATACACATCTACGCACGCCTTGTATTTACGTACGAAAAACATACGTATGTATGTATGTATGTACATTAGGCCATATCACGACATATGAAAGAAAAAAGGTTAGCATGTTTCGAGAGAAAATTTTTGGAGTAAAAAATTTTTTTTAGGTATCCGCCAAAATCCGCTAAATCGCGTTTTTTGCTATAACTTTATAATTTTGTATTAGATTTTTAAAATCTTTATGTCGCTGAAAAGGTCTCGCTCAGAACTATGAATATAATTATACTATCCCTATAAATCTAAAGCTCTCAAAAAACAATGATGAAATTGTTTATCGACATGCATAAGTATTCAAATGAAACTGATTCACGCTAAACTTTTTTCGCGATACGCCTTAATGTACATATCTATACAAAGACTGTGTTAAAGACCAAGCTTTTCAGCCTGAAATTGGTGGGAAAGGGAAGGGCGGCATGCATAAAATGAGAAATTAGGACAATGCGGCGGCTAGAGTTGCAGCGTAGTTGGCTGTGAAGCTGCGAGCCATCGCTTGAAGACAGCTGGCGTTGGGCGAATATGCATACATATGTACATTCATACATATTAGGTACATATTAACGACAGTGTGCCACTTTTGGCACTCGGCGATCATTGCATGTGTACGTGTGTGCGTGCGTGCGTGTGATTTGTGGTGGTGCTAAAATAACCATAAAATCTGCTTTGCTTTTAAATAAATTAAATGACCAAAGAATTATATCTAACGATGCTTTTCGTTTTCCAATAAAAACAACAATGACAAGTGACAGCTACGTCGCTGTTGACGCAAAGTATTCGCACTGAACACCAACGAGCGGTGGGGGGCCTAAGGATGCATTAAATTCATATTTTTATGAAAGTTAAATGGAGTTTACGAGTAATCGTTGCTCAGCGCTTCAAAGTTCATGTCTGCGTCCGGAGAACTTCACTAGCCCTGTGGGAAAATTTTATGTATGGTAATCGAAAAGAAATCGGTAAAAAAGGCATTTTCACATTCGAAAAAGCCCCAAAAAAAAGGTGAGGCGTTAAGGCATTATGCACCTGTGTGCTACTTGCGGTCTTTCCGAACCGCAAGCTATGATCTTATTTTACTGCGAAATTTCGAAAACAAAAGTCACGGATTGAAAATGCGTCTCGATGTTGACGAAAATGTATTCGCTTTGAGGCGAAAAATTGTTGCATAGTTGGTGACGGCCTGCAGGGTATATACATATATAGAGGGTGCACATTTCAGAATGAGTAAGCATGTATGTACATACATATCCGTAGGTCCGTGGGCGAAAGGAGGATGCAAGTACACATTGTTTATGGGCTCGTAAATCCACTTGATGCATTAAATTGTTACTGTCGCCATTGTTGGTGAAGCTTGTTGCTGCAACATATTTTCTTAATGAAAATTTTACGATTAAAGTTTTTCTTCTCTCTCCCAAATTCTGTTGGCCACCAGTGTGTTACATTCCGTCCGCCACAGCTACGCCCTAACCCCATTCCGAACATATCAAACTCACACGCTGGATACCCCCCGATGGTTGGTGGTCCGCCGTCGTTCGCATCCTCGGTGTCAGTGGCAGTTTCGCAGGACTCACGATGCCACAAATGAACGGAATGACTGTGATATTTTGACGCCACAAAATATGGCGGCATTTGACGCGACCATGACGTGCACACATCGAAGCCGGGAATAAGCAGAATGCGAAGCGCGGGGGTTGGGCATTGCAGCTGGAGCACCCTGATACTGTACAAAATATGAAGAGTGTAGTATTGCAATATTTTTATCGCCGCTATCGCTGTTTTAATTTAATGATTACTTCGTCTCTATTCGCATGCGGCGGGATATCAAAAATAAATTACGACACACATCTCGCTTGCAAGCGTTATTGTCAATGCCTGGTGCTGTGGATGATGGTGGGACGGCCATGTGTGAGGCGACCATGACACCCTCGTTAGAGTGGGAATTACGTCGTTAATCTCATCATAAAATATCAATTCGTTATTGGATGTAATTAAGGCGTTGTCCAACTAAATTCTCATTAAAATAATCGAATATTTTTATGACCAAAGAATTTCAAATGGTCTGCAAAACATTTTTATTGGTGTTTATCGCACGCCCAAGTGCGTGCAAGATTAACAGTTCGTCTGTCATTCAAATGATGCAAAATTAAATTTTAGTTATTTGGCACTCTTCAATAGACTCGAATGTCGCTGCGCAACAACCCACGAAATATTCGTAATTTATAGAAGTATTCTCGTACATACATACAGTACATATGTACATATAGCGCAATTACTTGCAATCCAAAATTTTTTTCATCTTCCGTAGTCCCCGAGGACGAGAGTTATATCTGCAGCCAATTGAAAAGATTTTGTGTTAAGGTAGCGCAAAATCCTCTTGTCTGATACTAAATATGTAAACTTTGGGCATTAATTCGTAGAGTACGTAAAATAAACTGCGAAATTTGTCCACAGTGTAATATTTTGCTGAAGTGATTTATTGCCAAAACAAAGCTTTTCTGAATAACAGAGGAATTTGGAATTAAAGGTCAAGTGGTGCTAGCAGTGCTCCGGACGAGTAAGGAGAAAACTAATTAAAGCCTATCTAAACATTTAGGTTCCTTCGGCTCCAACTGCCTCGCATGCACTAAAACAAGGCGGTAAAGAAAATCTAATTTTTCTTAAAGTGTTTCGCTGAAAATATAACAAAGATATAGGAACACATTCTAGTTGCGATTGGGCAGTGGACAATGGGCAGTGGAATGTGCGCGTCCTCAGCAAAACAAATACAGTGCCATGAATCTTTGTCTATGTTTTGGCCTAAACTTTGGTGTTGCTGGGTGGCAAATGTTCAATCGACGCCGAAGTTACCAAAGAACGGAGTAAAGCACAAAAGCGAGCAACTTTTAATTAACGCCCCAAAAACTCGGCAAAAAAAGCCACCATAGGGTGACGTGACGAGGCAAGGAGGCAATGGAATATCACTGACAGGGCAACAAATGACAAAAACTCAACAGACACATAATTTTTTTTTTTTTTCTAAACGCATTTCCTTCTTCGCTGACCCCCTCAAGGCCTCTCCTCTCCACTCGCTTATGCAACTTTTACGCCACAGCCCTACTCCACCAGCACTTTTGTGTGTACATTTGAAGATTGCTTCTTGCCGCCGCTTTTGCTTGTCATGCCCCTGTAAGGCAGCGCGCGAACCGAAAGGAACGAGTAACCCGACAACACGTTGGCAATTTGAGGCCGAAACAGCAAAAGGTTGACACTTTTGCCAGTAATTTTTCCCTTTGTTGTTTTTTCCTTAACTCCACTTCGGTTTGGTGCGAGTTGTTGGTGAAAAGTTTGATCTCAACAAGCAGCCAAGCAAGCAAGCACTTAGTCACTTTGTGGCAGCCGGTCGGCGTGGGGGCCCACACACACACACACACACGTGAGCGATTACCGGTTGCGCAATTGCAGTCGAGCAGCGGCAAATAAAAACATGCCTAATGTCACAATGATGAGAGAATGAAAAGGATACTCAAAAATTAAGTACCGTTGACGCCATCATTTTTGCCCTCTTTACTTTAAAAAATACATAATTCAGAAATATGTACGTACATATACTATATACAAACATACCTACATAAGTATGCGAATATGTACATACATATTTATATCCAGTTTTTTTATGTTTAAATAAACGTGACTGTACTTTGTAAATATATTTTCGGTTGCCTTGCCATCACCTTATCGCATTGGCTGCTGTGTGTTTCTATGTAACCTGGACGACAACGGCAACAAAAAGTTGTAATCTTCTTCCACCTACCTTCCTGCGTCTGCCATGAATGCTGTTCAGTTAGGAAAAATCATCACCTTTCTTTCGAATGTCGGGCATAAAACCAACAAAACAAAAACAGGAATAAATAATTTTCTAAGCGAGTTAATTTTTGACACTATTAACTTTAATTTTAGAAGCCGTTAGGTTGAAAGGATGACAAAAGAGATAAAATAATCATTTAAGGTCTAAACTGATGCTAAAACTGCCCGCAATGCAAAGTAGCTGAAGACGTCAGTAAGACCGGCTACATACCTCAAAGTCTATATATGCAATGCACCACCATTTCTTCTTTAAGATTTAGGGGCTCTAAACAATCTTGGTTAATTCAGGCAAACGGCTGTTTCCAATTATTGGGCTGCTCCATTCAACTTCTCAAATAAGCAAACTCAGGCCTTTCAGCTTTTCAAACGAAACTATTATAATTTGGCAAAATTTTTCAAAATAGCCACTCTTCGAAATGTTTTTATAACTAACTGGCATTATGTTCTCAATACAAGTATTTAAAAACAACAACAGTATTCAAACTTCTTTAATAAATCCACGCGGACGTCAAGGACAAGAGTTTTATTGCAAAGATTTGGAAAATCATACTTGCTTGGCCATAATTAATTTTTATCAAAAATAATCGCTCGAATTTCCCATAGTGCACGGTAGTTCATTCCCATGAAGCGATGCAGCTCCTTAAATTAGCGCCACATTCAAAACCTTTTTACATCCATTACCAGACTTCCACTTCGTTTACAGCCGTAAAATGTCACTTTGCTGTTGACACATTTTAAACACATTTATGACTGCAACAACAACCATACATATGTACATAGCTGCCTCTATGCCAGAGGCAGTGTAACAAACGCCAAGCGAACGAATTTATCAAATGCTGAAAAATATTTTCCGGCATTCCCTGGCGCTTTTGGCTGAGCCAACGCCCGAACAAGCGCCGAGTGGATTGATAATAATAGCACACCCACCAGCACATTCAATCGCTCATGAGTGTAGGTGAATGAAAGTAAATACCAGAAACGCCATAACTGTGTATGGGGGGCACACATGCATGTTTGCATGTATGTATGGAAATATTTACGAAAACCACCATTTTTATTGGTTCGCTTCATTGACGTTCTTATGCGAGTATTTCCCCATTCCAGTCAGAAAATTCAAGCACACACGGACACGAAATGCAACAAATGAAAAGGGCCGTACTCGCCCCTTTTAAGCACCGAAAAATGAGCTGGAAATCGCTTATAAGCTGACAGATTTGTGTGTGTTTTTGGCGGCTTCGTGGACGATCAACGCGAATGGCAATAAATAAATATTGTATTTTCACTTGGTTACCTCGACAATTTGCCGCACATAATGAGCCTACATAATGATGCTAAACGCAACCGATTGCGGAGGTACTTTGAATTGTGTTAACGTCAAGAAATAAATGTTGTTCATTGAGGGACTGAATAAGTACATATGTGCCAACTATGTACTTAAAAAGAAGATTTTACTTTCAAAACTTATGGAGGCTAAGAGCTCATCGATTGGTTGCTTACAGAGCCACATTTAATGCCGATGCTTTTATACTCGCACTTCTCACAGCGCACGCTTGGCTTAATCCTTTATCATATGGACTTTTGGTTTGGGGCAATCAAGATACTGATTTGGGTTTCCAAATTTAATTTAATATTATTTAATTTTTTAAATTGCTGGGTGAAATATAAGAATCTCTGCCTGCTTTTGGTGTAGCAGAGCTTCTAACGGCTGATAAAGATGGTTTTCAACCACGGTGTAATACGAGTCAATTACCTGGTATGTTGTCGTTGGGTTGGGTAGATGCCGCGCAGTGTGGAAAATTAACTATTTTGATGACAAATTCGAATATCTAGAGAACGTGAATCATAGCGAAATAAATGCAGTGGTCGGCGAAATTGGCTTTGAGAGTGCATTGGTGGACGCGGAGTAATTTCGCCGCACAGTGGTGTAAAGAGAAATGTTTGGCGGATACATTTTTTTTATTTTTAAATGTCAAATTGCTGCTACTCTTTTCTCAAGGAGGAAGAGCGAAAGAAAATTCCAACACTCTTACTTTTGCACTCCCTCATAAGGAGTTTTAACACATGTGTACCGAGGCGAGTTAAAGCAGCTGTTCCAGCAACACCACCAAGGGGAATTTATACAGTTTTATAGCCCACTCAATTTTAGTGCAACAATTTGCACGTTTCAAGTTGCTAAAAATTACCGTTGATTTTTTATAATAGTGTGTAGGGCTGCCACTGAATTTCAAAAGTTGTAAATATTTTAACGAATTTCAAAAGAGCACTTAAAAGGGAAAATTATAAGTAAAATGGTAAATGGGGCACGAAAAGAATAGGTACTAAGGCGGGTTGGGTAAATAAATAAGCGGGGATGTACTTAAGAGAGGAATTTTATTCAGATTACATTCAAAAATTCACATTGCCCAAAAATGTTGGCTACTTAAGTGGGTTAGGTACTTATGCGGGGGGGGAGGGGGTACTTAAGCGCGTTTCACTGTAAATACATGTTTGATATGCCATGAGTTTTAATATAATTATTAAAAACAGCAAGTAATATTTTTAATTGAGAATTTCTACTAATACAAAAATTTGCATGATACACCCACTGTTGAGTTTTTGCAAATCTTGTTCAAAAATTTCCTTTATTAATGAACAAACTAATTAGGTTTGTAAAAGTATATTTAACTACAGTTTATGCCTTCGTAAAGCCTTTGTTATCTTCTTCTTCTACTTGAGAAATCCATTCCTTACACTATAAAAGAAAAATATTTTTGTTTACAATAAATATCCTATATTTTTTTACTCTCTAAAGTTTTTCGAAATCTTTGTGAAGCATATGTATTATAATGCCATCTGAAGTTAAATTCCCGTGTTCTTTTAATGATTATGTCTAACTGGAGACATTTCATTACACCGAACGCATTTGTAATCAAATAATATTTGTTCTCGGTCATTTTAGTGAGCTCATATCACTGTGCTCAAGAAAATGATCAGCGCCGCCTCTCGCTATGTTGCTTGTACGGTGTTTACATGTGGCGATAATACTTACAGGCGATTAGTTGAATCAAAAGCTGGGTGCCGCCAACTTCATTGGAAGCGATTAGTTAAAAGGTCGTTTACATCAGGCGATTGTTGTTTTCAACTAAAGTTTGCCTGTAAAATCGCCTCATGTAAACACCATATTAGTTGCTGTCTGAACAACGAATGACTTTGGCGACCTCTTTGCTTTTGAGATGGAGTTTTTTTTAATGAAGATCAAGATTATCAGCAAATACTATTATGAAAATCGTGACCACTCCACTTTTCCGAAATGTTTTAGGGACTGCTTTATTTTTTAACACCTTAGAAAATTCAAGTACGGTTTGAGTTCACAAATTGTTTATGTAATATTGCAATTTTTAAGGCATCCAATTTTTACGAATAAAGTTAATACATACATTTCGCCAATCCAAGAAAAAGTATAATAAAATTCCATTTATGACATAAATACTAAATACTTTGCCAACCTACAAGGCTTCTTACCAAACACTTTCACATCAAACACTCGCTTTCTCAAATTGGAATACTCTTTGATCAAAGATATCCAACAGAAGCTTTCTTCATAAGGCATGCTAATATACATACATCAGCTTTCAGAAACTATTTGCCTTAGCCGAATAAATACTTGCATAAGCCGCTTATCAAAAGCCAAAGCAACAAATACGCCATTAACGCCAAGTAAACACTTGCCAAAGTCATCTCCGCTAACAAATTCAAAGCACTCGCAGTGATTATGCTCACAAAACAGCCACACACCTACACATAGACGTTATAAAAAATCCAAATGTTAAACAAATGGCGTGCAGCTTCTTTGCTTGCTTTCATGTCCCACGCGGCACCCGCAAACCGCATAAGCCGGAGAGGTGCCGCCGTCAACCTTGACACGGAGATTTGCCAGCGGCTAAGATGGACATAAGGAGCTTTTCTTAGGACACTTTCAGCTAGCGCACACACCACTCACGCTTAATCCGAGCCAAGCTTGACAAGTGTATCTATCCGAAATGCTTTTTTGCATTCGCGATCAGCCAGCCAGGTAACGGTCAACAGCCAACAGCCAACAGCCAACAACTTGCATCCACTTTGACCGAACAAATTCGTATTTGGCCCAAAACAAATCTCTCCAAATGCAAAACAGTTGAAGTGGAGAGACGACATCCGGGCCGAGTGGCGACGGCGGATGCGGATGCGCCAGCAAGGATGCAGTGTTGCATTTTAAATGAGAGCTATTGCAGCGGCTCAAGAGCTTACCTGAGCGGTGCACTTTTTTGCATTCCAAACCCGGTGTGCTGCTGCCATCAAATGAAATGCAAGCTGCTGCGAGCTTTTTCCATTTTTCAACAACAAATATGCAAACGCTCCGCACCCCGCACCGTGCGCACGGAGCCATTGCGAGCACACAGTCAAAGGCCATAAAAAGCGAATGTTTAATTCATCAGTGGCACTCTCACAGTTGACTTTTCTATTTCTTTGCAATTCACCATCTGCTAGCCACCCATCCACTGGACCCGAACCACTCCCGCACGACCGTCCGCACGGCTGTTCTCTGCTGCAACGACTTTTGCATCCACACCGCCTGAAGCGTTTCTCGTTTACAGGAAAAAATTGACTTTGCAAGCGACTTACTTAACATATCATTAAGGACATAAAAGTACCAGAAGTCAACTGTGGCCAAAAGGCGGGGCGGCTGGGTGGCGCGGGCTAAAAGATTTGCAATGTTTACAAACATGGCGACGGCGAATAACCGCACTCACAAATGCGAAAGTGCAGGGGGTCGTGGGCCAGTGTGGGTGTTGGTGTTGGTTAACATTAACTCATTTAAATGCCAACGCATTCACATGCAGAGCAGCGACACACGCACACACACACCGTTACACAGCATATGCACACCCATGCTTGGCGAATGAATGCAAGCAAATATGCATGGCATGGCAACAAAGTCAAAGGCTGTGTCGCGTGGATGGCCAATGCATGCATGTGCGTACATATGTGTGAATATGAGTCGTTATTATTATTGCACTGCTGCTGCCACTACATGCAAATGCCTCTGCTGTGCATTGCAAATCAGGCCGACCAAGCCGACGAGAGGCGCCAACACTCAATTCTAAAGCACCGAAAGATGCACTGAATGGTGGCCGGGACGCAGATACGAATGAAGACATTGGCGGTGATGGTGATAAAAATGGCGACAATGGCGAAGCAATTACAACTAAAAAGCTGTCGCGAAGTTGTTGCTTGTGATGTTGCCAAATGATGGATGAGTTAGGGCGAGAACAAAAGTGCATAAAAACAGGGACAACAACGAGCCAGCGAGGCAGCTGCACGAGGCCTGCGGCATGCGGCTCAACAAATGAGATGCAGCAGCGCATCTGCCGTGTCCTGAAGTTGACCTCACACGCAACTGATTATGCGCAACTTCCCTCTGTTCTCAATGTGTCTTTCACTTGCTAAGCATTCTCCTCCGCTACATTCATCATTGAAGAATGGCCTGACTTATAGTAAGTGGACTATGATGGCCTGGTGCTTGTAGCCAAGTGGTTTCCTAAATAACATACGTGTGTGTACATTGCACGAACATACATACATAATTACGTGCATATTTATGCAAATGAACGATCCGTGAAAAAACGGCCTTCACTTCGTTATTCTTCGCTGTGTTTACTTACATAAATCGGATATTAAAGAAACCCAAGAGTTTCAAGCACAAATATCTCCTTAGCTTTCATCCTTCCATGCACGGGTTGAAAAGGTTACGTAAAATAGTATTCTTTAATGAACTGACCTAAAATTTAACTCCATTTAAGTCGAAGTAGTCTCTCCGAAGCTCCTATCGGCTGCTTATAACTCGGTGCGTAGTTAAAAAAAAGAGATCTCTTTTGCCAGACAAAGATGGAAAACTTTTGTGGGCTTTCGAGAGAACAAAACTCCCCACAAGATCTGTGGCCATGTTAGGTCGGACGATAAAATGTCGAACTGTACGAGCTTGATAGCGACATGGATAGTTAAACTCATTAAGATTTAGATGGGGTGAAAATATCCTTCATATGGATGAATAAGCTACGACCGCCGACCACCCAAGGGTGGATAATGAAACCAAGGTGGAAGGACAGTGTGTAAATTTAAGCTGAAGAACCAACTTGTCAAGGGAGAATGAATTTGAGGTTTTTTGTGGCCCCGGCCCTAACCAACAAATGGCTGCAGCACCTAATAAGAAGCAAGAACAATTAAAGAAAAAATATGCAATAAAAGGACCACTTTCCTCAATTTGATATGCCCTTCCGCGCCAGTTAAAACGCCAATAAGGGAATTTGTGATTTGCCACCGAAAGCCTCAACAAAATCTTAACATCTTCAAAAATCTCATTGTAGCAAAGGCCCATACTTACTTAAACAAAAAGTTTCTGATGCAGACAGAATTTGTGTGGCATCTGAAACACGTCTCTTCACAATGTAAGCTCTAACTGATGGACTCATCATTAATATTCCTTGCCTAAAGCATTATTAATGATCGAATCTGTGCGAAAATTTGTTAACAATTAATTACGCTAAATTGGCTGCAGGAAAACGACGAGTAAAAGCTATCGGGGGGGGTGAAACAAAAATATTTGAGCCACTTGCCACGCACGACGCCGATGCTACGCAAAATATTGGAGCTGATGAGTTTTGGGAATGCATACATACATACATACATACATATATGTACTTCTACTACTGTGAAGTGAGAGTGATGTCTGTCCAAAGCATAGCTACGCTTGAAGGGGCACCAAGGCGAGTCATAACTCTCGTAGAGGTCATCAATTTTCTTTGCTTAGCTTTTTTCACCTATTTGACGCACCTCATCGAGCGGAAATGCTGGTAAAAACATAAGCAGCACGTACTTAAAGAGATTTTTTATTTTCTTTGGGTTTTGTAATTTTTTGGTGATACTGCTGGTTGGTATAATCGAAAATACTTAAAATAAATAAGTTGTTTGGTTCCAATTAGATTAGCTGTTGGAAAATATTTTACATAAAGGACTAAGCAATCGTACATATGTACATATAAACAGATAAAGAAACACAGTATCTAATCCACAAAGATTTCCTAAAGTTTATCAGCTCAGAATCACAAATCCCCAAGCAGTAATTTTTTTCAGGAAATTATTTAAATGAAGGCGCATCACAATTTTGCGTACAATCAATAAAAGTCGCGTTTTTAAGTAAAAAAAAATACAATAACGGAAAATTCTTTACAGGCATGCTAAATGCAGCTGTTGTTTTTATTACTCTGGCGCTCTTGTCAACAGGAGCTCAATAAAAAGGTTGATGAATAAAATTGATAAATTTTTAATTCGCGCCGTGACGCCATTTTGACAGACGAGCGAAGTTAGTCAGCCAGCGAATCGGGCGTACTGAGCCGCTCACTCACTCACCCTGCAATGCTCCCTTTCTAGGTATCGGCTACTGGATGGGGCCGACTCGTTGACGATTCACGCCCTCAACCCTGCTTCAATGGAAGATGAGGTAATAAAGCGTGTAATGGGGCAACTCAAAGGCATTTATTTGCCTGCACTTCCACATGCCCCCGCTCGCATAAATGTACATACATATGTATGTACATGGAATTATGAACATATCGTCGATGTTTTTGCAAAACCGCCTATCGACCAGTTGCATAGCCGCCTAAATCGCCGTTGTGGCAAACATGAGATTTGGTAACCCTGAACTCCAGGCATCGAGATTTATACATAAAAATCATAAAATCGTTATTAAAACAATAGATTTGTAATAGTAATAGCT